>NW_028261392.1:24776346-25137596 GCF_051295495.1 Thamnophis sirtalis | reverse complement strand
GCATTGTAACAGCTGTTTTATACCAGTCTTGTGAATCTTATCCTGATCAGTCCTGACAACTGTAAACTACTATTTTCTCAGATTCTTTAATGCAGAGCACATTTTTAAATCTTTTCTGTCTTTGTTTCCAAGGCTGGATTGAAGTCTTGTTTCAACCTTAATATTTTCTGCTGCATTTTAAAATTGTCTTGGCCTCGATCAGTGATGGTGAACCTAGTGCCAAAATGGTTGCGTGGAACCATCATGCGTGTGTGCACACTCATTGAGGTTGTGCTCTGGAAAAGCCAAACTTCCAGGTTCTGGTGCGCATGGGTGCCTGATAATCAGCTGGCCAGTGTGCATGCACACACCAATTTTCAGTACTGCCACATGCACGAAGGAATCATGCTCTGGAAAAGCCAATCTTACAGGTTCTGGCGCACATGCGCACCCAGCAATCAACTGGGCACTCAGCACTGCCGCACATGCAAAGGACAGCTGACCATTGTGTGCGCATGCGTGCCGGAAACCCAGAAGACAAACAGGCAAGGCCGGGCATGCCGGATGACATGACTGCATGTGCCACTTTGGCCATGACTGCCAAAGGTTCAGCGTCACAGCCCTAGATACTAATAGAATGCATGAGAATTTACTGACCCTATATCTCCAATAATTAATTTTTTTTTATGCCACCCATCTCTCCAGTAAGGAGATTTGGTGCCTTATAGTGCCAGCTGGGTTAGTGAGGCAGGACAAGAATTTTGTTCACTTGGTTTCTAGCCTGATGCCTCAAGCACTACACCAAACTGGCTCTGAATAATATATTATTAGTGTATCTAACATAGTATAATATGAAACATGTTCTCTTAACTGTAAACATGATTAATCTTTTCATGATTGATAATCAGTTACTGGGATTATATGTTAGCTAATGGACCAAGTTAGTCCTCTGCCCTTGAATTACATTTCCCATCCAATACTTGGCCAAAGTTAATGAATAATGAAGATCAATCATGTATGAGCAGAGCTGCTTTTCCACTTCTGGACCCAATCGTATTTTTTTTATTAGATTAGTAATTATCATGATCCCTTTATTTAAAAAAAGTCTCTTTCAAGATGATTTTGACCTCTGGTCACTTTGTATGTATGTATGTATGTATGTATGTATGTATGTATGTATGCATGCATGCATGCATGTATGTATGTATTAGGATTAGGATTTAGGATTTTATTCAACTTGTATGCCGCCCTATTCCCAAGGGACTCAGGGCGGCTCACAAACTGGAAGGGAAGGGAACAATACATTAAAAAAAAGAAAACAAAAACAGACAACAATACAGAACCAGTTTAAAAGGTCTCAACAAACACACCAATTCGAGTGGGGATGGAACTCAGCAGCCCCAGGCCTGCTGGAACAGCCAGATCTTAACGGCTTTACGGAAAGCCTGAAGGGTGGTGAGGGTCCGAATCTCCACAGGGAGATCGTTCCAGAGGGCCACAGAAGCCACAGAGAAGGCCCTCCTCCGGGTGGTCGCCAGTCGGCATTGGCCAGCAGATGGAATTCGGAGGAGGCCTAGTCTGTGGGATCTAATCGGTCTTTGGGAGGTGATTGTATGTATGTGTATATATATATATATTTTTATGATAACACTATAGAAATAGCCATCTATTTATTTTATTTATATATTTATTAAATGTATATGGCTTCCCATCTCTTGAAAGGTGGCTCTGGGCAGTAAACAATAGCAATAGCAATAGCAGTTAGACTTATATACCGCTTCATAGGGCTTTCAGCCCTCTCTAAGCGGTTTACAGAGTCAGCATATCGCCCCCACAGTCTGGGTCCTCAACAAGCAAAACTACATATTAAAAACACACAGATACAACAAATATAAAAATCACATTTAAAGTATCATAAAAACAAAGATTCTAGTTTCTAAGATTTTTGGGAGGGGGAAGAGAGTTACTTTCGTGTATAGCTTTAGGCTAGAGGACCAGTTTGGTCTAGTGGATAAGGAACCACGAGAATGTGAGTTCTAATCTTGCTATAGGCATGAAAGTCACTCTCTCTCTCAGCTCATGATTTCAAGCTCAGGTGACAAACCAGTCGTCAATCAATTCCTGTTGCAACCAATACTCAGTTGATCTTTAAAAAGTGGAACCTGCACTTGTAAGAAAATGCTAGGAAGAAAAAAAATGTTGCCTTAGGATTCTTTAATGGGATTGTGCCATTCAAGTGCCAATCAGATCCAACCCTGTTCAACTTGTTCAAGTTAAAGTGCTCTAGGTGCTGCCATCTGCTATGACTCACAAATAGTTGATTAAACACATTGAATTGTGGCTAAGCCTAATTGTTTTTATTTGAAAAAGAATAGCACCTGAGCAGGTGTGTCCACTATGTATGGTCAAAAAGATCAAGATAGCATATACAATGCACATTTGGGGGGACGACGACAGAATTTCATCATCTTGACTTTTGATCACATTCCAAGGATACCCTTTCATATGACCTAGCCCAATCTAACTATATCATGATCTGTAATGCAGGTGAATTTCTCCATTGTTCACTTAATTAAACTTGATTTTTAAAAAGTTAGTTCTTAGTAAAACATTTGGTTTATCTTTATCTTTTTCAAAAAAAAATAGGCAGAAGCTAGAATAAAAACTGTGGAAGCCCTTGAAAACTTTGACTTTGGTCAGACGGAGAAGTGCGTTAGGATCAATTCAGTGTCTAGTGGTCTTGCAGAAGAAGATATGAAGGTCATTTTGAAATCCAAGATTCTTCCTACTAGCCTGATGCTCCCGAAGGTTGACAACGTAGACGAAATAAAATGGGTGAGTTTTATCTGCCATTATCTCAGATAAAGATTTGCGTCCAGTTTCGGAAGGGAAGAAACAGAACGATATCATGAAGCAAATATGAAATATTTCTGATGCTAGTACTTGATTTACCCATTTTGTTTTGGAATATCAAAAAGTAATTTATCTTCTCTTAAGCAGAAACTAAATCAGATTTGAGAATTGTGATAGTTGTCCTATGCCGTTTTGAGATATTAAACATAGTCGGTTTTCTTAGCAAGGGAGAATCAAATCACACAAACACATTTAAAACTCTGTTTTCAAGACTCACAGGACAAAGAGAATAGTTTGTAACCGCATATGCATTGTATGTGTATAAAAGGAGGTGGATTTGGAAATGCAATATTAATATATTATCTTTCATTTTGGACAAAGTAAAATGAAACAAAAACTGTTAAGAATCAATCCTCCTATTCATCATACTAGAAGTCCAGCAATCATGATATAGAATTTATTCTCCATGTTAGAACATTTTGGTGGATGGAGGAAGCATTTTACCAACATGTGAAAAAATTATGGTGGAGATAGAAGGAAAGGTCACTCCCAAGGGCAGCCCAAAGAACAAACAGGAAGCTTTTAACTAGTGTTTTTAATTAGGAAATATATTATTTCCTGTCCAGCCCTCTATGTCTTCCTTTTAAATTGCTGGCAGGTGTGTTTGTTTTTCATGACTGACTTTTCAGCCAATAGAAACTGGAGATTGTAAATGGTTAGTCTGTCAAATTGCATAAGAAAATGCTGAAACGGGCCTAATTATGCTATAATTGTGTTTATTATTGAAGAGGAATTTTCATTTCATTTTACCATATTATTTCTTGAGAATATTATTGAAGTCAGCCAAGCTTCATTTTACTTTGTTTTCCGAGCCTGGGGTAGGGATGAGCACAAATTAAATATAAAATCCATAAAGGAAAATAGATAAATAGATTCTGAAGTTCAATTACGTGTCCTCATCTAGTCTATATCTACTAGTATTAAGTGGCCATCGGTTCTTTATCATTCTTGCCCAGTCAGCAGGTCAGAAGAGTATTATCCAGTAATTGAGTCAACTTCTTAATCGAATATTAGTGAAAGAAAACATTCCAACATTCAGAAAATCTAATGTCCAATATGTCCAAACATACTCACAAGGAATCATTTCATTATTTTATCACATTCGGTGGCTCTTTCAGACAGCAAGATCTACATTTATAATTGTATTTAACAACTGCTATAAAGAAGATTGGAAACTAATTCCATCTTTTTTTTTCCTGCTTTTCTATTTTTCTTTAACTTTTTCTCCTTTCTTGCAATTTTAGCTTTCTCTTTGATTTCTTTTTCTGTTCATTTTCTTTCTTTACATTAGTTTGTGTGTATGTGTTTGTGTATACACACACACACATATTGTATACTGTATATATAAATATACAAAAATGTATTCGTACATATATAAAAAGTATGGTATATGTAAAAAAACCAGCAAAATCTAAAGGCCTTTTGTTGATTCAGCAAACAGCAGACTAAAGCATCTGAGAGTTGGCTATGCATATTCATATTTCTATCTATCCAAGGTTTTAGGACGATTCAATAAATATTCGCTGGGTGTGACTGGACACTCGTTTCCCCCAGACTTGCTTTTTCCTGGAAGCAGAGCCCATCTTTCCTTCCCCAACCCTTTCCCAGAGGCACTCCTCTTACTTTGCTTTTAAGATGGCCATTGCTATGGAAAGCTTTTGGCTGTTTATTTTTGTCCTTCATTTTGATTTATGCGAAGCCTAAAACCTGGCGACTGATGCACAACTAAAAGACGGGCTTACTTGTTCCCTTTTGTGTGAGAATCTCTTGCTCTCTCTTTGTCCTTCAGATGGGTACTTGTTTGACTGGCATGGCTTATTGGACTATAACAAGCCTAACTCTGGCTCTTTTGTTGTGGGACAATCTGCCCACAAATCCTGAACAGTGGGCATTCTTCCCAACACACTATCGGGTGTGCACTGGAATTGAAAGAATGGCTAAAGCCTGCGCCTTCATCCCCTCCCCAATCTTTGTTTTCTGTCTCCCCCCTTTCCTTTTTTCCAGCCCTCTCACTGAAATGAACACTTTACCAAGCCGGAAACATTTAATTGTCTCCTTTTGAAAAAAATTAATTGAAACTTCTCCACTAGTTGCCTTTTGTATTTGGTGCTAATAGTACTTAAAAGGGGGGGAAAGGAAGGAAGAAGACAAAAATAATTAAAATGGGAAAAAGAAACATACTTGGATCCAAACTTTACCTAATCTAATGGTCCCAAAATGCAAGACATAAAGATTTCAGCAGATACATAGAAGTGGCTCAGGGGAAGGGGGGAGGTTTCCATTTTTTTAACCATTTAACTTACAAAGAAGCTCCAGTGAAAAATTTAAATTTTGAATATGAACCAATTCTTGCCTGTGAAGTTATTAGGGAATAGCTTTGTTTGATTATCACACTGTTGGGTCTAGCATCAGATTGTGGCTGTGTCCATTTAATTGGAAATCAGGCCATTGGCCCTTACTTCTGAGTAGGGAGGTTGATAGGCAGATGGGCTTCCTAAGTCTTCCTTCTTGTTCCTTTTCTTGACTTTCCCCCCTTAATTCCTTACATTCTGGGGTTTACTAGGTTTTGAAAGGATCGGAAAAGCAGTGGCAGTGGTGACAATGATGACTCTGCATTTAAAAAAAAGGGGAGGGATGGAGAACATGCAGGAAAAAAATGTTTTAATTTATTTTGACCTAATGTAAAGTTACTGCAAAGTGCTTAGAACCCTTTTCAAGATGCTGTGGTTCTATTTTCCTTTTGTTTGGGGGAGGGGTGAAATTTGGGGAGGGGGAGAAGCGCTAAAAGGGGAAATAACACCTCTAATCCAGTTTCTGGTAAATAGGCTGCCAGGTTTCAAAATGAGTTTCCTTTATATTAGTCAGAATATTATGCTAAGCCTTAAGCATTAGTTTTTTATGTTGCCATAGCAGCCTTATTCCTGCAGGGTTGTGACCTGTGATGATTACAGTACAAAGCTTATAGGGACTTGAAACCCCCTTTGAAGATGAAAAGTCTTTGATGGTTTATATTTATGCAAATCTCTTAGATATGATTTACCCAACTGAGACTGAATGGAGAGATGATTAAAATTCCCTTTCCCTTTGATAGCCATTAATGGTTAAATATTCCTTAAATATAAAAATGATGCGAGATTTTTTTTCCCCTCCTGTCTTTATTGACTAAAATTTACTTAGCATACCTGTGATATGTTTATCTCCCCACACATAGCTAGATCTGGACAGACATAATAGATTTACAATATACTGAGGTAGTTTCTCCCCCACCTTCTCTTTTGAAAAGGGAAAAAGAGAAGAAGAAAAAAAGAAATCTGTACAAGAGCTTTTGTATGTTCCCAGATGATAGATTTGGGAATCAGGGGTACCCCACCGGCAGCTCAGAGCTAGCTGTGAACTGCTCTCATGGAAAAAATTGGAAAGCTTTGGTCTTCAAAGAATTAAACTTCCTTTTTAAGGCCCTTCCTAGGTAAGCTAAAAATTATGAAGAAAAGATCTCCAGGACAAAGGGTAACAGGGTCGTGATGAATAATGTGGATGCCACTTTGGAAGGCTGGAAAAAAATATACAGGCATGTCAGTGTCAGACATGAAAGAAAACAGAATGTCAGGTATATCAATTCTTCCTTGTTTTACAGATCCTGCTTTATTTGCATTTAACAAAGGCAGGGTGATGATAGGTGTTAGGCAAATATGTGTGCAGCTAAACCTGTAGTGCTGAAAACATAAGAGTAATGCTATAACAACAGACTCAAAACACAGGGGCAGAGAATTGGGGCTAGCAATCTGGACTTCGGATTGTCTGCTTGGTTGGTCTGCAATTTTGTGCAAAGAAATTACAGACCATTTTTGTAGAGGTTTTAAAAAGCCCAGGCCTTGATGTTATGTCCTCTCTGTAATGTTCCTAGTTTATGGAGAAATGTGCGTGGCACTTACAAGGCCGAACACTCACAGAGCCGATCAATTTCATTCCTTTTGTGGAAACTGCAATGGGTTTGCTCAATTTTAAGGTAAGAAAGATCTGTTTAATTTAGCATGCCTGAATACAGTCTTAGGCTTATAGATTATACGTTCCGTTAAATAAATAAATAATTAATAAATAAATAAATAAATAAATAAATAAATAAATAAATAAATAAATAAATAATAAATAAATAAATAAATAACACCACCATAAATAGAAATGGGAGAGAAGCAAACTATTACGTTTTAAAAATTATATTGCTTTCATTTTTTATAGAAATCCATTCATTACCCCTAATTATTCAGCTTTACATGACATAGATGCATCTGACATAACTGCTTTCTTCTGCACTGCTGCAATTACTTTAAGCTCGTATGAATACACTGAATAAAAGACACTCAAGTCACAAAAATAGCCCCAAATAGTTAAGAGTGTTTCTAAATATTCTAACTCTCATGATTTCTTTTCTCTCATTTGCATTTGATTTTTTAGGCATCATATTAAATATTTTAAAAGTATTTTAAAATGTAATTGAAAGAATATTAGATATTTTTTTCTTCAATATTCTTTCTTAGTTGTTGTTTTTTAATGTACATGCTCAGCTGGACCTAACAGTTAAAAAAAAACCATGAGAATTTCCAGGATGTAATATCTGCATGACATGACTATATGCACAATCTCTTTCTCTTCTTGGCCCCAGAATCCATTTTCTACCTCCTCCCCCATCTCAATGGTGATGAATGCATGCAGATAGCCTGTTTTTGGCATCCGGCCTGCAGTTTTCTATGGAAGAAAGATATTAATGCTGAAATTGAGTGCAGTCCAGTCAGGCCAAGATTTCTTGTAAAAGTTTGCTGTTACTTGAAGGAGCTGCTGGGAGGCCCTTGTGGCTAGTGTGTTAATATAAATCCCAGTTTCAGAGATTTCTTTTTCAATATAGGCTAAAGAAATACTAATTATAGATCTTAATGCAAAAAGTTTTCCTCCTCTTTTTTAATTAATATTTTGCCTTTCCTCAAATGTGAAACCCAAAGAAAAAAGACCATTAAATTCTGCCCTGAAAAATATCAATTGTGATTTCCTATGCTTAGGAGTTGTAGAGATTAAAGTAGCATTACACGTACTGATTATGTCTGCTTAATGTATTGCTTAAAATAATAAATACAAACAGCTGAACTTATTTTAGCACTGGTTGTTCACAAGATCCTTGCAAGCATTGCATTATTGCTACCAAATTATATTTCTAAATAAATAAATATTTCATTATTCAAAGCTTGCAATAATACTGGGATTGATGCATTTAGAAAATCCCTAAGGTATCATTTGCTTTTCAAATGATTTTCTATGCTACTTGTTGCATTTTATATCTCCGGTAATTATATTAATTTGAAGATATCCAAGGAGCATCAGTTGATAACATACCATATGCTGCCTATTAAATTGTGAGTAGTTGCAATCTCCATCTGCAGTGTATTAAACCAAATATGCTTTAGTTGTGTTTCTCTGCAGTGCTAAACATTTTGGAATCTTTTAAAAAGTCCCATACTGTAAACATCATGTAGTGGGTTTTATTTTTTATTGCTTTATTAAATCCAAAAGTAGTTGCCACATTGGAAAACTTTATCAGAAAAACTAATAGGGAAATAAAATACTGTATACTGCATTTTAATTTTAATTATACTCCATTTTTGCATCCAGAGTATGTATTGTTTCATTTCTGTGTGGCTATCATTTGCTGTTATTTTAAGATAAGGAATAGCCTTAGTATATTTTTTATTACAAAACTAATTTTTAAATTCCTGCTTCTTGTATTAATATTTGTGCTGCACTTAAAGGCTGTTTGTGAAGAAACTCTGAGACGAGAACCACAGGTTGGCCTTCATTTAGACGCTGTGGTATTTGGAGGCGAGGATTTTCGTGCCAGTATAGGTATTTCCTTTTTTAAAGAATATGTTAATTCAGCAGTAGTTAGGATACTGTGCTCCATTCAGTTTTATCATAAGCCTACTTAAATCAACAGTACATATATTTGACTATATCTGATTGTAATTCTATGATAAATGTTTCCATTATTTTTATAGGCCAAAGAGTACCAGAATTAACATTAACCTGTTCATTTTGTAATTTTTGCAAAAATAAAAAAATAAAAAAATAGACAATTCTGTTTACTGGGTCATAAAAAATAATGTAAGATTTTATGGGAGAAGTTAATAATGAAACCACCTCTTTATATGCAAATTTAACATTTAAAAAATATTGAAGTAATATTAGTGTGTATATGATGTAATATTTTGGTGTACGAACTATGAACTATTCTTAATATTTTAGCAATCTGTCTTTATTTGCTTGTCTATTTTATTGCACGCATCTTAACATATGTGCTTGCTGCCTGGGGATACAAGAGTTGTAGATCAAGACATATGGAGGGTACCAGATTAAAAAAAATGCCCTGGGCAAATAATTTATTTTTATTGCCTCTGTATCTTCAGATGCTGTTTATCATTTTTCAAAAAGTAAACAAGGTCAGCAGCTTTTCTTTTTACTGTTCACTTATGGCAGGTGCCTAAGTGTGGATTGTATTCCCTTATAAGAATTTGTGGATTACGTTTCCATAATGCAGGATTCCATATTTAATTGAGTATAGCTTGGGGAATTAACTCAATTTCCTAGATCCATACTGAGTTATAAACTTATCATGTTGGGTACTTTCCACACACACTAAACCACAGAGAGTCATATTCTAGTCTGACATGTGGACCCAACCTCTAATCACAATGCAGTTTAGAATCAGCTTCCAAACGAAAGGAATTCAATATATAATGATGAATAATAAAATCTTCAGCAGGTTATTTGTGAATGCTTCAAAACAGATCTCAACTATTCTACTTAAGGTATTACATATAAACATTATTCCCAAATTAAAATTTTAAATTTGAATAAATTATAAGAGAAATTAGTATACTTACATAAGTGTAATGTATTTAACCAAAAGGTTTCTTTTTACCAAAAAAGCAATTTTAGGTGCATTTAATGGCACTATTCTGGATTAAATGAGTTGAGCAACATTTAAGGATATTTTCTTAATGTTCGTGTATGCTTTATTATATCCATAACTTTGTAGTGGGCCTTTTTAACAAATAAAAATAGATGATAGCAAAATTAAATGAAAATTATTTAAAAAGAGACATAGTAAGAAATAATAGGCTTTTGTAGAAAGCAAGTGTCTATGAGTTGAATAATATTCTTTCAACCATATCTTAAAAATTGTGATCACATAACAATCTCTTATTGTCTTTTTTTGCAAATAAAAAACAAATGTATCCTTAACTAAAGCTCTGTTACAAACATTTGTAATATGAGAATTACATTTTCATCCATAATGGTCTTTTGTTTCAGGTTCAACAAGTAGTAAAGACACTCATGATATTCTTTATGCACGGCAAAAAATTATCGTCACAGCGAAGGCTTTTGGCTTGCAGGCCATTGACCTTGTCTATATAGACTTCCAGGATGATGATGGGCTGCGTCAACAATCAAAAGAGGGTGCCTCAATGGGTTTTACTGGTATGCCTTTTAGTTAATATTTCAAAAACATTAATCTTCTTCTTAATCCTAGACCAGATACGATACTGGAGTTTGCGGTACTGGAGTTTACTTCGTAACTTATCCACTTGGTGGATGGTCAAAGAAGTCTAAACACTATAAACTTTTCAGCATTTATGCTTGTAAAACAGCAGATGAAAGACTCAAGGTGGAAAAATTAAGCTCTTAAAATTCTTTCAACGTATCACACCCTGGTGTCATTCTTTTATTAGCAAAAGTACAATATAAACAATGCGTAGTCTCCTGCCCTTACCATTCAGGCGAGACATAATCTTGGCCAAAAATCTGGGCACATTCCGTTTTCCCATTCAGCGAGCCTGCAGGCATACTTTTATGCTCCAAAATTGTTCCCACCGCACTTTGAATGTCAGAGGTTTTAAAAGTCTTTAGCTGATTTGACCAAAACTTTCCCTTATATATACAAATAGCTATTATAGATTCAATTGAATAAGTGGGGGGGGGGGTGTTGAAAGCCAGCATTTTAATATATGAGAAGCCCCCACCCCCACCCCATATGCTAATTCGGCTTTGATAGCTATTTTCTTGTCAGTCTTCTCTGTGAGCTGCTGTCCTGTATTCTGACTTGTTTCCCAGTAATTGCCTGTTCACCTGATGACACCTACGGGAACTGGCAAGACTGCACAATCAAGCAAGCTTCTTACAGGCAGCCACTGTAACCTAGGCATTTCACCCATGATTGGTACACTAGATCATACAAGCACCCCTGTGAGATGCGACACATAACAAAGATTGCAGCTTCGTGATAAAAAAATCAGCTACTTAGCTCACACATGCAGCCTTTAATGTGCTTTGAAAAATAACAGCACCGACATTGCTGTGATAGGTTTCATTTGCTTTAGATAGAAGATATGCAAGTTTTAATACCAGGAGTTCTTAATCTAATAAGAGGCCAGTTTTAAATGAAAAGATCTGAATCCAAACATGATATCTTGCTGGCTTCTGGTAAAATTAAACTGAAAGAATTGCGAGGTGGCAAAAACACAGACACAAACACACACACACACACTCACACAAACTTGTTGGATTTGTTTTCCATTCTTCTAAATAAAAATTTACAAAACGAATCAAGTAATGAATTGATTAGTTGCAAAAACCATGGATGTTTCCGACTCACTTGATTATAATTTTTTTGCTAATATTATTTTATAGCAAAAAGATAAAATCTCCCTCAAGTTGAATTTGACTTCTATGTCTGTCTAGTTCTCTTGGCAACATAGAAGTGGTTTCTCATTGCCTCCTTCCAGTCTGTGCTCCAACATTCTAAGTTCTGATGGTCCCCAATAATCATAACTTCTGAATATTTTAAAATTGGTCCCAGTTAGCTAAGGATTTTACTCTTAGGGGAAAACATGTCTTTGAAAAAGTGTTTGGAAAAAGACCTTTTCACCTAGCTCAGGGATAACTAATCTGATTTTTTTTTTAAATCATAGGAGTGGCCCATCGCAATGATTTTTTTTTTCAATTTCATTTTTGTGCTACCATTAGCATTTGCTGTTACTGATGTATATCTTTTTGAGTACTTCCTATTGATATTATTAGGTTTAAATTTGGTAAGCAGCATTACAGCTTGCTTTGCTTGTTGCTGTGTTATTACACAGCAGCTATAGAATTTTCCCCATGTAGTTTAAAGCATTTCAGCTTCACCCTACAAGCCTTATTCCCTGATCGTACTTTCTTATGGCCAAATTACAGCCTTTTACCAAACAAACAGTTTTATAAAAAACAGTTCAATCATTGTTTAGAAGAAGGTTGGATCTTCTAAATAAGATCCTATCTTATTTGAGAGTCCACTCAGAAGCTTGTTAGTTGCTTTAAAGAGTTCTGCTATATCACCAGGATTGAACTCTTAAAGAATAAAATGCTCTTCCTAATTCAGTGGTACCCTGTAAATGAATAGTTGATTTACAGGCACAATGGCTTGTCAACATATCATTTTTAATCATGTGAGCATTTTCTCAAAAAAGAAAGAGCTTCATCAGTTTTAAAATTCAGCTGAAGAGAAGGTTGGGTTTGCCAACCTGGTCAAATGGAAAATGTGAAGTTAAGTATGGAGGTGAGGGCAGGAGGAAAATTCTGCAACTCATCCAGCCAAAGGATCTTTACTTTCAGAAGGAATAACGAACCATTTTTTTATTGTTGCCTATCTTTAAGAACGTGGCTGAAGCATTCAAACAAGTTCTAGGTATATACTATAGATTGAATGTCGATAATGATGAATGATTAGTGTCACTTAGAAGCCTGAATTAGGGTGCCAGAATGCTTTGAGTATGGAGAACATACAGCCAGAAAGAAAAGATCCAGTACACTACCTTTGCAAACAATTGGAAGAGATAGGCAAAACTGAATTGGGGATAAAATCCCAAAATTTTAAATTTTAAAGACAATAATAGCTATCAGAACATCTTTCCTTAAAACTGAAAAAAACTGGAAAACAGGAAGATCAACATCTAACTTTAAATATCAAGAAAGAAAGAATAAGAGAAGAATAAATACCTTGATCAAGAATACCACCAAGCAAAAAGAAAGAGGAGCACAGGAGGTACTGTTAAGAAAATCTGAGAAATCATAAGAAAATGTACAGCTGAAGTAAGAAATATTAATTACAGTAGAGATCTATTACAGCAAATGAAGGTGAAAAGGCTGTACTGAACACTTATATAAATTAAAGTACAAAATGATAATGACACAAATATGCTTCTTTGAGAAAAAGAGCACTGGAAAAGGCTCTCTGTCAACCAATATGGAAATATGCCGACATAGAAACTGGAAATAATTGGAGGTTACACTGAACTGATGAAGGAGAAATAAAAAGGGATGTACACATTTCTGACTTATTGTACTGATTCCTCACACCAAAAAAATTTAGCCTATGAACTTAGGAAAATAATACCAAATATGGAAAGAGAATAAAGCCAAATGAACTATCAGGTGTCAAAAAAGCCAGAGAGGCACAAGGTCAGAAAGTGAATACTGCATATATATATATATATACTAGATGGAAGAAATGAATACAGTAAGGAAGTAGAGCTTGCTTCATTGTACAATGCAAGGTTATAGATTGTGAAAAAAGGATATTATCCCAATTCTATTTAATTTACAATAAGTATTGTGATAATTTACAGTCATTGTGTGTGAGTATTTGGGACTCTAATATGGATTGCAAACTTGGAAATTATGTTATCTATATTAGCATCAAAACACTATCAGATAGATAGATAGATAGATAGATAGATAGATAGATAGATAGATAGATAGATAGATAGATAGATAGATAGATATATATATATATATATATATATATATATATATATATATATATATATATATATATATATATATATATGACAGTACTATTTAAGCCAAAAGCAAGCAAGACTTAGAAAAATGTATTATGAAAATAAAAAAGAGAAAGTGAAGAATCAGACTTAAGGCATAATATTGCAAGTGCTGTTAGTGTCAACCAACCTACATAATAATAAGTTCACTTGAACCTAGCAGCGAAGAAGTGAAAAAGATATCTAATTTTGTTAAAGAAAATATGATGAAGCACAAGGAGCAAAGAACCAGGCAGTTAAAGCACTGGTCTTTCCAGTGGCCCCTGGCTATGAAAGGTTGCACATTAAGAAAGAAAGAATGAAAGAAGATGCTTTCAAACTATCAACCTAGATATATTTTCTGAGGGTACCATGGAATGCAAGAAAAACTCCACATCAAATGAAAATTGACAGTTCTCTTGAAGTAGGAACAGTAAGCAGAAATTCACATACTTTGGATCTGTGATTCAAACTGATAGATAAGGAACTCAAAAAGTCAACTATACTTGGCAAGTTTGAGAAGACAACAGATAATAAAAAAGGTGGATGAATCAAAGAAATTTCAGATCTGTCCCTGGAAGAGCTACAAGTTGTAACTAAAGACAGATCAAGATATCAAGCATTTGTCCACATAAGTAACATAAATTTAAAACTTGAAAACACATAGATAACTGGGGAATTAATACCAAGGGCAGTTAGGTCCAGATGATATTAAATTTCTAATACATTCCTTTATACAATCCTTTATAATACATTCTCAGGATGGCCACTTTACCTCAACTTTATCACTGTCAGTTCAGAACCTTGAAATGATTAACCAACCAGCCATCTGTTGGAGAATCAAAATCAAATAAATTACCCTTAAGATTTGTTACCTCCTAGTATCAGTTTACTATTTTATCCCCCCCCCCAAAAAAAAATAAAAGTTATCTTTTAAAATATAATAGCATTCCTATCTGGTTCGGTATAGAATTGGGCTAAGAATTAATATACAGGTGTAGATTTGGTCAATTTCAAAATGGATTTTGTAGATTTCTAAACACTTTACCCATTCAAGATAAATATGAAATGTTAAGACAGTTACATTTCGTATTTCCATAGGTAGGTAGAAAGCAAGGTGTTGACAATAGTTGATTTCTAGAGCAAATTGAGCCTAATCTAGAATTTCATAACTCCATGCTATTTCCCGTTTGAGGTTTCTCTAAGTTATGGGCCTCATGTAAGATATATAGAACCCAAATTAATTCTGAAATGTTTCCTACACAATCTAGCAATTTTTCTTCAAATTCAAAAAGTCCTAGCTTTCAGATTTTGTTGTTTTGTTTGTTAAAACCATTTCAGGATATTTTTGAATGCAGAAGTAGATAGATGAGGATATGATTCAACTGTTTGTCCCACCAGGATAATTTCTGGAAAATATTGAAGCAGAGGTGGGATAGTTTGCTATCATCTAACTTTCTCCTCTAACATACTGTTTAAACATTGTTTCTTCCAGCTTCTTCTTTAACTTTACACTGACAACATTAAAAAAGCAGAAAACAACAAATTTGCATATTAGCATCTACTTGACAGAACTTCTGTTTAAAACTACATTTGGAGCAATATTATCAGAAAAGTGTGATAGATTTTATGGCTATCAATAATGTCAGCTAAGAATGACTTTGATAAGAAGGATCCATATGCAGGCATGTATGGGAGAAGGAGTATCAAAAAGTTAAGATGACAATTTCAACTGTATGATCAAAGCCTTGTTCCTTTATTCGAAGAATCTAAAACAAAATCTCTTATCATTGAACACAATGATGCATGAATACATCCCTCAAGGCTTTTTGCCTTCATGTAATAAAAAGTATGCATATACACACATATTTTAAAAAATAGTTGAAATTTAATATAATTTCAGAACCCATAATTTCTAATAGTTTTCATTTTTTAATATATTTCTATTAAAAGTTTTAAGAACTAGTAAGAACTACAATGAATGAAATTAGAAAGAAAAAGTGAAAAATAAAAAGGATCATAAAAGGCTAAAAGTGCAGTAAGTCAACAGGCATTTCCAGTGGATATTGTCTTTTCTCTAATGAAAGATGTTACTTTATCCATTTCAGTAAGATTTATCAATTTTACCAATCATTCCTCCATAGTGGTTAGCAGCAACCAATAGTCATCTACTGTCCTTAATAATAATCTGTATTTCTTCAGAATATAAAATGTATTATAGACCCTTTATCCATTTAAAACCTTCCTAAATCACAATCTTGTTCATTCCCAGAAGACAACTCACCAAGAGTCTTGAGAGTCTTTGATCTTCTCTGGTGTTTGGAATATCTCTCTTAGATTGTAAATTAGTAAAATGATATGTGTGTAAAGGCTGCTTAGTAGTTAAAGGCATGCTGATAATCTCTTGACTCCTAAACCATTCAACTTGCAATCTGCCACAAGAAACACAATTTCTGTGTTCTCCTTGTGAGGAGTAGCTCTACTAGGGCCCAAGTAGACAACCCTCCAAATTCTTTTTTCTTTTTGAAAGGTTTTTGCAAGCCAGAACCTGGCTCCTGGCCGCTGATTTCACAGTGTTTATTTCTGTGCTCATGGAGCCACTCATAGAGACATCTCACTTGCCATACGTCCTCATCTGGAAGTCTAATTTCTTCATTTTCTTCGATTCCAGTTAAAACGTTCTTATGAAAAACATTCATAATGAACTTTTCAGAACTACTATGATGAGGGAAATGTAATATGACTTCCAGTTTTCTTTTCATATCATTCAGTAATAAATGAAAATTTGAATTTCATACAAATATACAAGGTACAACTGATCACTGACTCATAGTACCTCTGTGTTTTGTGATTCTGCATGCCCCCTCCAAATTTATTTGACACCAAAATATTTGTGTGTTTTTTAATATTAGTTCCTACCAAATGTTATTAAATTCCTTTTTTTTACCTTAAAACATTTACTGTGCAATAGTATGAATTAAGTGTAAATCCCATGTTAGTCGTTGTCCTGGATTGCCCTAGCAATGAAATAGATATAAGATCCCAGTGTGTATAGCTTCCATTGCATTTAATCAACATTCTGAAATGCATTGTAATTTGTTAAGGCCATGCTTGATAACTGTTAATCTTTAGAGCCTATTTTAGGATCCTGGGTTTAATTCAGAATTGGCCATACTAGTAGGAAACCATTTGAGATCAATGAAATCTATGTTTTCGCGTGACTGTCTTCAGCAAATTCTGTTGGACACTTACCGATAAGTCCACAAGGTATTTGGATATACAAATAACATGCAATTTCAGCTTTTAAATTTTTTGCTGATCTTAAAAAATTGAAGGCCTTCAGCCATGCATATAATTTTAAAATTCCATCCACATCTTTATCAAAACAAAAAATGATTCAATTTATAAGATAATTTAACAATAATTTAGAGATCCCTGTTTTGAAATACAATGCGTCTTTTGAAATATATTTTATCGGGGCTTTCATCATGAAATATTTGTGCAAAATCATTCTGAGATTATAATTTAACTGTTTACGAGTATAATAGAGTGCAAATCCTGTACATCAGTATGTTGTTCATTCTTGTGACATAATTTAAAATATATTAATTTGGAATAATCAAAATTTGAGCAGGACACTAATGTTTTTAGAGCAATCATTTGTTTTACAAAGTAACCTTTGAACAGCTGAAAATAAATCTAACATGAATGTTATGGAGCAGCTGAATCTCACATTACAAATACCTCAATTATAAGTGATAACATAATTAAAATCTGAAAAAATAAGGCAAGCTGTGGTTTCTAAAGGGTATATTTAGCTTAAAACAGATATCTATATTAATAACTTCCTGAAGACATGGACAAAATTGACCCTAAATCTTTTTAAAGTGGAAGCAAATCATTAAAAATAGTTTTCTTTCCTCTTAGAATTTCTAAAAAATAAATAATAATCTGAACCCTACATATAAAATTATGGCTATATACTATGGATTAAATTAACCACTATACTATTGAAAATCAAAATGCTGAACGTATTATATATTTCTCCCTGATGAATAATTTCTCTTAAGTTGAATCCCTTATAAAGAAAAATATTACTTCTTAAAATTTAACTGTTTTGCTTGTTCAAGAAAAATATTTCAGTCATTTTTCAGTATTTCCAAGTACTGTATACTAAATTTTTTTTAAAAAAAAAATGAAACTGACATTGTAATTGTAAACAAAATTGTGAAGAAAAAAATGTAAAATGTTAATTTGTTGAGGACTTTCAGTTAAATTTTATGTACTTTTTTTCTTGACTGACCAAGCAAGAGCAAAATGGTAGTCACATTAGAAAAACATAACCCATGTTGTATCATTTCATTAAGAAAGAGAACATTTGCATGGCTCCTGTCTAATATTTGTGAAAGTCTTCATTTTGATATGGAACAAGCTATAAATAAAATCCCATAAGTCTGTTTTGATATTAACTATATAAGGAATATTTTCAATGAACTTATTTAGAATTGTAAAGCATTATTCTGTGCTTTATGCTCGGGTATAGAAGTTCATTTCAGAATTAATTTTACTTCTGGTTTGAATAAAAATTTGCTGAACAGGTTAAATTTCAAAAGGGAACTAATTTTAAGATGATGATGGTGGTGGTGATAGTTCTATTGGTAATAATAATAGTAATGGGAAACTGTTAAGCATGCATATGCATGCAGAACTAGCAATTACAACACTTTGCTAGAACATCTGCTTGTTAATGCTGACTCTATGGTTATTAATCCTGTTTGTAGGTAAGCAGGTGATCCACCCTAATCAAGTTGCCATTGTCCAGGAACAATTCTCCCCAAGTCTTGAAAAAATAAAGTGGGCACAGGAACTGATTACAGCTTTTGAAGAACATCAGCGTGTAGGAAAGGTAAAAGGTTTTCTTCAAGACTTAGAATGTGGATTCAAATGAAAATCAGCCTCAAGGGTTCCTTGGGGGATTTAGATGAACCTGTTAAAAGATACAGTAACATATATATAGAACACATTGAATAATAGTATTTTTTATCCAGGACACTGATGTTGGGAAACAGGGTTGTGTCAAAATGTATGCCATCTTGGGTTTAAATAAAAACAATCTTCCTGAGATAATTGAATATCTAATCTTTTGAATAAATAAAGATTGCACATTTATCCTCCAGTTAGTTCATTCCATTAAGGTTATACTGAGTTTTATCTTACTAAGATATTTATTAAAGTGGTAATTGAAAATCAGTGTTTCTTTCTTCACAGTGAGGGATTCTTTGCAGTGTTTCAGTCAAATTTATAGGGCATCTTACAAAATTCCCAACTATTTTCAAGAGCATTATTTAATTATACACACTTGTTTTAGTTTTTTTTTCATTGCCTGCTCTGCCCAAATAGCAGGTACCAGTTATTTTTGTAGTCACAAACTACAGAGTTCCTGACAAGGTGGAGGCACTTTTATTGCAAAGTGAAGTCAGAATACATGAAAACCTATTTTTTTTTGTCTGAAGGTTCTTTTAATATTAAAGATGGCATAGTAGCACTCATATATGATTGTTCCTAATTTAGTGCATCATTGAATCTCGTGTTGCCTGCTCTGTGGGTTTC
Source organism: Thamnophis sirtalis (assembly GCF_051295495.1). NCBI lineage: Eukaryota > Metazoa > Chordata > Lepidosauria > Squamata > Natricidae > Thamnophis > Thamnophis sirtalis. The sequence continues at coordinate 25,118,196 of NW_028261392.1, read as the reverse complement.
TGCTATGTAAACATTGTGGTGATAAAGCACAATCTGTCTTCACTTTGTGCCAGTAACACTTAAATTAGGGGTCGCCTGAAGGAAAATTTTATGCTAGCTACAGCATTGTCAGCTAATTATCTTAAAGGTTATTTGCTAGAATGTAGTTTACCACTTGGGGGGGAGGAGTTGAAATTAAATGTGCTTCTTTTAGAAAGAGCCAAATCTGACATGCTTATCAAGCCAGCAAAGTTGTCCAGAAGTGCAGAAGAAAAAGTGTGATCCTTTTGGTGCAATTTACCCAATATTTGATTGCCAAAATACAATATTCTTTGTAAAGCCAAGTACACACATACACAGCCACACAGAAAACCTTAGAAGTATATATGGATTGCTGGCTGTCTCTTATAAAGCCCATTAACAATAAACTGATCTATGAAAATATACAGTGTGCAGAATAGGAATTGCATTTTTATGTCTTCTGTTCTGTCTTCTAAAGAAATACTTAGAACTGATAAGCTATTGATGTTTTATACTCTTTTGTATTGTTGAAATGTGGACATTTTCAATACCAAACTCTTCTATGGCTTAAACCACCACAATATCCTTACAGCTGGATAACTAGCATTCTCATAAATAAAACAGTATTAAGTAATTCCAAAGATATTTTAGCTACAGGTCCCTTCAAACTATTGGTATATTTAATACTGCAACTTACTTAGCATGATTTTGAAATAAATTGAGATAAATGATCTGCAATTAAGGACAGATAGTTAAAGACCCTTTTACAGAGTATTTTACCTACTTTGCAACTGCCTATAAAATGTAGTCATGGAAATTGAAACTTCACTGTGACCTGCTATTAACACTGAATATTATAAATATGGCACTGGATATTCATTCTAGGATTAAATGCTGACTTCATCAAAGAAACTGAGAGGGTTAGCACTGACTTCAGTAACAGCCTAGTGTCATTCAGTAAGTTGAAGCAAAATGCTGTTTAAGCAATGCTTCCTGAAAATCTTTAATCAAAATTGGAAAGTACAAGGCTTAAAAATCTGACTCTTGAAAAACCAGCCCATATTTGACTACTTAATTTCTCCAAAGAACTGCCTTTGACTTACGAAGATGGCACTAATATTTTCATCACAATTTTCATCACGACTTAAGGAATCTAATTTTGTAATGTTCCATTTTAACATAGATAACTAAATAACTTAAACTGAAATTGTGAGTGTTGTCCTCCACTGTATTAATATATTACTCTTGTTTTCTTTGTAAGCCACACACTAATATTAAATGCCAGCTTCTCCACTTCATTTCTTCCTTTTTTTTAATTAAGCTAAAGCTTTAAATTTCAGTGAAGCAGGAACAAAACTTTAGTTTGATAATGTTAAGCCTTGCATGAGGAGAAAAATGTGAACATGTTTATATATGTGTGTGTGCATTAATCAAAACTGAAAGCCTGGAAAAAAATGAAACACAAAGGATTAGAATGACTAGTCTGCTCTCTGATAAATTGCTAATGTTCAACCGCTGAAATTACAGCTTGTTAATTGGAAATTCTTAGCCAACTAAGTTTGATGCCACCACTGGACAATAGTTTATATTAACACGAAGCAAACAGTTCCCGTTATTTGTCATAATCTGGAGAGTACAAAAATATTTGCTTTGAGGAAATCGGAACTATGATATTTTAACTAAGGTATTCTGATTCTAACATTATGATCATTTTGAAATTTTAGACATGCACTAAAATCAAAATGTTTTTGTTTTATTAAAAAATGCTATTAAAAACATTAAAAAAGTAAATAAAGTAAGTCATTTTTATTTAAATAGTACGCTATATATCTTCATACAACTCCTTATAAAAAGCTGAACTAATCAACATTTAACTGAGATTCTTCAGTTATATCTTTTTGCTAAGTTTTCATTCATAAGAAATAAATATGTAAGTTGAATTCTTTCAGAACATATTCTGAAGGAACATATATTTATTACATTGTATGTTTCTTGAGATTTAAATAATACAATAACTCTACCTACTACAATTTTAAAAACTAAAATCATACAATTTTTGTCATTTTCTAAAACATTCTCAAAGCAATTCACAGTAAAATACAGGTATAATGTGATTAATTTTTTCCAAAGTAGCCCATTATTAGTGCCTTAAACTTCCATTTTTATTTTATAGCATTTTAAAATAATATTGACTTTTGGCGTCAGTTTTGAAATAAATTTTAATGCATTTAACTTTAAATAATTTGTTAGTAATTTAAGCAGAAAACAGAAATATTTTTACTAGCTAAGAAGAAGATAGTAGAAGTAAGAGCTTTCGTGTGTTGTACAAAGAACCACTTAGTGTACAATAATTATTACAGGCATAAAACAACTAAATACCAAAATGAAATTTTTTATTTTTCATTGTACATCTTTAATTTGTTCTGATAGCTGTTTAGTGTGATCTTGCATAATATGCTACTACTTTATTTTATAGAGACATATTAAATAATAGAATATTGTCAAGCTTCTACTGGTATCGCATCTTTTCTAACATTCCCTTTATAATTGATGATTAAACCTCTTTGGATTTCTCATTTTCATCTTGCTGCTAATAGTAGAAAGGTGCTGATTTTTAAAGTTGAAGGGATTTTGTTGTTACTGTTATCATTATTATTATACAGTATTTGACATAATAGTTGGGTACATTACTATATGCTCTGAATATAGCCGCCTGAAAATTTAAAGTTACCAGTTCTCATGATTGCAAGATTTTCTTGAAAATATCTGGACAATAGCTAGTAGAATTGCCTAAACAGAATTGTGAATATCAACCAATTCTTTAGTACTCTTGGAAATAAATTGCAATTGACCCAAAATAAATTCTGCAAATTAGTAAAATAATGCAGAATTACATTTATTAGTCATTTTTTCTTGTTAAAATAAGACTTTTAAGTGTAAAGATCTTTGGATATAAACTATTGATCAAAGGTTGATCAGAAAAACATGGATTTCAATTCCATCTCCACCAGGGATTCTTAACTTAAGGTCTGAATATATATTAACAAATAATCTACAGCACAGTACTACAGGATCAGTCACCTAATATGCAATATAATCTTAGCAGGTCCTATATAAATTTTGCTGCTACATTTTCAAAGGGTCAGAGGTTGCCCAACTGTTTACTTCAACAGCAAATTGGAGCTATTAAAAATGAAATAATTTCATTTAACTGCATAATTAAAACATAAATTTTCACATGCATATCCCTAGAGGATTGCGGTGCAGTCTGAAATAGGAAATGCATTCTTGTTTCTACAGCTGAGCTGGTGTTTATTTGAAACTCTGAGAAAGGAAAAACATAAAGGGGTTATGTGCATATGTATATTTTGCTTTCCTAAGAAGAAACAGACATTTTGAACATATGTTATATGCAACTATTTCAACATTGTTTTCTGAATCATCACAGATTTAAAGTAGCCTAATGGGGTTCTGAAAAAAAATAAAGAGGAAATATAATCAAAGGAAAACAAATACTTCTTGTCTAATAATGGAATATTTCAAAACACTTCCTCAAATTAGAGTATGTGAGCACAATAATGTGCTGTTGGTATGATAAAGCTCAATGTAGAGGCAATGTTTTTCACTAGAAAGGCAAAATATGAGGCTTCAGGAACTTGAGTGTGAAGGAAATAAAGGTAGGATGGGGAGGAGCATTAGGATTGAGAAGATCAAGATTTGGCTTCAGTTTGTAAGCTGTGACTGCCTGAACTAATTACTCCAATGCAAATAATGTTTACTACAATTGGCCTTGGGGCATGTTTGGAAAATACCTACTGCAATTGAAAGTGTTATGCAGATTATCAAATTATCAATTTTAAAGACTCTTTTTTATCCCTCAAAGAATAAGGTTTAATCCCTAGTGACTATTCACACAGTCTGCTGTGTAGTGTTTTGCTTTCAAAAATGATTTAAAATCAACAACTTCCTTACAGTTTTGAAATTTTCCAGTGATCTCCCTTCCAAGTTCTAAGCAGGTCAATGCCACTGAGAAGCCACGATCAACCAAGGTTGACTAGATGCTTCTACCTGTGGAGGTTCCTCTCTATGGAGGACACTATACTCTGATAAGTACTGATCAAGAAGAATATTTTTCACACTAACAAATATCAAGCTTTAATTGGCTTGGAGAGTACGGTATTTCCGTACAGTATTTAGCCTAATTGTTCATTCACCCTCGGTCACTAAAGTGTAATCTGAACCTGCCTCTACTAACGCAAGATAATGGTTTTCTCTCGTTACAGATGACCTATATCAACTATCCAAACTTAGCACCTCTCCAGAAATGATGGACTACAATTGCCATCACTCCCACCACTAAGCATAACAGGAATGATTACTGTGTGTAGCTCAAAGGCAGCAAATTCAGCAAGCCTTGTTTATTCATTGGCAGAAAACTTCCTAGTGAGAGATCTTTGGCATCCAAATTTAAAAATGAAGGCCACATTCATAAGTAGCATCTGATCTATCACTAAATCACCAAAGCCTTTCTCTTGAGTATTTAGGCATACCTGAGTCATCCTTCCCAGCTTATACAAAGATAGTGTGTGGAAACCAACAATCACATTTTTATATCTGATGTCATTTGATCTATTCTGCCTCCATCAAATTTTCAGGTATGAAAAGATAGGCAGAATGTTGAAAAATTCTGTTCTTCAGATCCAACTCACGGCATCACACTCCACCAGAGCATGATAGGATGCAACAACACTTTGTAGCAAGAAGGCCACAAAGCCACATCTTTCAAATCTTACCTGGTATTTCTCCACCCCCACCCCCCTTGGGATTCCAGGTATAATGGGGCTCGGCTGCCTTTTTTCCTCTCCAGAACAGGGCAGAGCAAAAGAGCTAATGTTCTGGCCATATGGTCTTCTAGGGGTATACCAAGAGGAAAAGGAAAGTTGTACCGCCTAAATACCATTTCAACTTATTGAAGTGGCGGCAGGCCCACATTTTGTTTCACTGTATTTGGCAGGGATTTTGCTACAATTAAACCAGTTACTGCTAAAGCTTTGCTGAAAATTATTCATTTTACCTCATTCAGTCTATAGGTAAGAGGCATGAAGAGAGACATTTGAATTATTGCCAATTTAATTTTACTTCCTTCACATCCTTCCTGGCTTGCTTAATTCTTTAGCAATAATATCTCCATGAACCTCCTTATCCTGCAGCTTGACCAAGATCATGGTCTTTAAGAAAGTATAATACACCTCTATGACCAAAAAAAAATATTGTTTACTCTAAAGTAATTTTAATTTATTTCAGTTGTGCTTATTTTAAGGTAAAATAGATTGAGGTCTAGCAATATCAGCATCAAAACATTTGTCATTCTTTCACATATTACACAATGCTGGCATTACATTTCCTAGAATAAATACACTCTTTCGTCTCTGGAGCTGACAATACTAAGATAAGCAACAGATTAGGATAGAATACTGCTGGAAATGTTAACTGAAATAAGCATTTTTACACGCCATGTTTTTTTTATTTAGCAAGGGTTAAATTAAGTATTTAATTTGGGATGTATGTATGTATGTTGGTCTTCTTATATTTGGGTCTTTTCCCGTGTAAGATTGAGATTGTCTTGGCAACATTTCGGCTAAGACCCACTCACCATCTTCAGGCTGGTGTTTTCGGCTTCGTGCTTATGCTGTTGCTCAAGCACGAAGGCGAAAACACCAGCCTGAAGATGGCGAGTGGGACCTCGCTGAAACGTTGCAAGACAATGTCAATCTTACACGGGGAAAAAACCCGAATACAACAAGACCAACATAGCTACACCTGTGAAAATCTACAAATTTTACATACATATATATATATATATATATATATATGTATGTATGTATGTATGTATGTATGTATGTATGTATGTTTGTGTGTGTGTGTGTGTGTGTGTGTTTGTATATAATTCCAAATTAATACTTATATTGTCTATGGTATTAGAAGTTGTGGGTGCTCCAACACTGGAGGTTTTTAAGAAGAAATAGGACAACCATTTGTCTGAAATGGTATAGGGTTTCGTGCTTGAGCAGGGAGATTCCAGCACTAGCTGGAACAAAGCTGAACTATCTTTTTGGCGACATCTTCATTTTCATATTTTAACAGAATAACAGAATAAAAAGTGTAAGGGGACCTTGGAGGTCTTCTAGTCCAAGCCTCTGCTCAGGCAGAAAACCGTATACCATTTCAGACAAATGGTTTATCCAATCTCTTCTTAAAAACTTCACAATTTCTGGCGGCAAGTTGTTCCACTGATTAATTGTTCTGTGAGGAAATTTCTTCTTAGTTCTACGTTGCTTCTTTCCTTGATTGGTTTCTATCCATTGCTTCTTGTCCTACCTTCAGCTGCTTTGGGGAATAGGTTGACCTCCTCTTCTTTGTGGCAGCCCCTCAAATATTGGAACAGTGCTATTATGTCACTCCTAGTCCTTCTTTTCATTAAACTAGACATCCCTAATTCTTGCATACGAAGAACATATGTTCTTCATATGTTTTAGCCTCCAGTCTCTTAATCATCTTTGTTGCTCTTCTCTGCATTCTTTCCAGAGTCTCAACTTCTTTTTTAGATCATGACAACCAAAACTGGATGCAGTATTCCAAGTGTGGTCTTTCCAAGGAATTGTAAAATGCTACCAATTTTCCTATTAATTAAATAAGACAAGGGGTTTTTGCCCATAGCAGCTGGATTTACAACTCCCAATTATAGCAAGCTGTAATCACGACATTCAGGAAAAAAATTCTGAAAAAAATAATAATAAAATAAATATTCTTTGGAACATCCAAGCCTCTAATTTGCCCCCATTTTGTATACGAGCCTGAAGACCTGGCTCTGCCAGTTGCCTTGGGGATGAGATGGGAGAGTTCCACAGTAAAGGTGGCTGTTGGATTGATAGCAGATTCCACCTCCCCCCTTGCTCTCTGCTCTTCACCCATCCATCTTTTTTATCATATTGATGTATTCTCTTTGTGTTCTTTTTCATTTATTTTATTATTCTATTACAATATTTTACTTCTGTTCTGTTTATCCTCTTTTCATTTCTTCCTTTTCGTTGTAAGAAACCTAGAGAAGCCCCATGACAAATCTAAGCTACAATCCTGCACAGATTCATTTAGAGTCAATGGCATTATGCTTTAGTAAATAAATATGCATAAGGAAGCTGCTTCTTACATGTTGTCCATGACCTTGGGAACTTTGAGGATGCATCAATGTGGTTTTCCTGGATGCAGACAAGGTAGAACTGCTTTGATATTTTAGTTGAGCTTTCCATGCTAGCCACCAGTCCTAGCATTGCTGGGTGTCTCCCATCCAAATACTAACCAAGATTAACACTACTTAGCTTCCAAGTCTATTCAAGGTCAGCCAGGAGCTGCTACCTGAGACAAATGGACAAAGGACTGTGGTACAAATAAAATTAATAGAAGTAGTAGAAATAAAATTCATTAATAACAAATATTTTACATGAGCTATTGAAATATTGACCTATTTGACAATGTAACACTACAGATTAATGGTTGAAACAGCATGTTGTTTCTTAGGATTTTCAGGTCATCTTAGGAAAAGTATCTAAACTCATCAGCTAAAGTACATATATATTTATCCTCATTTATATTTTATACACCAGGTTCCTCCTTTAGGTTTCCAACTAATTATTTTAGCAGTATAATTCCAAGACTGCAATCCGCTTTTGGCATTGTTACTACTATTATCTAATTTTCATTGTGCTAGGGCAAACAAATGGTTGTAACATCTCTTCCCATCTGTGCTGATGGAGTGAGGCTCTTCAGCTAAATTGACCTAATTATAAACAGTATACAAGTGAAAATTTAAGCACTTTGTATGTTTTCTTTGTATTACTAGTCCTGATTAAATATCAGGATATTTTTTCATTGCATTAGCCCTCTTCAATATAATATGAACCACTTCAAACATTGATTATATTTCTCCTCCATACAGTATGTTTGTAAGATTTTTTATTATTTGTTCTTTTTTTTTTTTTTTGAACAATCCTTAATTTTGCTACTGGCAATTGATCTCTCCCAGAACACAATACAAACCCCTTTTAGTTCTCTGATATCAATATTGGGGATGAGTTTTAATAGGTTTTATAGTAATACTGCTTACTCAAGACTCTCATTAGCAAAAAGAAAATATTCCTTGTGGATACTGGGATTATAGTGCCAAACAACTGGAACCTGGCAAAATTGTTATAAGTGCAAAATGAATTGTTGGGCCCAGTCTCCTCAATAGTACATCACTACTGTCATTCATGCAGCTCAGGTTACATCTTCCTATGTCTTTCCTAGAAGCAGAGAGGAAAAATATCTTGTTCTGAGAGAAAAAAGTTAACATTTCTCTGGTTTGAGCTTGATTCCTGATTCCAGTCATGTTACTTTTTCAGCAGCAATATATTTTTCAGAGTATAAAATGCAAAATGCACTTGCAGAGGCTTTGGGAGGCTTGTAGAGTGCTCCTGGGGGCTGAGGAGGGCAAAAATGAGCGATGGGCTGGTTTTGATCATTTTTGCCCCTCCTCCAGCCCCCAGGAGCACTCTACAAGCCTCCCAAAGCCTCTGCATGCCCTTTTTTGGGGGCAAAAAACAGCCCAGTTTTGCTAAAAATGGGCTGTTTTTTGCTCATTTCCCCCCCCCCAACCCCCAGGAGACTCTACAAGCCTACCAAAGCTCTGCATGCCCTTTTTTTGCAAAAAACTAGGCAATGCAAAGGGTTTGGGAGGCATACAGAGTGCAAAAACTTTTTTTTTTTTTAAATTACCTCTTCAAAATCATGGTGCGTCTTAGAGTCCGAAAAATACAGTAGTTGGCAATTGTCTTCAGGGCTTTTTTTTCCAAGTTCACATTCAACTTTACAGTCCTGGAATTTTTTCAGTTCCCATTCAAGTCCAAGCCTGACCTGACCCTGTTTAGCTTCTGCATTTCATCATCATCATCATCATCATTTGGTTAATCTTTGGTGAGATTCACAGCCTTTGGGGCTGATTGGTAGCTCAACAGCTCGAGTCCTAACCAAGGACCTAGGAACTGTTAAGGTAACATCGGAGGATATAAGCTGTTCCAAGTAGGGTGGTTTTTTTGTAGAGTCAGAATGTTCAAGTCCGATAAATTTAGAATTTCCAAATAGCGAGGTAGCCCTTTAGGTATTGCTCCAAGAGCTCCAATTACAATCAGGACAACACACAATTTCTTTTTCCACAGTTGCTCAACTTCAATTTGCAAGTCCCGGTACTTTGTGATTTTTTCTTGCTGCTTATCTTCAATTCGCACATCACCAGGTATTGCAATGTCAATGAACCAAACTTTTTTCTTTTCAACTATTGTTATGTCAGGTGTGTTGTAGGCCAAGTGCCTATCAGTCTGAATTCTGAAATCCCACAAGATCTTGACTAATTATTGTTGTTGTTGTTGGTATTGTACCCCTGAGCTCTTTCTAAAACAGGGAGAAGATATCTTTGATTCACCTGGGATGTAATGATTCTTGACTAACAAACAAAAGCATTATGACTAACTATAGTTTGAAATTTTATTTTCCCGAGACCTCTTTTGAGAATATTCTTTTTTTTTCTTTGCAGGGCGCCTTCACATTCCACGGCAGCATGATAGACATGCCGTTACTGAAACAGGCCCAAAATATTGTTACACTTGCTACTGCCATCAAGAAAAAATAATCCGCTAAATAAACTTTTCCCAAAGAGTGATACCAGGAGCTCTTCAAGAAAAATTACATAATACCGAGGGAAAGGACAGCGCAATGCTTCATATTTCAGTCGAATTCAGAATACATGTCCAACAACTCTGATCCATTTTTCTTACTGAATGTCAATGAGAATGCTAAGATTGGAGCCTATTTCCTATGACAAATGAGTTGTGACAGACCTGAAAGCAAAACTGTTTCCTTTGGAAAAGCGACCAATTAAAATCAATCAGGGATGTGGACAAATAGGGGCTTCATTTAATATTTGACTCAGAAAATTTTCTGTGAACAGCAGAGTTGCCAAAGGAGGAAAAAGTTCCTTATCTTTCAGGGGTATATAGAAAAGGGGCCCTTGGGAAGCATTTTTTGTTATACAGAAGAGAAAAGAGCTGCTCTTTGCTTAAAATTCTAAACAAGTAGTCTTAAGAGAGGTTTTCGGTAGTTTCAGAGACTTGACACATACAGTATTGAAGTGATCCATTTAGACATTCCTTCCTCAACTTGTGTTCCTGTTACTTTATACTGAGTTATACTGAAAGCAAACATCCCAAAGGCATATTCTCTCTGCTGAAGATAATAAAATACACTTCTGGCACTGTTCTGTGTGACTTTCAAAGGTAGAACCTCCTCCCTGACCAGATTTCCACCTTAGCTTCTTTCAGTCTGAAGATGCAGTGCTTTTAGAATATTTAATCTAAATTAACAACTGTGGCCCAATGGATTTTGCTGCTTGCAGTAGAAAGTGCAAGCTTGAAACCATTTAATATGGCTTAGTTAACTTCTCAAGAAGTTTTAAACATTTCTATGCATCAATTAGGAATGCAAACCATCTTCTGTAGCTTTTTTCAGATGTTTTAGAAAATTAAATCATTAGACATTTTACCATTTCATTGTGCAAAGACAATGACCTCTTCCCACCTAAATGAACACCTCTTATTTTTTCCCCAAGTGCAATTGGAGATTTAATTTATAAATATGTGTAGTTTGGTAAATCCCTGTAATCCAAGTGCCTATGGAGAAGGGATTTATCAAAACTGTTTTTTTTAAAAAAAATAAAAAGGCATCTCACTGTTGAATCAGACCACTACTTTTTTTTCAACATGCTCTGCACTGCTTTTAGTATCATCACAAAGGGTGACAGCAGAGGAATTAGAGATTGTAAATTTCAGAAAGCTTAATTTTTTTTCTTAACACTCAATGATAGTGCTACTTGAATCCCTGCAGATAGCCATATTACAGCATTTTCAGCCCTGCAGAAATCTGTTTTGAACATGACCTTAAAGGAAGGGGGTAGGTACCATGCCATTTATGAGCATTTTAATAAAGTCTGGTTTTAAATTATGAGAAGAAAACTGGATGTAATTCCACGGAATGATTAATCCAAAACTGCAGTTTGTGCATGTGCTTAGAAGGATTCATGGCAGAAATATAGGTCCATAGACCAAATAGATACATGATTTTTTTTCAGCCTCATATTGTCCTCATGCACTGGTGAGCCATTTCCATTCTCTTCAGAAAAGATCATTCCATCTCAACTACCAGAGATGTTTCTTAACAGAACTGAACATAGAAAGAGATTTATCTAACTGGCAATGAACCGCCTTTGGTTCAGTTCTGGGAAAGGTCTGGGAAAGATTCCTCTGGCGAAATTAAGAGAAACTATACTGTTGAAATATACAGAAATAATATACTGTTGAGATGACTTGGTATTTGGAGATGGTGTTTCTTTCTATTTGTATCAAAGACGTTCTTCATTCATCTACTCCTCTTATATTAATCTATTTAATCTACTTCACTTTCCATGGTGCCACTTAAAACCAGGGGAGACAGCTTTCTGGACTGGTGGTGGGCATCTTTAAAATGTTGAGGCCATGTTGTGAGCACTTTTATAAATGGGCTCACCTATTTGCAGTAAAGCTGCACTTATAGCCGTGTCTTATGATAAAAAGACCCATTTAACAAACCAGCCTCTCCTTCCAGCCTCCACCGGGGGCTCTCTACATCAGTTTATTGTGTTGTTTTCCCCAAAGCACAATGATGCATTTTCAAACAAATCCCTGTGTGGAAACCAATAAATATCCCCCTCCTTTTTTTTTAGAAGTCCTATAGGGCTCAGGAGCCAATCTGCAAAACATGCTAGGTGACTGCTTCTCTACAGCTTCAGCCAAGATGATGATGATGATGGATGACGATAATGATTCCCTAAAAGACTATACCATTTTTGCACAGACAAATATGTTAGAGACAGTGACTCTCTTCACATATTTACCTGTCCTAATTCACCTGAAATCATTTTTGGGTTTATGTATCAAACTGAATATTAGATTAACTATGGATCCCACCAGATGTGGTTGGGCAGGTAGCAGTGCTGCAGCGCATGCAAACACAGCTAAGGAGTTAGTAAAATAGGATACAGGGATATTCACTTGGAGGAGGGAGTAATGATTGATTTAACTACACAATTGGGAGTCCTGCCTAACTCACATAAACTTCAATCACACCATTGTAGCCATCTTGACATTTTCTAACACATAAACACCTTGTGGATGTCCCCAGTGGCATAGTAAGTCCTGCAGGATATGGCTTAGGACTCAGAAATATGCCCTGTCATTGGTTATATGATATCCTGATTAATATGACTCTGAAAAGATATCTCCTGACTCAAATTAAGGCATATTGTATCATGCCACCCATCATGTACTTTTCTACCACAGATTTTTAGCCTGTGTTCACATCTCACACTAAACCACAATTCACGAAAGAAATCCCACCTGGATGGGCTCCTGGAATATGCTACTCCATCCTCCCATTCAGCTTCTTTCAGCCCAGCTGAATTAGTACCAATCCTCCTATTTTTTTTATTTATTTTTTTTGCTTCCAATGATCAAGCCTTCCTCTTTTTTTCTGCTTTGGAATGGGTGAGCTTGGTCCCCGTTGAAATTGAAAGTAATTTTCTTTTCCTCCTGTTTTATCTGAATGATGGGCGTGTCCGCTGGTCAACTACCTTGTCTAGCAAAGTGAATAGGGAAGGATTTATTTCCGCAATGGATGGAGAGTGGTTTGACTTCCAGCTGCACACAGGCTGCTCCTTGGCATAAATTCGGTGGGGTAGGACAGGGTGGCTCGAGAAGACTCGTTTGCATGACAGTGGCCATGCAGCAGCAGCGGCTCATCTGGGCTGGGCAGCTAACGGGCTTAACCCGGCTGTTTGGGAGAGGTTAACCCAACTTGTAGGCAGGGTAAATAAACAGAACAAGCTGTCTTTGTCCTCTATTCAGACCAGCCTCTCCTCCAAAAGCACGCTGCATTGAAGGCACAGAGTTCAGCTTGTGGCTGCCAGAGGGACTCCCAAGGCAGTTGTAAGCGCCAACAATCAGCCAGTTTGTTTCTTTTCCTCATTAAATCATCGTCCTTTGTGCGGGGGCCCCGCAACTTGTGTTTCTTAAGAAATTAACAGAATGCGGAGTTGCAAACCGGGCCTCAACCTTTTCGTGACCTACAAGATGCTCTTAGACGGGCACCCCAGGAAAGCAGCACTGTTTACTTAAACGGGTAAATAGAAAACACTTGTGGGAGGTGAGAGAGACAAGGAGTCATTTAAGCCATCCTCTTAATAAAATGTAAGTGTTTGGATCCTTATACCATGGAAATGAAAGCTCTTTTTGAGCACCAGAAGTGGGGTTTAGTGACAAAGGTCAACCCTGAACTATGCAAACATTTCAGGCCAAGTGCAGAAATCTTTTCAGTAATCTAAGCCTAGATCTTTAAATTAAGGGGTGGGGATTTTGGAGGTGGGGGTGGAGCCTAAAAAGTGCCCCAAGATAATCCTCTGACTTGTTAAATCTGGATGGTACTTGCATGCAGTCTTAGACATCCCACTCACCTCCCCCAATTGCATTCCATGTGAATCCAAGTTATTCTGTTGTACAGAAATGTGTGATCTGGCTCTCAAACAACTCATCTCACTAAATTAGTCATTATTCATGATAAAAATCCTATACACCAGCTTTCCCATTATCTCCAGCCCTCATATTATCTGGACAATGGAGACTGTAGTTTAACACATGGGGAGGGGTGAAATGGAAGGTTAGAAGTCAATACTTGCATCAGACTACCCAGTTTGGAATAATGATCAAGTCCTGTTTTTGAATTCTCAAATAATTGCTAATTCAAGAATCTATTACCGTATTTTTGTTAGGTTTCTTTCTCCATGAATGTGTATAAAATAGATGCATGAATGATGTGAAAGTCCACAAAAATAAGCATCCAACTTTCAAATAAGAGATGTTGGCTTTTCTTAGAGATTCGATTCATTACTTCAAAGTTTTCCTTTTCATTTCTATTTTTTAAATAGTTTTATTTGCAGACAAAACCCTAATAGTGTTTGTTTATGCCAGGATATTTATTTCTGGAAAAAAGAGGCCAGTCTATTCAAGCGAGAGTCCAGTCTACAGCATGCGCCAAGCGACACCTTCTAACATTACCACATCTATTACTCACAGTTTACAAATCAGTGCTATAAAAAACCCAAACCAAATAAGCTCCTTATCAAGCCAACCCCCTCAGCAATAATACAATTGGTTTAATTCGCTGAGCATACTGAGGTTTTCCTATTGCTGGTTTTAGTGTGATCTCCAAACAGCAGCAGTTCATGGGGCAGGGTATTATAAAACTAAATGTACCTCCCTACTAAGAAAGCCCTGCACATGGAAAACTAGTAGACCAAACAAAGCTAGGCTAGATGCCAAGTATAACATAGAAAAATCACCTTGTCAAATCAAAATTCAGATTTCTTGCTACATTAGGTCTTAGATTAAGGGGTGAGTCCTACTAATACTTCGCTTGAGGTGATTGGAATCATCTTCCATCTATTTGGAAGTACCACTTTGGTAGGACCATACCTAGGAGATGGCACAACTTGACCCAGCTTTTGAATCAAGCTTTTTGCGGATAGGACTGTCCTTCAATGGACAGGAGCTCATCCACTAGGGTCAGATGTTCGGTCTCAGCTGGTCCTTCTCCCCTCAATCATGAGAGTAAAAGCTGTCCTCTTAAGCAGGCTTGACTCCCTGGAAGCTGCCAGCACTGAAATTCTCCTTCAAGTCCAACTCTCTCCTCCAGTTTTCTTCACAGTGAGAGGGAAGGACTTTGCCACTGCCTCTTTCCAGCAAGGTTTTAATTCCTCTGGCAAGTCTGTTATATACTTAGCTTCCAAGTTCAGACAAGTTCTACCCAGAGAGAAAAACATAAAAAAATAAAAAAGCACTGCTCCCAATTTTGGTTAGTCCAGGCAGCTGGAAGTGATCAGTCTGACAGGCCACTAGGAAGCAGTGTAATGCCCTCTTCTTTCCTTCCCATTGTGGACTGCAGGGTAAGAGACCCAAGGGATGGAAAATTAAAATGGATTTCTCTATTCCCCACTCCCGATTTATTTTCATTATTCTCCCTCGTACCCTGGGAATAAGGATTCTTGTCTTCTCTTAATCCTTGGCCTGGAGGGGTTTTTCAAGCATAATGTCTTCATTGTTTTATGGGGAACTTAATGACAATCAAGGATAGCCCTGGTTTAATTCCTAAAGCGAAGATGGTGAAATAGCCATCCTGGACTCATGGTCAAGTGGAATTTGATGAAGGGGAGGGGAGATTTGGCCTTAGTCTGGCTGTCTAGTTCTGTCTACCTTCACAGCAAGACCTGCACTTTTGGTTATGGGAAATCCTAGCTGAGGGTTTATCTCCCTTTTAAACCCGTTTAAAACATAACTAAATTCTCAGTGACAGTTAAATTTGGACTGGCCTGAATATAAAGCATTTGAATCCCACTTTTCCCCCAAGTTCTTTCTTTTAAGTAGGACATTGACTATATGTATTTCTGAGTGGGAAGATATACCAAACATGGAAGAGAACAAAATCTGTCCCAAACTTTTTACAGGCTTATTTAATATATTCCCAGGACCCATAGGGATTATATTTGAAACACACACACACACACCTTATTTCTAACAGATTTCAACTGGAAAAGTGTTAAGGATTTTTTTCCTTTAATCTGTTTGGATTTGTTAGTTAACCAGTATTTTTCATTCCAATAAGATCTTAAGATCTTTCTGTATGATTTTTTTCTTCTTCTCTAGGGGTGACCCTTTCTAAACTTAATAGGAGATGACTCAATAGGCAAGTGGCATTACATCTGTATAGCCTCCCTTGTTAAAAGGGATACAACCAATCCAGCTGGTGAAACTGAGCAGATTGCAGAACTAAACTTTTATCTTTTACTGAGGTGCACCTCAATACCTGGAGGATACCAGAGAGACTGCCGCATCTTTCTAAGCGACTCAAAATTAAACGTATTCTCCACTAAGACATTTGGCAGGTTGCTTGTCAAATAAATTAAAAGCCGATCTGTGGCAGCTGATCTCTTCCTAAAGCGGGTACTTTAATTCTCCTTAAAGTTTCTTCTCCCAACTGCCGATGGGCGCGAACGCTGCCCTCGACAGATTGAGAAGGGGGGGAGAAAAAACATTGAAGCAAACGCCCACTACCCACCTCCACCCCGCTTCCTAGCCAGGCCGCTTTCTTCCTTGCCGTGCCTGAAACAGGTGGGCTTCAAGGAACGGTGGAAGGGAAGCCCGTTCGCTCGCCGACACTGCAAGCGAAGCCACTTCCACGCAACACGCCGGATCTGAGTTTGCGAGACTTTTCAGAAGAGAAGCGCTTCAGCCCGGCTTGTTTAAGGCGACAAATCCTTGCAGACGTTGATGAAGCGGAGGGCGCCAGAGGGAAGGCCTAAAAGGCCCAAAGACTCGCCGCCTGTGTTTTCCTCGCAAATGTCTTACCGTTAAACCACGCGAACCGTGCAACAAGCCCAACTGTAGACCCCGCCAATTGGGGCAGCCACATCAGTCGTTTCGGCTCCCGAGAAAGCCGGCAAATGAGTCTCCCCCGGAGGCCCTGCCGGAAAGGCGAGAGGCGGGGTCGCCTTCCCCGGCGGTTCCCGCCGAAGTGGGGGGGGGGGAGAATTTCCCTTCGCTCGGCGGCATCTCGACTGGTCCCTCCAGGCCCGATCCCGCTGCATCGCAGAGAGGCTCGGCTGACCGCTCGGCAGGCGGGGGCAGCTGGCGCGGCCCGGTGGAAAACAAACGCCGAAGCCGTCCGGAGTGGGCCGCCTTCAGTCGGGCCGCTTGAGACCGAGGCCTTTCGGCGGGTTACTGTCCCCTCCGCCTGTCGAGGCTGCCTGGGATCCTTCCCGTGCAAAAAGGAAAAAAAAAAGGCTGGGTATGGAAACTCCTCAGCTTCACCCGGGCTTTCTCCGGGGGCAGCATTTCACCAACCAGGGACCCCTGTTGCCCTTTTCTCCCCTGGGGTCTCCAGCTGGCTTGCTGTTTCCATCAGGGAGTACAAATACCTATCCTTTTCCAAGCAGATGCTCTCCAAACAGCTGGATCTAAAACTTCCATCATTCCCACCCCAGTCCACAAATTGGGGGATGGGAACACAGTAAGGGACCACCCCATTCACTTTCTGGAGACCTCAGAGTGGCCTGGAGGTCACTTAGAGGCTCCCACCAGGAGAGTATCCTGTCTGCAGGTCCCCTGCTGTAGTCTCTCCCCTTGACTGTGGAGCTCAGTGGCGTAGATGGCACCCTCGCTCATCAGCATCTCCTCCTCCGCAGGGATGTTGTGAGGGTAAAAGAAGAGGAGACCCAGTGGGTGCTGCTCCTGGCTCTGAAGGGAAAAGGCGCCTAGAAATGCAGTATAGGTGGTCCTGAACTTGAGCACAACTGAGCCCAGAATTTCTGTTGCTAAGGGAAACATTTGTTGAGCTAATATTAGGCTAATATTGATCTAGTACAAGTAAGGAAACTTCTGGAGTTGGATGCAATTCAGAGTAATCGCATTCAGAATCCTTTTCTAAGTGTTTAAGTATACCAGGCTTTCCCCAAAACTATTTTTATTCAAGAGAACGCTAGGTTATTTTGAAAGAGACAATTTCCTCCGTGCAGAAATAGAGCTGGTCCTTGACTTATGACCACAACTGAATCCAAAATTTCCATTGCTAAGCAAGACAATTGTTAAGCGAGTTTTGCCCCCTTTTACTTTTCTTGCCGTCGTTCGTTAAGCGAATCACTGCAGTTGGTAAATTAGTAACATGGTTGTTAAGTGTAACCGATTTCCCCTTTGACTTTGCTTGTCAGACGGTCACAAAATGGGACACTGGACACTGCAACCGTCACAAATATGAGTCCGTTGCCAAGCATCTGGATTTTGATCATGTGACCTTGGAGATGCTGCGATGGTCATAAGTCTGAAAAAATGGTCCTAAGGCCCTTTTTCTCAGTGACGTAACTTTGAAGGATCACTAAATGAACGGTTATAAGTCGAGGACTACTTGTAAACTCGACAAATGCCCTTTCTCTTTCACAACCGGATCGCTTTTAAAGGCATTAGCTTCAGCGACGGGGGTGCTCAGAAAGTCGGGTTTATTTGAATTGCCGCCTCCTAGTTCGCTTCTCTCAGTAGATGAAAAATGCCTTTACCCACCGGAGGAGCGGGACGACGAAAGGCCGCGCGCGAACCGGCCTTTATTCTGCAGCGGAGATTTGAACGGGGGGCAGATCGGATAAATCTGCGCTCGCGGAAAGCGGAGCTCGTGCTTTCTCTTTTTCTGGCTCGGGGTCCAGCGAAGTCGACACCCCCTTCCCCGATTTCAGCGGAAAGCGCTCGCCTCTCCACCCGCGCCCCAACCCCCAGCACTGCCCCGCGCGGGGAACGGCGAGGACGCTCCTGGTTCTGGAAACAGAGCCGACCGCGTAGCTCAGGGGAGGAAGGGGCTTAGGGGTCGAGAGGAAAGCCCGTGGAAACAAGGAGAATGCTTCATTCCGGGTTACGATGTGCACCCGGGTCTTCCTCAGACTTCCCGCGTGACCGTGAAAGAAAGCAAAGGGGTTTGTGCGACGGTCACGGGTCCAGGGTCAAAACGGGGACAATCTGAAGCTTAACCGCGCTCGGGCTTGCTCTGGCAACTAACACCAGATTAGCCTTTGGATTTAATTTAATAAATGGATCCCACAAAACTCTATAAGACCAGCTGGGTGTATCTTAAAAGTGGATGGGTTGAACAGATTGCACCCGCACTGCGCTGAGAGCCACCAGACACTTAAGTCAGGACTAACTGGCCCCACTGATTTCACTGAGAACTAAATTCAGACCAGAAATCCCTAAATTCTCTAAGGAATGAATCCTACAGGAGGCAGTGGGTTCATTTTTGAAGAGCGATGAAGAGGATTCATCCCATCCTTTGTGTCAAGACAGAACAAGCAAGCAGTCAAAAAGCAGTAAATAAATAAAATAAATGCCAGGAAACTCTAGTCTAGCAAGTGCCAGAAAGGACCTACAGTTTAAACAGTGATCATGATATTATAGCTCTGCTTCTCTCTCTCTCTCTCTGTCTCAAGCCAGTAACACATTTAATGTTTACTGCTTTAAGGTCAAATTCAGGCCCCCTCAGGCATACAACTACAATAATAGTCTTCCAGGTTCCTGGCACATAAAAAAAAGCTGGCTTGTAACTCAGGCCATCTAGTCTCGAGTTCTGTATTGTTGAGCTAAGTGTCATTGGCTCTCAAGAGTTTCAGGCTGCAGCTTTTCACCTCCCTCCTTACACATTATCACAAAAACACCCAAATATTAACCTGTCTTTTTTTTCCAAAAGAAGGAAAACTGTACTTTGCAATGAAGTACTTAAAAGACAAAACTGTCCTACTGAAGATAATGTTCTTGCTTTGCTATTTCATTATATATTCTTTTATTTTTCAACAGGAACTTATTTTTTTCCCTAGACATTGCTGGAAGAGAACCAGATTAAGTCAATAGTAGCCACAAAAAAAATATCAGAGCATTTGGTATCTCCTTTTCTGACTTATCAAAGATAGCTGAAAATGTGCTATCAGATTCCTTCTGATCATTAGCTTTTTAAAACATAGATCTAACTGTACCTGTGTTCTTTGTTAATTTTTAAAGAGTTGATCAAAATGAGATGGAAATAGCCTGCAATTCCCCTAATGTGAGTAGTATTTAGCTAGCACTTTTAAATAAGTTATAATGGTTTATATACTTGCTTTACAAAATATTAATTTACATATTTAAAGGGTATTGAATGTGGGTATGTGGTTTGAGGTGGTACAAAGGTTATTGCAAAATACACAGCTTCAGTTTTTTTTAATCTTTCCTACGTTTTTAGACATTGTGCACAATACTTGATAGTACTTTAAACCAGTGGTGAAAACCAAAAAAAAATTACTATTGATTCTGGGGGCATGGCTTGGTGGACAAGCAGGGGAAGGATACTGCAAAATCTCCATTCCCACTCCCCTCCAGGGGAAGGATACTGCAAAATCCCCATTCCCTCCCGATCAGCTGGAACTCTGGAGGCAGAGAATAGATGGGGATGGGGCCAATCAGAGGTGGTATTTACTGGTTCTCCAAACTACTTAAAATTTCTGCTACCCGTTCTCCAGAACCTGTCAGAACCTGCTGAATTTCACTCATGCTTTAAACTTAGAGAAAGTATTGGGCTGATGAGAAAAAGTTGTATGATTTATAATATTCTCAATCTTAGCATGTTTAAGGTGTGTGCACTTCAACTCCCAGAAGTTCCCAGCCAGACATGCTTCTCTAATGCTTAATGTGAAGGACACAAGGCTCCTAATGTTATTTTAATATATTTTGACTAATATTGATCTAGTATAAGTAAGGAAAATTCTACGGTTGGATACAATTTAGAGTAATCACTTTCAGAATTCTTTTCTAAGGGTTTAGGTTTACCATGACTCAAAATACATTTGAGTAGAATTGTTACTTCTGTTCTCTGTCCTGCAGTGGGAATTAGATATAGGGATTAGAAATTTGGCTTTCCCCAAAATTAAGTATTTTTATTCCTAGGGAACACTAGGTTACTTTGAATGAGACAATTTCCTGGCTACAAAAATATAGGTAGTCCTTGACTTATGTCCACAATTGAGCCCAAAATTTCCTTTGCTAAGCAAGATACCGTAATTGCTAAGCGAGTTTTGCCCCCTTTTACAATTTTTCTTGCCACTGTTGTTAAGTGAATCACTGCAGTTGTTAAGTTAGTAACACAGTTGTTAAGTGAATCTGGCTTCTCCGTTGACTTTCCTTGTTAGAAAGTCACAAAAAGTGATCACATGACCCCAGGACACTGCAATCGTCATAAATATTTGCCAATTGCCAAGCATCTGAATTTTGATCACATGACCATGCGGATGTTGCAACAATCTTGACCGTGAGAACCAGTCATAAAGTCACTGACTTCAATGCCATTGTAACTTTGAATGGTCAGTAAATGAATGGTTGTAAGTCGAAGACTACCTATAGACATCATTAAGGTTCTATCTGCCTAATACAATGTGTAGGCTAACTTTACATGCATTCAGATGGCTGGTCTGGCAAATGTGAGGGACTGAATGTGGTCTGAAGGCTAAATTCAAGCCCTACTTGGCTGAAGGGTATCCGGGAGGGGAAGGAAAGCTCACCTCTTGACATACCATTTTCTCCATGCAGCATGATCTCTTTCTGTCTCTTTCACTGAAAAAAGGTTCTACATTCAGGATAAAGTGGGGAGCCCAAGCTTTCAAGCCTCTTGTTACCTTCAGAGATATGACTCAAAAAGTAACCCAGTGCCTTCTTCAGATTGACTCTGGCATCTTTTCCTTTTCCCAAAGATATAGTCTGTCATTTGAGAAACCTTCAGAGTGGAAAGCAAGAGTATCTGCAAAGCAGAAGGCAGAGAGCAAGACCACGGGAAAAGAACTATGGAGTATATTAGTCTTTCCAATGAGTAAGACTGAAAGAGAAGTCCTAGGCATTTGAAGGACTTCCAGTAAAAAGATCCAGTAGCAAGTGATGGGGAAGACCTCCGGTTAAGACCAGGCAGAAGCCCTGCCAATCATCTCTAAATAAATATATCTTGCTCAAATGGAACATCTGTGCTTTAATTTGTATCTACAGTATGTTTCTTTCCTCTCTACTTCTATAAGGACCTTGCTCCAGGACCTTCTGAGCTGCCCAGAATAATTAAGGAAGTGGGTTACTATACAGGTTCTAAATAAACAAGTAAATAAATATAGGGCATAACTATTATTTCATTCCCATTTCTATGACCAAGGGCAGATGAGGGTGAGGACAGAACCGAAAAGAAAAAGGAAAATTGTGCAGGGAAACATTAGCTTCCCTATTGATATGGCACGATGGAAGGAGTAGAGGGTTGTCCTCTTCTCACCAAACCATGAAGCTGGTGTGCCTTCCTGGGGGCTTATCCACTGGGCAGCCAATGCTGCCTTCATCGCACAAGTGCCAGTGGCCTCCATCTATCTGCTTGTCTCCATCTTGAGGGTAATGGTGGGTAGATCAAAGGCAGCCCCTGCCCCTGCAGAGCCAAGAACAATCCAACCACTTTTGTCTGCTGTTGCTAGGAGCCCGGAAAACTGAAAGAAAGGCTGGGAGCACGTTAATCAGACTCGTTACAGTACAACAATAATGTCTCTCTCCCGTGACACTGTCTACCCCCATCCCAAAGTCTGGTAATGCGGCCTTGGGTTGGTTAGGAGATGTTCTCCACCCTGGCCTCGAGCAGCCCTACCTTTTACCTTAGGCCCCCACACTTCCCAGTGTGGCAGTCCCCATGTACAAGATCAGACATGACATTGCTTTAGAATGTCCACCTGCACTGACTGTGGCTCATTCATTAACACAGATTCCGTTTATAAACGTATGAACAAACAGGAAATGCCTCCCCTTTCATAAGAGGTTAGCAGTCTTATTGCATGGAAGTTTGCAGGAGCGATGGGAATACATCAACAAGGAACACGGCAGGCCTATGGTCATAAATGAATGCTATTAATAGAACAAAATTATTTAGAATAAGGGTGTGATTCAATTGTCTGTCATTGAACCAACTTTGAGAAACAAAGATCAGGCACTACGATTCTGTCAAAAATCCAAATTATTAATTCATTAGGTCTTTACTGATAAATAAATATGCTTCTGTTTTAAAACATCTTATATAATATTTATTCATTTATTTTATCCTGTAAACTGCGTTATCTTGTGCCAAATTTTTAATTATATCTGCAGTTTGCTATTCAGGTCTTTTGCCTATAAATAGAAATAGTTACTGAATAAATTTCTTAATTTCAGGAGTAGTTTACATATAATACATATTGTGCCTCTACTAGAAGCAGCTATCTAAAATATGTATTTTAAATATTTAAAATGTGAAAAATTAGGTATATGTTTGGTTAGTTGCTTCCCTCTGCAATTTTGTATTTCTTTTCTTTGATATTTCTTTGGTATTAACTCTAGTATTGTTAGTAGAGGTTTCTTTAAATATATATATACAGCTTTTTTAAATAGCAGATTATGTTTTTAAGCTGCATAGTTTTTAAAAAATGTAGTAATATAGTTGTATAGTCAGACTGCCATCTAGTAAATATATAATCTTACAAATTAATTTGAAAAGAAAAGCTAATTGTATTTTTTAAAGTTTAACAAAAAAAAAGATTCTTTAAGAAAGCAAAATAATTTTTATATAGTGTTTGTCTTTTAAAGAAGGGAGTTTAAAAAGGCAATCATGATATTAAAAGGGGGGGGTTCAAATGCGTGTTGGCAGATGCTATTATAACGTTTTTAATCTCCTTCCTACATAAATCCCTGTTCAGCATTGTAACCCAAGTACTCAATTATTTTTAGACCAAAAATGGGGGTACACCAAATTACTTCTGACTGAAGTCAATGCTTCTTCTTTTTTTAGCACTGAAAAACACAAGATTTGGCCATACCCACAGCAGGTACCTGGTGTTTCCTCTTAGTTTCTATCTCTGCTAAACTCTGAGAAGTCCCATCCATTTCACCTCATTCTTGCTGCACTCCTCTTCTGACCCAGCTAATGGAACTGGCAAATCTGACTTGTATATACGAATATACTTAGGAGTTTGGGGCTATACTTGACAGCAAGTTCCTTTGGCTACACCGAGACTTACTTCTAAGAAAAGAGTATTGCATGGTGCTAGAAAGCATCATCCCCGGAAACCAGCAAAGAGAAGAAGCTGATCAAAATAATTAGAAATAGAACCACAGCAAAAAAAAAACCTTCTTAAACGGGCAACATTAAGGTCATTAGCAATAAAAAAAATCTTATAAAAGAGAAAAGCTCTTCCCATTGGGATGAAAGACTTTGAGGGAAAGGCTGGAACCAGCCTCCTCGGTTTGAGTCAGAGTTTGGACGTAATAGCTGAGAATACGATGATCTTGAAAAATCCAGAAGAATCAGGGCTGATTACTGACTTATTATGTAGTCAATTAATCCTCTCCAAACTGGTTTTTTTCTTAATAGTCCTGTTTTGTTGCTATTTAAATTAGCTGACAATTTGAGAGAAATCATTGCTTTTCTTGTTTAACTAAAATAAGTTTAGGTGAAATGTTTGTAATACATACAGAAATATAGTTGGCTTACCAAGTTTTAGCAACACACTGGATAAGAATCCCTATCCTGCTACATTCAGTATGAGAAAAAGATCAAGATAATAAGGTTGATTGGATTCGACTTTTTAAAGCCTCAGTTATGTAATGATTTTAGTTTTACTATTTATTTTACTAATCTTATAATATAGTCTTACTGAGCAACAGAATAATATTGTTTTTTGAGAAAGAACACAAAAACTTTACAGAATACAAATTTAGTCAGTTATTTGGATGCTAACTGGTCTCAGATGGGATTATATGACAGAGCCAATAAAGAACAATCTAAAAAAATGAAGTCAAGATTATGCCTAGCTGAATTTCCCTCAAATTCTTGCTCTTCAAAAGGAACTTCAATTTAAACACCTGAGGATAAATTTTGTTATGGGATATCCAAATCATTTCTGTAGGTCTTTAAAAAATATTAACAGAGAAACTGCATTTTTTTCCAATCCATCATTAGGAAATTAATGCAATGGAAATTGATTAACACATTGTCGTTAAAACCAATAGATGAACAGAAAGCCGGAATAAAGTAATAAACAAGACAAGAGTTGAAGCGGGGCTGAAATATTTAGACTTCTTTAAAAGTAAAGTTACTTTGTCCGCTCCTCCCCTCCCCCCTCCAAAAAAAAATCACTGATACATTTGTAAAAATTAAATGTTCCATTAATGAAAAATTGGTGAGAATATATAGTTGGCAAATTAATCAAAATGAGCAGGCTAAAAGATTGTGGGGAAATCTAATCCGGGTGCCTTCAGCAGGACAATGCCGGCTGGTGACGCCGAGGAGTAGGGCCTTCTCTGTTACCGCTCCGGCCATAGGGAATGAGCTGCCCCCGGAGATCCGGGCCCTCCCCACTCTCATGGCCTTTCGCAAAGCCATTAAAACCTGGCTTTTCCGGCAGGCCTTCTGATTGGGTGTTTGTTGTCTTTCTTTTTAACTTCGTGTGTCCTATTAGTTTTAAGTCTTTTTTCTTTTAATTTCTTTTATTCTGTAAGCCGCCCGGAGTCCTTCGGGATTGGGCGGCATAGAAATCAAATAAACTCAACTCAACTATTCATTGCCAAAATGTCCATCTATCAATTATAAAAGGCCACACTGTTTGGATCTTCATATATGCTATGCTAATACATTATGACATCCTTGGTTCTTGAGAAGAACTTGGTCCATACGAAGGCCAAAACACCAGTTAAAGAACTGGCAGCTGTGATTTTGCATTGTTGTATAATATAGCAAATGCCGCCTCTGCAAAGAAGCTGAAGAAACAGTGGACTGTCTGATTAGCTGCTACAGAAAGATTGCACTGGCTACTAACAATGGTATGGCAAAGTAGCAACAATAGCACATTGAAATATCTGCAAGAAATACCATTTGTCTACCAGCAAGAAATGGTGGAACCACAAAATAAACAGTGTAATAGAAAATGAAGAGGTTAACATGTTCTGGGACATTAAAATTCAGGCAAGCATCTGCCACGTAGTCCCCAAGACTTAACAATTGTTGATAAGAAAGTGGGGGGAATCTGGATAGTGGATATTGCTATACCTGAAGAAAGTAGAAGGGAAGGGAAGAGTAAGTACTGGAGAAAAATTACAAAATACAAAGAACTGCAAATAGAATGATAGTATCAAAAGAAAGCAATAGTACCACCTGTAATAAAAACCTTGGGTGCAATCCCAAAACATCTGGAGCACCATCTGAACACCATCAGCACCTACAAAGTCCCCATCAATTACAAAAGGCAGCTTTACAGTGGTACCTCGGTACTCACCCTTAATTGGTTCCAGGAGGCATGATGACTACCAAAAATGATGAGTACCAAACATTTTTTTACCGATAAAGATCAATATAGTGCTTCACAACACAGCCAATACCAACAAGTTCTAGCTTGTGCACTGAGTACCAAACAACTAATAGTACTGGACAAAATTTTCCCCTTCAAAATGTGTTGAGTATGAAATTTGATGAGTTTCAAAGCAATACCAAGGTGCCACTGTACTTCAAACAGCTTACATCCTGCAACCCTACCTTTAACATTATCAAATAACAACATCTGCCTATCTCAGGTCATTGGGAAGGACTTGATAGATGGATAAAAATCCCAAATCCAGTCTAAACATTGGGCTGACACTGTAACCAACGATAATAATTGTATATCGCCTAACTCAAGAAGACATAACTACATGAGAAACAAGATGCCACAAAGCCTTCTGAGAAAATTTGGACCAGACTTTATATTTTAAGATACCTCATAGAATAATTGCCACCTTGAGAGTCCTGACCCAAAAGTTATAAAGAATGAACAGGTAAATACAAATGACCATTTATGTATAGGGTGTTATTATATCATTCTTCATGACAAGTATTATGCCAAAGAACATTTCTCATTTCCTGGATTTTTATTATATACTAGAAGCTTAAGATTTTTTTCAAGCCATCATAGAACAATTGAGATGGTATAGTAGTTCCTTCCCAAACATAGCAAGTGAGTACATGGTACTTTGATAGGATAATTCTCCAGACCGGAAGAGAGTCCAGTGATTATGAAGCCGCTGGGTGAGATCATTCGACGTCACGGGATAAAATACCATCAGTATGCAGACGATACACAGTTGTATCTGTCCGCCCCGTGCCAACTCAGTGAAGCGGTTGACGTGATGTGCCAGTGCCTCGAGGCTGTTAGGGTCTGGATGGGGGTTAACAAGCTTGTACCCAATCCGGATAAGACCGAGTGGCTGGTGTGTTTCCCTCCTACTAATTGGCCAAGTTTTCCATCTCTCAGGCTGGGGGGTCAAACAGTACGCCCCTCAGACAGGGTTCGCAATTTGGGAGTCCTCCTGGACCCACAGCTGACTTTCGAACACCACTTGTCGGCTGTGACCAGGGGGGCATTTGCCCAGGTTCGCCTGGTGCACCAGTTGCGTCCCTACCTGAACCGGGAGGCCCTCACAACAGTCACTCGTGCCCTTGTGACCTCTAGACTGGAGTACTGCAACGTGCTCTACATGGGGCAGCCCTTGAAGAGCATTCGGAGACTTCAGCTTGTCCAGAATGCAGCCGCGCGAGCGATCGTGGGTGCACCTCGGTTCACCCACGTAACACCTATCCTCCGCGAGCTGCACTGGCTGCCTATTGGTCTTTGGATACTCTTCAAGGCGCTAGTCGTCACTTATAGAGCCCTTCATGGTATTGGACCTGGGTACTTGAGAGACCGCCTGCTGCCAATTACCTCCAATAGACCGATCAGATCCCACAGATTAGGCCTCCTCCGAATTCCATCCGCCGGCCAATGCCGACTGGCGACTACCCGGAGGAGAGCCTTCTCTGTGGCTGCTCCGACCCTCTGGAATGAGCTCCCCGTGGAGATTCGAACCCTCACCACCCTCCAGGCCTTCCACAAAGCCCTTAAAACCTGGCTGTTCCGACAGGCCTGGGGCTAAAGAGCTTTTGCCCCCCCCTCGAATGGTATGGTTGTTGTGTGCTTTTAAATTGTGTATTGTTCTGTTCGTCTTTTTTATCCCTTATCTGTATCCCCTTCCCTGACTTGGATTGTGAGCCGCCCTGAGTCCCCTTCGGGGAAAAGGGCAGCATATAAATGCAATAAATTCAATTCAATTCAATTATACAACATCCCATCGAGACTTTACTAGGTCCAAAAGCTTGAGGAACCAGCTGTTGACCTGTATATTTCTTTTGTAATATACCACGCAAACTGCACCACAAGGAAATGAACATTCCTATTCAGAAGATTCTGAAAATGAAATGTGTGAAATTCTGTCTACTGCTCAGGTGCTGTCTCAACAATCTAACCTTGGTTAGGCAGACCTCAATTAAAGAAACATCGTCTGTAAAATAAGGAACAGCTACACTCCGAGAAAAAAAGCTTCACTTAGAGATAAATTAAACAATTTGTGTTTCTGTTACAAAACAAAAACTGTTTTCTTGAAAAACAAGCAGACAACATATATTTAGGTTCCATAACACTACAGCTGAGCTGGTCAAAATGTGACTTACCATGCAGTCCTCTGTGAATTTATTCATTTGTATGTCCTACTGTGTTCATCAAATTGTACCTCCACATAAGCGTGAATCAGATTTTGTCCCCATATGTTGCAGTACAAGAATAGGCAACATGTCGCTGAACTACAGCTCCCAGGATCCCTCAAAATTCACTATATTGGCTGGAGCTGGTGGAAGTTGAAATTCAGCAATATTGGAAGGTTGATGCATTGCCCACTCTTGTACTACACCATATGGAGCAGCAATCTGATTCACACCTATCTAGATGTAAGCTGTGTTGAGCACAGTGTGTAATGGAATGTGTGAATGACCTTGGAGAAAGAGGGGAAGAGATGCTGCCTAGGAAACAATCAGACAAGAGAGGCAGCAGCCTCCAGTGGTTTAACAGTCAGAAAAAGAAACTTAGGAAGGAACCCCTCCCCTTAATGGAGCAAGTAGTTAAAAAGGATGGTATGAAGTTTGTCCCACCAGACTACAAGATTCTATTAATGTAGCCTGACCGTAGACTAAAGTCATTTCATGTTTTTCCTAAATCATGTCATGGGAGGGCTGACATTCATGTTGCAAGTCCCATCACTACTTTTACATTCAATATTCTGGCCCAGAAGATGAATGGAATTGTATTCCTCATCAGTCAAGACATCTAAACACCCAGCTGCTAGTTCATATGGATGATGCAGAAGATGGGATTTTTTTAGTACTTACAAACTCTCTGTGTGTATATAAATTTAAAGTCTGTGGCAGTATCTCCACTGAATGCGTTTGTGCAACCCCAGGCCAAGGGCCAATTCGGTATAACTATCAATATAACTGTAGGACTATGGTGCATAAATCACTTGCTTGGTTCTGCTTTGTTCCATTTTGCAAACATGCTTTTTGTATTTTAGAAACCCGCTGGTGAAATTTTAATATTTCCTTTGGTTTTTCGTATCAGGTAGTCATTGATATTTCACTGAGCTAGATTTTGGACATAATGAATAGCAGTGGACTCAGCAGGTACAGCGAAGGGAGAGTTCCAAATACTTCTATACAGCCAAAGACTCAAAAGCATTTTTCAATAGCTCAGGCAACAGGTTGCAGCCTCAAGCTCCAATTTATTCAGTGGGAGTAGGACAGGATTTGCCAATTGCTAAGCCCCAATTTTCTCAGCCAAAGGTAGAAATATTTCAAAATTGTACAGCATTCTATTTGAACCTCGAACCAATTAGCAGACCTACAAAACATTCCTGATACTATTAAAAATAGGCTTTTCAAGATAAAAGCATTTAAAAAAAATATAACTGAAATCTAGTAGACAGTATGAAGGTATCCTGTTAACTAACTCAAAATGAATTAGTTTGAACTAAACTGTCTTCTAAGTGAATCATGTTAGGGATCCATTTTTTAAATGGAATTTTATGGAGGAAAGTAATAGAAATCCATGTATGCAGTAAGGATTTTTGTGGCACATATATGCCTTTCTTGAAGTCAGATCTGTAGGTAATGCTGTTCATACTTACATGTCCTGATATCCCATACATGTAATGCTAAGGCAGGTCTAGTCTTGCAAACAAAAAGGTTTGTTCCCTTCAGATCATCTGTCTGATTCCCAGAAGGGATAACTGGGAAATAATAAACTAGGTGTAAACCGAGAGTCCACATTCAAACATATTGTCAAGCCATACTTAAAAAAAATAACAACCACAGTTTCTGATTGTAGTATATTGCTAAAAATAAGTCAATTTTTTTTTCCAAATAGTTAAACATGTAACACTAAGCTTGAACAAAAAAAATTCTTACCTGTGGAACACTCTGATTTTCCTTTCTTCTGCCCAGAAAATCACTCAAGGTGATAAAGGATACTACTGAATGCAGCAATTCTGAAAGCAGGAATGTCCAGAAGGTTCTGGTAAAAGATACTCAAGATGGTGGGTGTTATGGTTGAAGCTCTGACTTGTATGTACGTATAAAATATAAGACATATATGTTCGTGTGTAGTGTTTTCATATGCTTCGGTGATCACACCATCATGGCCTCCATCTTTGACTGTTTTGACTACCTCCTGCAGATGGATGGACGCAGGCGCACACGTGCGCACACACACACACACACACACAGTCTGAGAGTAAGTCTCATTAAATTCAGTGGCATTTCCTCCTGAGTAGAGAAGAATATACTCTAATGGTTATATTTGTGTTAATTTGTCAAGCTTGAACTTGTCATATGAATGACACAATCATATGAATGATTCAGATTACATTAAAGTCATAATGTGCTCATTTTGGGGATGAATGTTCCTCTTTAGACACGTATCAAGAATCAGCCCTGTCCCAGAAATTAATGAAAATCTAGTTAAATTACAGATCAGTATTAGTCAATCCAAGAGGATGAGGATGGATTAATAAATAGCATAAAAGAAGCTATAAAGCATTAAGAGGCCTTCTTAGTGATCTGGCCCAAAAGAGAACAAAAAGGAGCACAAGAAACAGCCGAACAAAGAAATGCTGAAACAAAGCAAGCAAAGAAAAAACAACTCTGTGGAGTGGATTAGAAACAAGATTAAGACCAGGAGTAAGATTTAAAAAAAACAATGCCACAAAATCAGATGGCTCAGTGATTGAACTAATTCCAAACCATGAAGAAGAATAAAGGATTTTTCTAGAGAAAAAATGGAAGACATTTAGGATTTACTAAAAATTAAAAAATAACATGGCAGTAGATAGAGAGCTTTCACCATCATATCCTTAAAGAAGTATAATGTGATGCTACTTTTTTTTTACAACCATATAGGTCACCGGTGTCAAACTCGTGACATCACGTTGTCATCACATGATGTATCACGACTTTTCCCCCTTCACTAAATCAAGGGTGGGCGTAGCCAGTGCGTAACACATCCAGCCCGCGGACCACGAGTTTGACACCCCTGATATAAGTCATTAAAATCACCTTCTACATCAAAGATCTGGGGAGAACAGGGTGTCCATAGAATGCAATAATTAGAAAACATAAAAAGCATTCTGGAAATAAGAGATAACAATAATCAAACATATAGCAGCAATTATGGAAATGGGAAAAGGTAAAATCAGTGAATAGATTTGTGAAATTATTGTGAAATGGATTATTATGTATACATAAAAAGGGACATGGTGGCTCAGTGGCTAGAAGCTGAGCTTGTCGATCAAAAAGGTCAGCCGTTCAAGGGTTCGAATCGCTAGAACTGTTTAATGGAGTCAGTTCCCATTATTTGTCCCAGCTTCTACCAACCTAGCAGTTCAAAAGCATGTAA
This sequence comes from Thamnophis sirtalis, assembly GCF_051295495.1. NCBI lineage: Eukaryota > Metazoa > Chordata > Lepidosauria > Squamata > Natricidae > Thamnophis > Thamnophis sirtalis. Next base: position 25,086,632 of record NW_028261392.1, on the reverse strand, counting down.
AAATGCAAGTAGAAAAATAGGGGCCATCTTTGGTGGGAAGGTAACAGCGTTTCGTGTGCCTTTGGTGTTTAGTCATGCCAGCCACATGATCACGGAGACATCTTTGGACAGTGCTGGCTCTTTGGCTTTGAAACAGAGATAAGCACCGCTCCCTAGAGTCGAGAACAACTACTGTAGGACACATGTGCAAGGGGAACCTCTACCTTTACCTATGTATATATAAGTTTCTCAGACCTTTAGAAAGTTTTTAATGAAATCCCTGCCTGAGTAAACTTACAATCAGGGTAAATAGACAGAGTTTTCTATAGATTAGAAACTTGCTATACAATAGAATATACAAAAACAGAGTAAACAAGGTTCTTCTTGCAATAAAGACAAATTAGAAAATAGACCTTTCAAATGTATGGTGGATCTAGTTCTGTTTAAGTTCATAAGTGAACTTACACATACAATGAAGTGTCCATGGCAGCAGAGATTAACAAATTACCTACATGGAAAAAATACAAAAAAATAATAATCCCCAAATTTAGGTGAATTGGCAACCAATGGCAAATGGGATTCAATGTGACTGTAGTAAATTTTTTAAAATCCAGAAGGCAAATGTAGGCATGTTACATGAAAGTGAAATTCCTACTTTGACCTGCACATACATATGTGCAAAGGTAGTATGGAAAAGATTGCATTCGTAGGTTTGAGAGTTTATCCTCAGCATATCCTGGATGGAATATTTATATAAAAATAAGGAATTCCTATGACTCCAGAGAGAAAGTGTGTGAATAAATACCAGCCTGTGCAATTTGCAACTGTGCCTGACATTAATTTAATTACAATTATATTCATTTATTCGCTTGCTCCTAGAAAGAGAATTATACCTATTCAGCGTTTTACACTACATCCTACTAGAACCTAAGTGCAAATCAGGAAAGTATTCAGTAGGTGACAAGAATGGCTATTATGACACTTTTTAGTATACAGGAATTTTATCAACGTTCATCTCACAATTCAAGTTAAACAAAGCAAGTAAATTAAAACTGAGAATACACATAGCAAAAAACAAATTCAGCAGAAAACAATAGAAAATAAGCATGTAAAACAATAACAGTTTATGTTAAAACATATAAAATATTGTTCCCCCAAAGCCTTGACGCCATAAACGTATTAACAAAAAATGTGCCAAGTGAGCCATAGCAGTGACCATGTTTTAGGTTTAGTTTCAGAAGACTTTATCTGCAGTCAAAATTCTGGAGGTATCAGTTATCAAAGAACCTCTGAAGATGACATTATTAGACAGCCAAAAGTTATATGTAGGCTTAATCTCTTGGAACTTTGTTTAAGGCAGCCTTTCTCAACCATGGCAGCTTTAACATCTGTGGACTTCAGTTCCCATAATTCCCCAGCCAGCATGCTTTGAAAACACAATTCTAAAAGTTGTCAAGGTTGAGAAACACATGAAAGGAGTGTTTACCTTGTTTTCCTTACTTTTCAAAAAGGGAAGCTTGCCACACAGTGTTTAATTCAAGATATGAACATCCTAAAGATCACAGTCAATCACCAAAACTAATTCAAACATTAAAATCAACAAAATTAAGAGAAAAAGAACGACACAACATGAATTACCAATATATTAAATTAGGTATCAGTAGAGCTAAATTCTCAGTTAAGAGAAGCCATGTTCTCTTCATTTGCAAACAGATCACACCTAAAGAGTAAAGTATCTTAATTTCCTCAGATAGTAGATTTTAAACCCATAGCTGCTTTTATGAAAGCCTTCTTTCATATTTCTATAACTGGGCTTAAGTCCATAACTCCTACAATAGCAAAGAATCTTAAAAGATGGCATGGATTGTTGTGTGAAGAAGAAAATGTTAAGAAGCCAGCTTGGAAGCTGCTAAAGGCTTTAAAACTCTTAGTAGACCTTAAATGGAGGTGGATCCTAACATTTGTCCCTGCCAGTATTCTAGCAAAAACCTAAAGGAATGGTTTGGACAAAACTCAGCAGCACTTTTTCATGCTGCTGTTGACAAAAATAGGATTGCCAACATGATCGCCAACGTCCGATGATGGATATGGCACAAGAAGAAGAAGAAGAAGAATTCTAGCAGCAGCAACAGCTGAGCTGTCTACCCTGGCTGCAAGTTTTCTACTGATCTTCATGGGCATCCTCATGTCCAAGTAGTCCTTGGGTTACAACCATTCATTAAGCCACCATTTCAATGCTATCATGACATTGAACGGGCAGGACTTACAAATGGTTCTGAAATTACAGCCATCACAGCATTCCTTTGGTCTCGCAATCATGATTTGGGTGCTTGACAACCTGTTTGCAATTATGACTCCTCAAGCCCTCATGTCTACACCATCCCAATGTTATCCTTCTTAAGTAGCAAAATTGGTCCTGGTATTCACTTGAGGTGTCTTGCTGAGAATTCAAGTTTAATTCAAGTGAATGTAAGTTCAGATCAGAGGTGGGATTCACTTATCTTACCTTCCAGTTCGCAAATGTGAGCACATGCCGCATCCGTGCATGTGCACCGCCTTCTGTGTATGCGCAGTGCTCATGTATTACATTGGGGCGGGGGGGCGGAGCTTCCCGCTGCTGCCGCTACCAGTTCACCCAAACCAGAGAGAATTTGCTGAATACCACCTCTGGTACAGTCCTATTCTGACTTTGTTGCTGAACCTGGCAACAGCAGAAACAAAGGGGCCTCAGCTGATTTGTCCGGCCCCATTTCTTTTGCAGGGGTGCAATTGTGAGGCCCTTAAACAATTCAGGGGTCTCTGTGTATGGTGTGTGTGTGTATGTGTGTGAGAGAAAATGAGAGAATCAAAATATTGCTGTTGTGATCAAAGTTTTACCCTTTTTGTATATGTGTCACATGCTTGTACAAAAAGTGAGGAATTTCAGTAATGAAATTATATATTACAGATTTTGTTCCCACCTGCCGAAACCTCTGGCTTCAGTCTCTCTTTTCTGTAGTGATTTCCCTTTTCATGCTCAAAGGTCCCCTGTAGTGTTTGCCAACTCTTCTTAACTTTCCAATGTGCTGTAGTTGCAGTTTTGTATTTTCAATTTCTTTCCTCCCAGCTTTTTCGCCATTACTTTTTCCTATTTCCTTCCGGTCTGCTGTCTCTTTTCTCTATAAACCACACATTATGCACGCATGGAGCACCTTAGAAGAATAGCTGCCAAAACATTTTGTATCGATATCATCCGACTGTATAGCATTTATCAATCCAATAAGGCTTCAAAGCTATACTGCCTATTTCCTGCATTACAATTCTTGGCAGAGCATAATTGAGAAATCTCCTTTCTCACATCTGTTTTATTTTTTAAATGCTACCAAATGCGGAATATGCGGTTTCCCACACATGTAACAAAACATGTAAAAGCAGTAATATTAAAATAAACCCCGAGAGGGAGGGAGAAGTGAAGGCAGGCAGTATTTGTTTTGAAGAACTTCTATTCTTCGGGGCAAGTTCATATGTCAGATTGACAAGTCTAAAACTACAGGGAGTCTAAGATCAGACAAGGGAGGCAGCATCGCATTTTTCTTAATTATTTTTGCAGCTGGTTGGAGGAATATAGCAATTGACTCTCTCCACAATTCATGGAAAATGAATTTGCCTGACAAAACTTCTGAAACAGATTATTTTTCCCCAAATACAGCATATTTGCTGCCACCTGGTTTCCTTATTGCCAGGTGAATTTCTTGAGTATGACAATGCCTCTACTAACTGTGGAATCCATCTAAAGGGTCTATTTGGCAACAGTTTAAGCAGAGCAAATCCAGCTGAATTTAGCCTGAACTTTTGAACAGTCTCAGAAGAGGCTGGATTACAACTAAAACATTGAGGTTTCAAATACAGGTAGTCTTTGACTTACAACCACAATTGAGCCCAAAGTTTATGTTGCTAAGTGAGTTATTTGTTAAGTAACTTTTGCCCCGTTTTATGACCTTTCTTGACATAGTTGTTAAGTAAATCACTGCAGTTGATAAGGTTAGTAAACCAGTTGTTAAATGAACCTGGCTTCGCCATTGACTTTGCTTGTGAGAAGGTTGGGTTCATGGCAACGGTCAAAGGTATGAACCATTTGCCAAGCATCGGAATTTTGATCACATGTTCATGGGGATGCTGCAAAGGTCATAAATGTGAAAAACAGTCATAAGTCACTTTTTTCTGTACCATTGTAACCTTGAATTGTCACTAAATGAACTGTTGTAAGATGAGTATTATCTGTATGCATCTATAATTCTGAGTCATCAAAATCAACATTATTGTAATTTTAGGAACTGTAATCCAAGACATTGGTTGGTTGGTTGGTTCTCTAGTCAAATAATGGCCAATAAGTACACCTGTAAACTTGTTTTCCCTTTGCAACCATCTATGGAGGAAATCTAATCAAATAATTGTTTCCCTTTGAAGAGTTGGACAAATAGTGTCTGTGAAAAATGATGCATTATAGCTTTATCCACTACAACAGCTCTGTTACATAAGATTCCAAACAGCCACTCAAGCTTGGCACTTCCCACTCAGTCCTCCACTTTTCCTAATTTGTCCTCCCCCAGTTCCATATAACTGCTGTTGCATGTTCGAATTGGAATGATTTGCAGATTCTTCATCCTTATTTTTCATAGGAATGCTTCTGCAAATCTCAGGAATGCTAAACAGTAGGACCTCCATCATGCAGTGACATCTTTGACGCTCCTTGCAGACATCCCTGATCAGGAATGGTAGAAATTGCTGTCTATTAAGTTGTGGGGGGGGGGGGGAGAGACCAGAGCAGCTTTTGCTGTGACACTCACATGTTTTTTTTCCCAAGCAGGGTTGTCTTTCAGATGACTATGGGGAAAAATGGTTTGGTACAGAACCTCCCATGTAGATGTCAATGCATTTGTGAAGCTCAAAGATAAAAAATATCTAGGTTGGAATTTTTGGCTCACTTTCAATTCCTTTTCCCTTTTTCCTCATAGCGTACAGTCAAAGTTTTAGGGCTTTGTTTCCTATTTCAGGAGATATAATTCAAGGGGATTTGCCTTTGATTAATTCTGAAAGGCCACAAAAGGGGAGAAAGGCATTTTCAAGGATACTTCAAGATTTTTGCTCCACTCTCATCCTGTTTTGAAGCATCTGACACAGTGGTGGGTTTCAAAAAATTTTGGAACCTCTTCTGTAGGTGTGGCCTGCTTTCCGGGTCCACTGGTGGAACCTCTTCTAACCGGTTCGGTAGATTTGACGAACCGGTTCTACCGAATAGGTGCGAACTGGTAGGAACCCATCTCTGATCTGACATGACTGGGGTTAAGAAGAAAATATTGGGGGTAGGAGGGGTGTTCTATTTAGGACTTTGCTTTTATCACCAGTCTAGACAAAAGCAGCTCTTGTTACTACCCTCCTTCTGGGGATGCCTTGTATTTCAGGGAATCTCATTTGCTCTGGAACATCTTGATGTCCTCATACTCTACCAGCAGAAAACGGTCGTGAGAGCAAATGGGCAGGATCCAAAGGGAGGATTCCAAGGAGTCAGCAGCGAGCCCACACACATAAAGATCATGGCCAAAAGGTAAGTGGTGGGGACCACTTTTCATTCATGGAGGATTGTCGTCGTAAGTAGAACTCATTGCAGAAAATAAAAGATGGCTACAAGGGGATACTCTGGAGTATGTCATACATGCCCCAAGCTGTTGCCAGTGCACAATGCAAAAGTAGCAAACAGCTTTGGACAAGAAGATGGACAACCCATGAAATAATGTGTACACAATTTCTTGTTAGTTCATTTTTTAAACTGCTCTGTCACTGTCTGCTTGCTTGTACTCGAAGAAAAGGAAACTCTACAGTTGCTGTCTCAAAATTTAAAAAAAACAGAAAGAGAAATGAAGCACAGGATAGCAAAGATGGAAGTAGAGAATAACTGTAAATTATGAACTGCAACTTTTGCATATCTTTGGTTGCTCATCAGATCTGAAAAAACTATGAGGATTTTATTTCTTAATGTTTAAACCAGAAGGTGACCATCTTTTCCAGTCTCATAGCTGGCATGCCATTTTAGCCATTTTGTGGATATAGTGTGACAGCATTTTCCTCTGAGGGGAAAAGATATTTCTCCAAACAAACTCACACCCCTGTGCAGTCATCGCCTCAATGATGCAATGGACCAATTGACGAAATATCCCAAAGAGGTTGCATGAAGGATCAGAAACCAGTTTTCTTTTTTTCTTTCCAAACATACAGAAAATGACTCTTGATGTCCATTTCACAAACTTTAGGTGCCACAATGAGCTTTTAGATCGCTTTATACAGGGGTGGGATTGAAAAATTTTAGCAATTGGTTCTCTGCCTGGTTGCTGGGTAGGCCTGGCCATGGCGGCGTGGTCTACTCAACCTCCTACACCATACTGGGGAGGGTGTTTTCGCCCTCCCAATGCTCTGGAGGCTTTCCTTGAGCCTCTGGGAGTGCAAAAACTGCCTCCCCTGGGCTTCGGAGGCCGGAAACTGGCCTGTTTATGGACTTCCAGGTGCTCATTTTTTCACCCTCTCAGAGCCTCTGCGCGGGCCCTGCACTTACCTGGCATGATGAAAGGGCCGCGTGGAGACTCCTGGGAGGGCGGTGCAGGATGGGTGGGGCTAGCCACTCCTTGCAACAACCGGTTACCCCCAACCGATGCGTACTGGCTGAATCCCACCCCTAGGTTTATACCATATTTCCACTGGAAATGAAAGCTAGCAATGGGACTGGGATTGGAATCAGCTGAGAGGGGTAGGAATAAACTTCCTAGACATAACTATCTGGGGAAAGAGCCTAATGTTACTAGTAGTGCTAATGTTAATGGAAACAAGTCACACTAAGAAGAAAACTTGGATGAAACAATTCTCTTTCATATTCTAACATACAAGGGCAGTGGATTGGACTAGAAGACCTCCAAGATCCCTTTCAACTCTGTTATTCTGTTCCATTCTCTTAACCCACATAACTAAAATGGTACACTGCAAAGGAAAGCATGAGATTCTTATGAAATTGCATGAACGCATGTGGAATGGCATAACCCAACAATTCTGGCACCCATCCCCCTGCCATTGGATAATAAGTCTAAGCTTCTTCTGCCTAAGGGGGGTGTGAGACTATACCAAATTTAACATTAACACAAAAGATTGAACTGCTGAATCATAGATCAGAAGTTGCCACATCTCCTCCCTGGGTACTCTGTGTTCTACTACTCAGTGATCACGAATCCTTTGCCTCATGTTTTCTTAGGTTCCACAAAAGTCGTTTTCCTACCATCTGAATTAGCTTCACAGATTCGGTCATTCTAGGCTGAATTTTACTCAGTCCTTACTCACAGCAGGACATGCCATTTTAAATATATTTACTAGGAGTAAATCTCATTGAAATATTCTCTCATAAAAGTGTGTTTAGAATTGTGGTTTAAATTTCATGAGCAAATAACATCTTTCCTAGCCAGCTTTCATATGGACTGTCATCTGCACCTCTATAACTGTCTGGTTTGGCTCTGCAATCCAACAAGACAGATACAGACTTCAGAAAAACCAATTACTATCAACCTGCCTTCCAATGAGGACCCGTCTACTGCAAGAGTCAAAAAGAGGGCCGTGAAAATATCTACAGATCCCTCACATCCTGGACATAAATTGTTTCAACTTCTACCCTCAAAACGACACTATAGGGCACTGCACACCAGAACAACTAGACACAAGGACATTTTTCCCCCGAATGTCATCCCTCTGCTAAACAGCTAATTTCCACAACACTGTCATATTACCTACTAATACCTACTGTATTACTATTATTCTTCCCTCCCTTCCTAGTACCTATCTCTTTTCTAGCACCTATCTCTTTCCACTTATGACTATAACCATGTTGCTTGTATCTTTAAATTTTATATTGTTTTATTTGTTTCCTTGTATAATTTGATTGCTTATTAGTAACCTAGGACTATCACTAAGTGTTGTATCTTATGATTCTTGATGAATGCATTCTATTTTATTTTTCTTTATGTACACTGAGAGCATTTGCACCAAAGACAAATTCCTTGCTTGTCCAATCACACTTGGCCAATAAAGAATTATTCTATTCTATTCCATTCCATTCCATTCTATTCCATTCTATCCTATATATAGCAAAAATGCTAAGTATTCCCTAAAACATTTCTAAGACTGCAGTTCTCAACATACACTTTTGGACATGCATTTGACTGAAATCAGAAGAATTTAGCTTATGATTGTAGCATAAAAAGTCCTCTTCTACTATCAACCTAGAGTTTATTTTCAGTGGGGAAAATAAACAGAGAACATAATCATAATCCCAAATGCTTTGCCAACTTGGAATTTGAGCAAGAATTCTCTTCCTTAAATTCGTTCAGCACTACTTGAAAACAGGGATTAGAACAGATGTCATAGCAGAAGCCCTGGCACCTTGCCTTCCTGATTAGGAAGGACAAGATTTAGAAGCAGGAGCTTCTGGGAGATATTTGAAGTTTAATAGCAGAGGATGTTGATAGTTGAGATTCAAAATATTTCTAAGAAATTATTCTACTGGCTTTAAAATCTCTATCACCCACATATGAGCAATAATAACACACTCTACAAAAGCCACATTTCATCCCCAGACTTTCAGAACATAATACTCAAACATTAACATTAAAATTCAGGCTTAACATTATTTTTCCTTTTCCTGTGACTATATATTGGTCTGAAAAGTAAAGGAAAAATCACAGGGAAGCAAAAAAAAAAAAAAAAGGATTTCTGAAAATATTCTTTATTATTTCTGCAGACCCTTCAGCCAAACTCTGTATAATATAGCTACCTGCTGCTATCCACCAAGTTCTCTTATTTAATCATGTTTTGAATACTTTTAAATGTATGGATGTCATAAGTTAATATTTTTATTTCCCCTTTTCTCCTCAAGGCCTGGAAGTACATACTTGGCTTCTTTCATTTTATTTCTGGAAACCAACCAGTAAGAGAAGTTAGAGGAAAATAAAACAACTGGCCAAAGGGCCACTCCTCAAATCACAACCCAATATTCAACTATTTCACCAAACTAGCTCTCATGATTGAAGCTGATGTGTCGCCTTTTCCAGAACAAGGAACATTTCTTCCATTATCTATAGCTGCAAGTATGCAACAACTAATTTCCCAGTTCTTGAGCTAAATAATAGGGGGGAGGGGATGGGGAGGGGGGAGGGAGAGAACAGACAGACAGACATAGATGATAGATATAGATAGATAATAGATATGCCATTTCAGGTGACAGAGCCATGCAGCTATTCCATTCTCAGTGTGAGATGAATTGTCCAAATGTTTGTGTCAGCACCACCTCCTTCATGAAATGTGCTGGGGGTGGGTGATATTACTGGCTTACATTCAGAATATTCCCACTTTATTCCTGCTGTTTCTTTCCATTTTCTCTTAGAAAGGGGAACCATTATGGCAAGTACGAGTGTAAGAGTAAGCTCCATTAGGGAGAGTAAGGTTCTCTGAATAGTATCACTAGGGGACCTTCTGCCTGAAGGAGTCCCCCATTTCACAGGAAAACAGGAAGTGTCTGTGATAAGGAAAATACACCGGAGCTCAAAGTCATTTGTGTGCTACAGAAGCTGTATTCGTGAAAGCTATATGAGAGATGCACAACAAAGAATGGGAAACTCCAAACAGGGGAACTTCCTAACTCTCTATCTACATTTAATCTTTGGTCCCATTAGCAAAAGAGCCACCTATGATTCCTCCCTCCTGCCCACTCAGCTCTTCCTGCTCACCTACAGAGGCAGGGTAGTCTCCATGACTGTTTGCATAACAGTTAATGGCAATCCATTATTGCTGTAAGTGATTAGGACAATGAGTTGTTAATTTTAATAAAGTAGTAGTGCCTTTCTCAAACCACAGGAAATTACTAGACCTTTAGAGTAACAAGGGGAAAATCTTGGCCATAAAACCACAACCTAAAGCCAAGCAAGATTTCAGAGCAGTGGAGAACAGATGTCTAGCTTTGCAGCCCATCATTTTTTTCCCTGGACTTGAGGATGGGAGCAAAGCATTTGCTTTTTTAAATGGAATGGTACGTTTGCATGTGTGCACACACACACCAGAAAAAAAGTTTGTATTTTGTTTCCCATTGTTCCCTTCCCATCTTTAGTTATTTGCTTATTTTTGTAAGTATCTTTCCCTTCTTCCATTTCCCTCTCTGTGCATCACCCCTTCCTCTTCTTTTGACTGCTGTTTGAAGTCTCTGTTACCGTTTTTTTTTAAAAGCTCGTTTTATTATTTCCCTCCTCTTTTCTAGCTAGATCAAAGGAGCTTCTCTTGTAAAAATATTTACTTCTCTTTTGGCAATTAAGTCACTGTGTGTGAGGAACAGGGAGGAAAAGAGAACTGAACTCAAAGGCTTGCTTTCTGAACAGCCCAGCATTCCCCTGGCCTGACTCACTTGACAGGGGCAAATCTTAAAGAGATACATCCTTGTAAGGCTCAGTGGGCCTGGCTGTTGCCATTCCAGGGAACAATCATCTCTTGGGTTTAGCCATGGGAATATGGGAACGGGACTCCTTGCCATGGCCAGCTCGGTACCGACAGCTTCTCATCGGCAAGTCGCCTCTGCGAATTCATCATCACCAAGTCGCCACAGGACAACACCATGTGGTCAACTCACCACGGGGACAACTTGCTGTGGAGGGGGAACTGAGCAGGTGGGCAGAATGAAGAGGAGCAGCGGCAGCCAGGGTTTCACACCTCCGACGCTGCCACCACTGCTGTCAAGTTCTCGGCTGAAGTGGGAGAATGGGTGGAGGGAGCAGTGTCCGGGAACGTCCAATTTTTACACCTCCTACCCACTCTGCTCACAGCTGCCACTCCTGTCACTGGCCTCTTTGGCCCAGAGCGCAGTGTGATAGCAATGGTGATGGCAGCAGAGGGTGTGAAAATCAGATGCTCTTGGCTGGCACCACCATTCTGCACTCTGCTCACCCACACACTCTGCACTCTGCTCACCCACACACTCACCCACGGCTCTCTCTCCAGCTACTTGCAAGGAGTTGTCCCTGTGACAAGTTAGCCACGTGGAGTTGCCTTGTGCAACTTGGGGGTAGTGAATTGGCAGAGACCACTTGGCCATGCCGAGTTGGCTGCAGTGAGTTGTCCTAGACCAAGGATCAGCAACCTACAGTTCCAGAGCAACATGCGGCTCTTTCCACCCTCTGCTGCGGTTCCCTGTCTGCTGATCCCACCACTGGCTGGCCTCGCCCCTCCTCTCCCAGTCACTCCTCACCTGGCCTGAGAATGTACACCACCAAGTCACACTGGTTGTTAAATTATTGGCTTCTGGTGTTTTCTATGGGAAACGGGTCCAAATGGCTTTAGAAATAGTATTCCTAGACCTTGGGAATACTATTGGAGAAAACATGCTGGCAATAGAGCCTCCATTCAATTCTTTTACTTGCCTTATTACTACTGCAGTCAGAATTTTCGGTCTCCTAAGACTAATTTTGAGGGTGTGCGGTTCATCCTTGTCTCCTCTGGCACAGGAAATATAGAATGTGTTAGTCAAAAGATGTTACTGTGGGAGGGGATGTTTAAGATGCAACGCTTAAAAGAATCTGGTGTATGGTCTCTTGGATTCTGCTGCAAAGTAAGAACAAATGTTTAAAAGGATTGTTACTAATAGTAGTGCCATTATCACAATCAAAACAGCTCTACCAACATTAAATGCCTCCCACGAATGCTAACAGGTTCTTTTGTATTTTAAAAGGAAAGAGTCTATTTTTTTCACAAATTTTGAAGTGCCCTAAGTACCAATGCATATTTTACGAATGTGTCAGCTATTTAGGCTGATGTACTAGGTTTGGGATGGCAAACCTATGGCACGTGTGCCACAGGTGGCACACGGAGCCATTTGTCAGAGCATGCAAGGCGTTGCCCTGTCAGCTGCCCAGCACGCATGCACGCACTGGCCAGCTGACTTTAGCCTTTTTTTTAAGGCAATTTTCCCCCTCCTCATGTTCCAGAGGCTTTATAGGAGCCTGGGGAGGGCGAAAAGAGCCTCCCCCTGCCGGAGGCCCTCCGGAGGCTTCAGGACCTTCCCTGAAGCCTCTGGATTGCAAAAAAACAGCTCTATGGCAAACCAGAATTTCGGGAATGGACTTCTGGTTTGCTCATAGGGCCGGTTTAAGCCCTCCAGAGCCTTCAGGGGCCTTCCAGAGGCTTCCATGAAGGCTCCAGAGGACGAAAAACGACCCTACAAGTGACTTCGTAAGGCCGTTTTTCATCCTCCGGCGCCTTCAGGGAAGCCTCCAGAAGGCCCCTGAAGGCTCCAGAGGGCTTAAACTGGCCCTCCGAGCAAACCGGAAGTCCGTTCCCGAACTTCTGGTTTGCCCGTAGGGGCGGTTTTTTGTGCTCTGGAGGCTTCAGGGAAGCTCTTGAAGCCTCCGGAGGGCCTCTGGGGGGGTGGGGAAGGCTGTTTTCACCCTTCCCAGGCTCCTATAAAGTCTCTGGAGCCTGGGAAGGGAGAAAAAAGCATGCAAAAAATGGGCCTGTCATGCACGCATACACGCTGGGGGGGTCGCACATTGCATTATGGGTGCGGCACCCCCGTGTATGACCCTCCTGCGCTCCCCCCACTTTTGGCACGTGAGCCAAAAAAAAAAGTTTGCCATTGCTGTACTAGGCTTGCACAGAGCTTAGACTCTTGAGCATCTGCTGTGCTATTTTTGCATGGGCTTGTTTGAATATGATCAGTGTGAGATAAAGATTTGAAAAGCTACAGAAGAGTAAAATGTAAAGTCAAAATAATGTCTTCCAGATGTGTTGGAATAAAAGTCCCTGAATTCTTATCCAGGATAGCGCCAATACATTTGAAGATACCATATTGGGAAAGATGATTCTAAACAATCCTGGTATTAAAATCAAAGGAAATTCAAAGGAATATTTGACATAAAAAATGTACAAATTTCTTATGATGAAATGGCAGACTGCACAGGGTTTATTAACTTCACAAAATTGTTATGTCACATATCCTTGCGATGTGACCAAGCAGCTTTCTATATCATTCTATTTCTCTTTAGCCTTTATGTGATGCATCTGAAGAACCGAAATCTCACTCTAGAAGTTCTCAAAAATCTTAGAAAACATTTTACATGCTACAGAAGCCCGTTACAATATTGTTTTCCCAAATGAAGGATAATTCAACATTTATATCTGCAGCATAATCCGAAATGTTTTGTTCTCATGGATAATTGGCTAAGTTTGTTACTACCCAATATCCAAAGAGCAAGTTAGGACAAGACTAAAGTGGAAGGAATTGGGGATCACCAAAACTCTGATAGGTTATATACAAACATAATCTGTAATCCCATCATAATTGGCTTTCTTCCTCTCAACAATAAGACTAACTTCACCTACTTTCACAATGCACAGCATAAGCATATTGTAAGTGGATGAGAACAATATTGACTCAATGATTAATCCTAATGGATTGCTTGCTTTTTAAAAATGCATCTAAAAGTGCAGTTTGTACATTTCTACTAAACACACATGCATTGGCAAACAAAATCCATTTTCTAAAATGTTGAAAAAAATATACTGCAGGGAAAGGGGATTGAGAGGTCACAATGACCATCAATCACTGCTGTGCCCAGAGTAATGTTTCCCTTTTATGTTATGTAAATTATACAGATTTTTTTTTTAAGATGTTCCTCTTAATGCTAATGGTGAAAATGCCTTCTGCTTACTATCTCCTTTTAGGAGCAATTATGCATCTTTTCTATTTTCTCTCAATATTGCTTTTGTCAGGACTCTCCTGCCATATTGCCTTCTTGGCAGGGAAATACTGACGGTGGAAAGCAAATGAAGAGAAATTGCTTTGAATTCTGGAGTTTGTTGGCTGCCAAGTATCCCAGAGAATGAAGAGGCAATCAAGAGGAAGCTGGGTTGAGTTCTGAGAACTGATAATTGGTTATATTTCTCCTGCCTCTGCAGGATATAACAAATGACAAATGCATCTGACATGTGAATGCTGCCAGCCTTGACAAGAGAAACATGAGTGCTAAGAGAATAAGCAAAAATGAAAGAGGCTCAGAAAATATTCTTTGCTTTGGGGCCTTTATAGGGGAGAGTGAGATACATAGGGTAAAAGTGACCCAGGATTTTTAGTGATGAGCTGATGTAAAATCCAAGATAGAAATGGAGAGCCAAGCCAGAAATGTCATAGCAGTGGGAGCCTTGAGCACCCTGCACATGTGACAGTTATCTTTGACTGACCATCAGCACATTTCTAGCTGGGAGGTTCAGTTAAAGCAAGCAGAAATACTGCAGTTGAGGGCACAAATTAGACTTTGAGGGCGTACCAACCTATTCTAAGCTACCTATGTACTTATTTCAAAGGCACATACATCTGGATGGTTCTGAAAGTTTAAATTAAAGAGAAGGATATTGTTTCACAGTTAACTGTGCATCTATATATAAATGCAAAGCTACTTGGGTGCATAAATGTATCTGCTAATTTGACTAATACAAGTAGAGATGAATTGATGGCATTTTTGTGGGTTTTGGAGTAGGGGTGTAAAAAAAGCCCATCAGAAATACGATGGAACTAGATTGACATGGGGGGGGGAAATGAACCATTGGGCTACCCCCAAGGTTCTGTTTTAGGCCCAGTATTCTTCAACAACTTAATACATGATTTAGATGAGGGAATAGAAAGGGAACTCATCAAATTTGCAGATGACACTAAACTGGCAGGAATAATCAACACTCCAGAAGATAGGGTCAAGATCCAGATGGATCTTCACAGACTTGAACATTGGGCCTATCTAACAAAATGAAATTCAGAGTAGAGAAAAGTAAGATTTTACATTTGTGCAAGAAAAGTCAAATATACAGGTAGAGATTATATGAAACCTGGATCAATAGCAATAACTGTGAGAAGGAACTTGGGGTCCTAGTGGACAATCACCTAAATATGTGCCAGCAGTGTGTGGCAGAAGCCAAGAAAGCCAATGCAATTCTAGGTTGCATTAGCAGAAGGTAGAATTAAGATCACATGAAGTATTAGTACCACTTTATAAAGCCTTAGTAAGACTAAGAATAGTACATGTTACCATGTTATAAAAAACACTCTGGAAAGAGTGCAGAAAAGAGCAACAAAGATGATTAGGGGGCTGAAGGCTAAAACATATAAAGAATGATAGCAGGAATTGGGTTTGTCTAATCTAGGGAAAAGAAGGATTGGGGGTGACATCATAGCAATGTTCCAATATTTTGGGGGCTGCCACAAAAAAGATGAGTCAACCTATTTTCTAAAGCACTAGAAGGCAAGACAAGAAACAATGGATAGAAACTAATCAAGGAGAGAAACTAGCCAGAACCAAGGAGAAATGTCCTAACAGTGAAAAAAATTAACCATTGGAATGTCTTGCCTTCAAAAGTTTTGGGTGCTCCATCACTGGAGGCTTTTAAGAAAAGACTGGACAGCCACTTGTCTGGGTTGCTATAGGGTCTTCTGGTTGAGCAGGGGTTTGGATTAGAAGATCCCCAAGGTCCCCTCCAACTCTTGTTATTCTGATTCTGTTTTTCCAACTTCCTGCTAGCTTTTCCATTGATATTGCTTTTGGGAAGCTGGCAGGGAACATCAGAAATCAATCCTCTTCCTCAAGCTGACCTATAGAACAGCATCCCACTATGCTAGGGGAGGGCAACAAAGGAAGTTGTGGATTGCGAGCAGAGTGATTTTCCCTACCCCCTTCAATAATGTACTTTTTACATTAATATACACAGTATTTAGATTAGCTAAGCCCATAGTAAAGGAGACAGCTGTATTAATGGCATTTTAAATTTAAAGTAATCTAACAGATCAAAAACAATGCATCATATATGATGTGATATAACAAGAATTAAGAACAGGAGATGTTTTTTAGGTGTTTGAATGTCTGACTAGAGCTAGGGAAATTCAGTTCACATGCCTGCTCATCTATGAAACTACAGGGATAAAGGCCAAGACAGAACAGAACTAAAACAAAAACAAAAAGAGTCACATATTTGAATGTAATATTTATAGTCAACCGCTATTTCACTGAATATTGTATTTATTTATCTTTGTATTATTGTTGTTGCTGCTGCTGCTGTTATAGTTTTTTACACAGTTAGTCAGATCTTCACATTGGGTCTGGCATTTTTGTCTTGCTTTCGAGTCCTTTCCAAAGACCTAGGATAGGCAGGTATGGATGTTTGATGGTGTTACAGATATTGTCACAGGATAGAAGCTGTTCTGAATAAAACGTTTGTAACTGACTGATGCCATATTTGTAGATATTGATGGTGTCCAAGTGGTGTTTCACTTCTTTTGAGATGCCACCCAAGGCCCCTATTACTATTGGTTCTAGCTTTGATTGCTTTTGCAACAGTTGTTCTATTTCTATTTGCAGCTCTTTGTATTTTGTGATCTTATCTAGTTTTCTCTCTTTTATTCTGGTGACTCCAGGTACCACCACATCCAGTATCCAGACTTTTTTGTCTTTATTATCAACAATTGTTAAATCTGCGGTGTTAAGTGGCAGGTGCCTTTCTTTTTGAATTCTAAAGTCCCAGAGCAATTTAGATTCTTTGTTTTCTATAACTTTCTCTATTTTATGATCCCACCAGTTCTTGCTTACAGGCAAATGATATTTCTTGCAGATCTACCAGTACACTATTGTTGCTACTTTCTCATGCCATTGCTTGTAGTCAGTCTGGGTGATCTTGCAGTAGCTAACCAGGTGATCTACTGTTTCCTTAACTTCTTTGCAGAGACGGCATTTGCTATCAGTTGCTATCTTCTCAATTCTGCCTTTTTATGAATTTGTCTTAAGGTTTGGCCTTCTGTAGCCAGAATTAGCCCCTCTGTCTCTTTCTTCAACCTCCCTTCTCTTAGCCATTTTCCTGTTATTATCTACTTTCCTTGCTATATTTTTTTATGTGCTGGCCATGTAATGCTTTGCCTTCCCATGCCTTCTTTCTCTTCTTCATTTGATCTTTCTTTTAAGAATGTTTGGTCTCTCTAGTATTCAGTATGTCTCCCTAATATACTAGCTTCCGCGCATCTTCTTCATTGTCTTTCAAATATTCCTCCAATGCCCTTTTTTTCTTCTTCAGCCCTCTGATATATGGTACTTGCAACATTCCACGCATTTATAATATTTTGTATTATAAATCGATGTAGAACTGCTAGCCTCTGTTCTATTATTTCTGATTCTGGAAGATATTCTTTCTAGAATTGGTGCATTTGTTTCAAATATCCTCTTCTGGTTGGATTTGATCTGTAATAACAGATCATTATTTCTTTGTTTTCAAACACTGTCTATTTGTGACAGGTGAGCATCTTTTCTTCCAGTAGTTCTACAGCTGCTGGCCCTGGTTGCTCAGCCAACAGTACTGAGTCCTGTAGCCCATTCTTCACCAGATGTCCAGGAATTCCAACATCTAGTGCATTTCTTGTTAACCCAAGTGACTATCGAGCCATACAAATTTCTGTAATTTACGTCTCACCATATTTTTATGAGTGAGTTACTCTTTGTCTGACTCCTCTGATGAAACCTGTTGAACCTCTAGCATAACTCTCATTTTCCTCAGAGCACATAAGCCCCACAACAAGAGGTGGTATTCAGCAGGTTCTCACCAGTCCTGAAGAACTGGTAGAGGACATTTTGAGTAGTTCAGAGAACTGGTAAATACCACCTTCCCCTGTCATGCCCACCAAGCTACACCCACCAAGCCAAACCATGCTCACCAAGCCACACCCACAGAACCGGTAGTAAAAAAATCTGAATCCCACCACTGCCCACAACCACGTCAAAGTAGACCCGCACTGGGGGATTATGATGATTATGATTATGAAGATTAAATTTTATGCCACCCATCTCACTAGAAGAGTCTAGGTGGCTTACAGACTTAAGTAATATGAAGAAATATACAGTAATACTAAATATATTAATTTCCCCACCCTCCAGCAAAATCTGAACAGATGTGCTGAGACTGTTTGCAAATAGGAAGATAATGCCCATCATCCTCAATAGTCCTGCCCATGAAGGGGATCGTGGGAGAGTTAGAGCAATTGGTCTAGAGAGCAGTGGGCTAAGGAAGGCTGATATAATCAATACACACTCAAAGTAGACTTCTATCAGCTTCGTTGTAAAATTCCTGGAATCTCACAAAGATTTTAATTTATCCAGTTTATTGATTATTGTGTTCAAGAAAATTTTACACACTGAACAATTTAATTCTGCTTTCTAGCTGAGTTTGCTCAATGGAACCAACATAATAAATGGAGTATAATAAACACACCCACACTTTGGTGACTGATATTTTCTTTCTTTCTTTCTTTCTTTCTTTCTTTCTTTCTTTCTTTCTTTCTTTCTTTCTTTCTTAAATTTTCATGCCACCTGTCTCCTCTACAAGATGACTCTGGGTGGTTCATAAGATACACACACATATAAACACACACAGATATATTATATATATATAAAAGCATTGTTGCTTTACCTTTGGGAAATTTGCTTCATTGGTGGTGGTGGGGAATAAACCCAGAGTTCAAACTAATATAAAACTATGAACAAAATATTTAAATTGAATTTATTTAGTAAATAAATTAAATAAAGTGTCATTAAAAAAACCCACAATCAACTACTAACATAGCTTTCAAGATAAGCCATTTATTGGATAAAATTATCATTGATGTGTTTTCACATTCACATCACTGATCTCTCATGCTCTATCCATGGCTATTATTCTATTGTTTTCAGATGCACTTTGTTATTTTGGGCATCTCATTTAACTTTACAGAAGCTGGAGCATCCTACCAAATGATTAATTTCCAATCTTTGTCTAAATTTTCCATTGGGGAGCAGCTTAAAGCTGGTTTCATTATCACTTTGCTTCCATCCAGTGCAGAGCAGATTCTTGGAAGTCAGGAGTAAGTTTAATTTCTTAGAAAGCCGCCAAACAGATTTTGGCCGGCGGGCAGGCAAAACAGCTGGAGTTCTGCTGTTTTCCTTACACAAGCTGTAAGTCTAAAACAAGTCTGAGAATGTCCTTTGGGGTTTAGAGTTGTGCCTATTTTGTGACTGTTCAGAGAGGAAAATGAAAGCCAAGGCTATTTTCCCCCCAGTCCAGATTAGACATTAGAAAACAATAGAAATGCTGTAGATAACATTGTCTAGTATTCTAGTCAACTCACAGAACTTCTCTTCAGTCCCATAATAAACAATAAATAGCAATTCTCCAAGAATATAGAAGAATTTTTTTAACCCAGTTATTTTTTTAAAAGGGTAGAGATTTTAAAGAGCAAATATTTAGATATGCCCAGAAATTCATGTTTTGTTATTTTGCTTTATAATTATAATTATATAATTTTGAATGGGAGCCATAGGTCAGTTTTACTGACATTTTTGTGGAATTCCAATATTTTCTAACTAGGTCTACCTCTCTACAGAAAGAAAAGATAACTTTCAATTCATTTTCTTTTGCCATTTCCATATCTCATACTTTTAACAACAAGGCAGAGTAATGTTAAGCAGTTGATGAAAAGGAAATTATTTGAAAGTTCAGTTGAAAGAGTGAAGGTAAACACGTTAGCTTTTTTTTTCTTTTACAAAGTAAGGAGTAAAAGGTAAAAATAATAATTCTTAAAACACAGAGAAAATAAAATGTGAAAGTATTTTATAAAGAGTAGTTCGATGCAGGGATCCTTTCTGTTCTCCCTTAATTGCTTTCTGTTTAATGTTGGAAGGAAACTCGCTAATATACGTATATTTTATCTATTTAAATTGGAAGGGAACGGTTGAGCCATTGAGGCTTATGGATTTTATTAGGACTTCAACCTTGCTCCACCCAGCATTCATTTATGGTCACAGTTGAAAACATTTCCAGATCAGACAGTGGTCGGGAGTATGATCTTGTGTAAATCTCTGCCAGGTTGTGGCTTTGGGGCTCCTGATTGCAAGACGACAATGAGCTAGAACTGAAGAAGCTTCTTGGATGAGAAGCGAAACGTTTTCAAGAAGGAGGGGGGAGTCCAATTCCCTTTTGAAAAAGTACCTTTGGGACAACCATGACCTGGATGACTGAGAGTCTCCATGGGCACAATGAGCTAGACTTTGACAGGCTAGTTATACGCTTAGTGTTAGCTCCCCGTTCCATAATCCGGATGGATCTGCCTTCAATGCCTTTTAGCGCTAGAAGGGTCAAGAGTCAAATTTCCAGGAGATGCCTCAATAAAGATAATAATGTCTTTAATCACATCATATTTGTTTATAGAGGTAAATTAACCCTGTCCGAGTCGATATACTCCAGCTTCCAGACTGCTTGAGAAAGCTGCGTCTGAAATTTGAAAATACCCACTGACTCGATCAGGATTCAGGACAGTATTTAGCAATATGTTAGTAAGGAAATATCGACACACTGAAAATGTATCAG
The DNA here is from genome assembly GCF_051295495.1 of Thamnophis sirtalis. Classification (NCBI taxonomy): domain Eukaryota; kingdom Metazoa; phylum Chordata; class Lepidosauria; order Squamata; family Natricidae; genus Thamnophis; species Thamnophis sirtalis. Next base: position 25,066,181 of record NW_028261392.1, on the reverse strand, counting down.
GTATTTTACAGGCCAGGAAAACACGGACTGATATAGTTGGAACATGCCAAAGTAAGGCTTATTGTTCCTTTTAACCTGAGAGTTGGACCTTCGATCTCAAACTGTTTTTGAGACGCTTCGGAACCAAAAAGAGCCCCCAGGCATCCCGCCATCGATCAGATTTCCACCAGAACAGATCCCCGAGCCGGAATTTCGTGAACGACCGAGATTACAGCGAAGAACTCGGGCGAGAGACCAAAACAACAACAACCCTCGTTAGTCGCCTTTCAGAGGAGTCCGCGGCAGCCGTCAGTCGCTCCCCTTCCCCGCCTTCCCCTCGCGTGGCCCCGTTTAAAACTCCATTTCTTAATCGGAGTTGCGCCGCTTTCGGAATCCGAGCCCAACGCCTTCTCAAAACGTACAGGAGAGGGCCAGGAGGATGCCAGCCTGCCGGCCTGCGGATTTGCGTTCCCCCGAGCTTTGGATAACAGCAGCCGCCTTTCTGTAAAAGGTGGGAGATTTAAAGTGGGGGAGGTCTGTATCTGAAGCAATCGAAACGAACTCGTTCTGGTTCCAAGAAAGGGGATTTGTGGGATCTCAGGACCGACGCCTCTGCATAGCGGAACAAGTGCGAGAAAGGCGCAAAAAAGGCAAGAACTGCCGTTTGATGAAAGTATAAAATGTAACCAGTCATATCAGGATCCAGGAGAGGAACGGAAGCGTGTGGCCCCAAGGACGAAAAAGAATTGTGTACTTAAGCTTTTTCCCTTTGGGATTTCAAAAGGGTTCCTCTGGACTAAATTGTCCACTTTTGTACCCATTGCTGCGGATGATATAACAACAGAATCCGCGTGATGCGGTATAAAGTGAGCAGGAAACGGTTTTTCAGCCTTGGACTCAGTGATGAAATTCAAAAAATTTTACTACCGGTTCTATGGGTGTGGCTTGGTGGGTGTGGCAGGGGAAGGATACTGCAAAATCCCCATTTCCTCCTCATTTCTGGGGGAAATGCAAAATCTCCATCCCCATCCCACTCTGGGACCAGCCAAAGGTGGTATTTGCCACTTAACTACTCAAAGTTTCCGCTACCAGTTCTCCAGAACCTGCCAGAACCTGCTAAATTTCACCCCTGCCAGGACTGCTTCTCCCCTACACCGCATGTAACAAACATCCAATTTAATTCCTCTTGTTGGAGGTGGACTGAATCTGGGTTTGCAAGCATTTTCTTTCTCTTTCTCCTTGGACTATTGGGGGGGGGGGGTTTGCAAAGCAAGCGTCCCCTAACCACCCCGCCTGCTCCTTCTCTTCAGGCCTCTTCTCCCAAGCAGGCAGGGAGGGGAAATGGCAGTCCTTAGATGGGGCAGGAGTCTCTCATTGACCCCTTGTCCCACTTCTACTAACGGCAGTTAGGAGAAGAAGGGGCAGAGGACAGTGCCTCCCCACCTCAGAGTACCAGTTTCCCGCCGATTGACCCAAGTTATTTTGTCCTCTGGGGTCATCCCTCATCTCTCTTTCTTAATAGGGATAATTCGTTTGGAAGATTCGAAGTTCGTATTTTTGGATCAAATCAGAAAATTTTGGAAAAAGTTCTCCCCGAAGTGATGAACGCATGTATCCTTAAAATATTCTCCTGTCCCTCTAGCCCCTACTTTCGTACCTTCCGATCTTCCAGTGACCTTTGTTTCCCAACAAAGATTTGAAGAGAGTTTTTAACTTTATCATTTAATTGAAACCCCCACCCTAACTATAATCAATGGTTTCCTTCTTTCTACCTTTCGAATATTTACACTCACTCCCATTTTTCTATTCTCGTGTCTCATACAAATTTATCATGAAAAAGAAATGACGATCAAGTAAACACGAGTAGAATCGGGGAAAGGGGCCTTCAGACGATTGTAGCACATAGGAATTCTAGCGCGCGTGTCACGCGAATCGTCTGAATCGGAAACGGCTTTTCCTTTCTTGCTCTTCCGCTTAGTTCTCGTAAGACATGAACGACTTTTGATCCTGTTCTGATTATTTCGATGTCAGGGCACGTGACTCAGATGAGAGCCGAGCCGACCTCGCTCCGATGGCAGACGGACGTCAAAAGTTCGGGAACGTTTAAGTCTCGTGTTTCCCGGATTCTGAAAAAAACGATCGAACCGGTGCAGAATGCAAGCCGAGGTCACTGAAATGTTAACGCTCCACGTCTCCCTTTCTTTCAAGTGTCTGCGTGCTTTCTTTTCCAGAAAACTGGAAATCCCAATCTGAATCCGAATTGGATTAAGAATAAAACAGTAAACCATACAAAAGGGCGACAGGAAAACAAAAAGAAGGAAAAAACCCGAAAGGGAATGAAATCGTTAAAGTCTCTCTCCTCTCCCTCCCCCCACCCACCTCGGCATGCGGATATACATGAATTTATTTGGTTTCTTGGGCTCTCACGAATTCTTCAGTTTCCGTGTATATATAAGACTGCATATATATTATATGTAATGGTGAAGGAGGGAAACCAGCGCTGATAATTCTTGGCTGCCTTCAGGCGTCAAACCCGAATTCCTAAATTGCTCCTTTCTAAAATGTTGTGCCTCCTCCTCCTCCTCCCCTCCCCTCCCCGTGTTACTATAATGCTGCACTGCATTTGTTTTAATTCACATCTATGTTATATTTGCCTACTGACTTCTTTAAAGTTGGTCGCTGACCGAAATCAACAACAAAAACACATCTTTGCCCATTTGTGCTGGCCCTTCCAGGAGACTGGATTAGTTGTGAGAAAATTATTTTTAGGTACATGTATTCCGACCAAGACTTAATTCGCTGCGCTTCCTTTCTACGAACTGGGAGCACAGGTTGGCGCAAGACTTCTTTCTTCCTTGCCAATCTTGCTTTTAAAAAACCTTTATGCATATTTGAGAGCTGAAGCAGAGAAAAGGGGCATTTGGTTGAGGAGCTGCAGGATGGGGCAACCCCCTAAAATGGACCGGATTAGGCTCCCAGACGACTTCCTTGGAAGACCATCCGATCCATCTTTCCAGCTGAAGGTATCAGCCAAATTAATTATGTAGATGATCAGAAGTGTCCAATTTGCTCTTCACAATCTTCTTGCGTTCCGGGCGCCGGGAATTAAAAGGCAGCTCTGAACTCGTGGGTTTGGATGGCCCACCCATTGAAACCTGTCGGAGAGGGGACGAGGGAATCCCGCTCCCCTCTGGGAAGCGAGCTCACTCTCTCTGGGTTTGCAGGCACCAGGGATATTGCTCGGGGACACACGAATCACTGGTTGCTCCCCAGGGAAGTCTATTTTTCTCTTCAGCAGCCGATGCTGTCTTTGCCACCCTGCGCTCTTCGGGACAGCCCGGTTCAAATGGGAAATACTACCGAGCCCGTTTCAGGGTGCAATCGCTCGAAACTCTTCCATGCAATCACCTGGGTTTAGCCGCGGAACACTTTCTGCATTGCGACATGGCATCCAGATTAAGGGGTCTGGGAATCCGGTTGAAAATAGTGTGATTGTAAAGCCCCCAATTACAATTTGGCGTCTCACATACTCTCACCTCTCCCCACTCTTATTTTATCCCCCTTGGACCCCCATCCTGCACATCGTTCAGGAGAAGCGAAGTCTGACACTCCGCTTCATTCTTCCTGCAAACTATTGAACCAAAATGCCAGGCTCTCTCGAAATCTGGAATTTCTAGACTAGAGAGACGGAATTTGAGATACAGGTAGTCCTCGATTTACAACAGTTCATTTAGTGACCATTCAAAGTTACAAGGGCACTGAAAAAAGTGACATGACCATTTTTCACATTTAACCATTGCAGCACTCCCATGATCACATGATCAAAGTTCAAATGCTTGGCAACTGACTCATATTTATGACGGTTTCAGTGTCCTGGATCATGTGATCACCTTTTGCGATCTTCTAACAAAGTTATTGGGGGAAACCTGATTCATTTAACAACTGTGTTCCTAACTTAACAAATGTAATGATTTCCTTAACGATTGTGGCAAGAAAATTTGTAAACTAGGGCAAAACTAAGGTAACAAATGTTTCACTTTGCAACATATATTTTGAGTTCAGTGCGGTCATAACTCGACGACTACCTGCTGTTGGCTGGAGGGCCCAGAGAACTGCTCCCCTCGCAGCGCTAGATCAATATCCGGGTGCAACGCGCGCCTGGCGGCAAGACAGGTAGTTTCCCGCCCCACGTAGCTATGCAAAGTAGTATCCCAGTCTCGACTGCATTCAAAGGGGAAGGAGGGGGGTATCTGCCCCTCAGACAGCTCCAGTCGGTGTTTCCCGCTGGCAATTTTGGAATGAGAAATGTTGTACTCGGGTTGGCTCAGTCCTAATTAATCTGCTAACTTCTTTCCCCAGACGGAGCCGTCTGCATTTAATTTTCTTGTTCAGTTCTAGTAGTGCGAGCGATCAAAGGGGGAACCTTAGTCACTCAAAGAAAGGTATACACCTGGATGCGGAGCATGGATTCCCCCCACCTTTTTTCCTCGCTAGAAATGTATTTATTCAAGCCTTCCTTCCGTTGATTGGCTAAGCGCCTTAAATTCTAGCCTAGCCTACAAGTTACCGGATAGCGCCAGAAAAATAAATGTTTTGACAAAGCGGGTGAATTGCTCGACTATACAAAGAGGGGTGGGGGCTCATATAGGCTTAGAAAAGAGCCTTTGACTGGACAAGACCAGGCTGAGCTGGCTCGCAGTTAGCGACGACCTCCCCAACACCGTGGATGGAGCACGTGCCCCTAAGCCGCCTTCCCATCCCACGGAACCAGCCCCGGCCCGAGTAGGTTCCCTCTTTCTTGCAAGCCCAACGCAACCACTCGAAAGCAGGAGCTAGGTGTTCGAGGCACGCATGTTTCGGTCGCGCCGACGCAACTTCTTTCAATCTTGCCCAAGCCGGTCATCGCTTTAGGTAAGGAGATGGACAGGTCTGGTCAGTAGGGACCGGATCGGGCCCAGAGAGCCCAACAAAGTTTCATTTTTTATGGCGAGAAACGATAGGGGGCTGCTTTTCTCAACTTGTCCATCAAGTTGTCTTGAGTTATCACCCCTAGGCTGCCCATCAAGCCGAGAATCGCGAAACAATAGATGTGGTTGACCGAGCCATCTACTGTACAGACGCCAATTCGGGGAATTTTCTCCCAAGGAAAAACAGTAGGGTGGTGGTGCGGATACACAAGTGACTTTGAATTATTTTTTTATCGGTGCACAATATATGTATATGAGATTGGTTGAGCTCCCTCAGTGCACACGCACACCCCCAACACAATACAATTCACAGTGAAGACAGAAAATCCCTAACCCGATAAATCGTATTAACACCCGATCTTATTTGCACCAGTGTGAACGTGTTACACCTTGAGCCGCGTAGTTATGATGTTTTCGCATTCAGGAGTCTGACAGCCCACAGGTTATTTTTGGGACACCTCTCATATCTCCTTGGTAAATAAGGAGAGGCCTTCTAAACTTTCACCCCTGAATAAGATGAACAATTCTGAAGAAGTGTTGGTAAGGAACTCACACCTGGAGCTGAGGCGCAAGCACCTGTATTCTAGCGCCCGCCTCCCCGTTACAGGTGGGGCTGTTCCCTCCAGCTGCTGAAATGGCTCCGACTGGTCCCAGCCGGGCCACCTACTCGCAGGCCGAAACAAGCGACAGGCGGAACGGGGCTCTGATTGGCGGATGCAGCTTCGTTTCGCGCCTCCCGTTTAAGTTGATAGACAGCCGGGGCCCTGTTTGCGAGTGGTCCCCGCTCCTTTCCTTCTGTTTCGAAAAACCCTCCCCGGCCTTTTGCTTTTTCCATCCCCCGATTCCCTCTGGTAGTTGTCATTTGCTTGCCTTTTTAAAAAAATAATAATAATACCCAAATACACAAGCAAATAACAACAGATACAAACTCAAGGTAAACAGCCCCAAACTTGATTTCAGAAAATACGACTTCAGCAACAGAGTGGTCAACGCCTGGAATGCTCTACCCGACTCTGTGGTTTCTTCCACAAACCCCCAAAACTTTAACCTTAAACTGTCTACTGTTGTTCGCCCCATTCTTAAGAGGTCTGTAAGGGGACGTGCATAAGCGCACCATCTGTCCTACTGTCCCCATTTATTCGTACCCATTTCATTCATACTCATGTTTATTCTTATACCTATTATCTTGTAAACCGATTGACATATCAAATAAAATAAAATAAAATAAATAAACCTGTACGTTGATGAGGCTTAATTGCAAAAAAAATGGAAGGGGAATGGGGTGGTAAGACTAGAGGAATCTTGCACACCGCTCTCTATCTCTGCTGTAATAACGGATCCCTCGTTGCCCACCTCCTCGCCCCAAGTTGAGGCTGCTTGGTGTGTGCTTCTCACCTCGGGGCTTTTATTCATTTCCTAGAAGCTTCCGCGGTTCAGATGGGACAACGGGGAAAAAATATTGGCCTTGGCAGTTCGCTTCGAATTAAAATAATTTCTGTATCATGTAACGGGGCCACGCTACACCTGAAGAACGGCTGGCTGCAGACAGCATTCGGTTGTACGTTCGACTAGATTCCCTGGGTTACGAAGTGATCTGAGCACCTGATCTTGTAGGATCCGGCCGGAGACGCAGATTGAACGGAACACCCCACCCCCCACCCCCATTTTTAGGATGTTGGCAGGGCAAGTCAAAAAAGTCAAGATGGCGGTTGCGGCCACGCGATTGAAGTCCCTTCGGCTTCTTGAGGAGGCCGGCCGCCATTTTAATTGTTTTGACGACACGCCGCTTCCTTTCCCCGGTTTGCCCTTCGTTGTCTTTGAATCTACCAGCGGGGCAGGAGAGAAAGTATACACGCCTATATCTGTGTATTCCTGTGGGTAAAAATAATGGTGAGATTGGGACGGAGGGGTGGGAGAAAAGACCCAAATGTGATCTTGTTTGGTTTTTACTGCCCCGTTCTCTGATCAATCACTCGGGGCAGCATTTGGCCCGAAATCGTCCCGGTCTCCCTCAGCCGGAGGAGAGGGGGAGATCTCCAAAGACCGTCCCTTAGCCTCCGCCATTTGAGAGGACCGAACTCGTTGCTTGTCAAAGGAGACCTGCTAAGTTTTTCAAAAGTTCTTCTGAACGCCTCAAGATGTCCGGTGAAGTCCAGAAACGCCTCGCGATTGGGGCGCAATCAAATGAAAACCCGCATCTCCCCGCCAAATCCCTGGTTTACGGCTTCCTGTCTTACCCCGAACTTCCTCGGGGGTTAATTATGCCGAAATAAGGGATTCCGGGGTTGGCGTTGGTTAATTGGTTAATGGCGCTCTTTCAGACGCTCAGAGAGAGAGAGGAGGAGGAGGCGTCGCTGAAGCTCTCAAGACTCCCCCAACTGTGAGCAGCGCCACCCCCGAGCTGTGGCAGGATTGCCTCGGGCCATGTGCAGAGTGCCTTCACCGTTCAACTCCCTGCCTCCAAGGTTCAGACTGGGAATAGAATAGAATAGAATAGAATAGTTGGAAGGGACCTTGGAGGTCTTCTAGTCCAACCCCCTGATTAGGCAGGATACCCTATACCACTTCAGACAAATTAGGCCTTTCAAATCAGCCCCTGCAAATTTTCAGCCTTCACCAGAGCAATAGAAAGGAGGAGAGGAGGACTCTTTAGCTGCGCCCTGGCCCTTCTTCGGTCCGGCTCGCTCCCGCCCTCCTGGGCCGCGGGGAACCCTTCACACTCACCCCGCTTCCCTGCCGCATTCCCACGAGGACCGCTCCCGCGTCTCCTTTCGGGAGCCCGCCTGAGCTCCCTTCTAAGGCTAGCCGGGCTCTGCTGCCTCCTCTTCCCCCTGCCGCCGCCGCCCCCCCCCCGCCCCGCTCCCCAAACCAGCGGCGGCAGCAGGTAAAGGGAGGTCGGCTGCCCTGGGACTTTGGCAGGGTGCCCGGAAAAGGTCTGGCCTGGGGAGGGGAGGGCGGCGGTGGGAACCCCGCAGATAATGAGACCTTCCCTCGCCAGAAGGGCTTGGCTGACCCGCTGCAGGGACGAGGACGGCGGAGGCGTAGCGGGGGTGGTGTGTGTCTGTCTGTGTGTGTGTGTGTGAGAGAGAGAGAGAGAGAGAGAATGTGTGTGTGTGTGTGTGTGTGAGAGAGAGAGAGAGAGAGTGTTTGTATGTGTATGAGAGAGAGAGTATGTATGAGAAAATGTGTGAGAGTGACTGTGTGTGAGAGAGAGAATGTGAGAGTGTGTATGACTGTGTGTGTGTGAGAGAGAGTATGCGTGTCTGTGTGACTGTGTGTGAGAGTGTATGTGAGAGAGAGTGTGTGTGAGAGAGAATGTGTGAGAGTGTGTGTGACTGTGTATGAGAGAGAGAGTATGTGTGAGAGTGACTGTGAGAGAGAGAGTATGTGTGAGAGTGTGTGTGTGTGCGTGTGTGTGAGAGAGAGAGAGAGAGAGAGAGAGAGAGAGAGAGAGAGAGAGAGAGACTCAGTTTGCTTCCCTTATGCTAAGAAAAGTTTGCAGTAGCTCTCAAAAGTTCACTTTGTCCTCCAATTGCCAAGTAGCTCCTTCTAAGAAGAATTCACTGGCTTTGTTGGGGTTGGGGGCCACAAAGGGGAGCCTTGCCGTATTCCTTCGTCTACAGCCTCATGGTGTTTTGTAGAAGGGCAAGTACAGCTGAGCCTCTCCACCCCAGTTCTCTTGTCCTGGGAGAGGCTGTGGGGGCCCTGCTGTGCTCTGTCGCCTCCTTTGTGGGGCCAAGCAGGAAGATGGAAAGGAAGAAAGGACTAACTGTTTGTACAGATAGTCCTTGACTTACAACAGTTCATTTAGTGACCATTCAAAAGTTACAGCAGCACTGAAAAAAGTGACTTATGACCGATTTTCACACTTACGACCCTTGCAGCATTCCCCTTGGTCAGGTGATCAAAATTGGCAACGGGTTCATATTTATGATGGTTGCAATATCCCATGGTCATGTGACCACCTTTTGTGATCTTTTGACAAGCAAATAGGGAAGGCAGATTCACTTAACAATTTTGTTATGAATTTAACAGCTGTGTTGGTTCACTTGATAACTGTGACAAGAAAGGTTGTAAAATGGAGCAAAACTCACTGAACAAATATATCACTTAACAATGGGAACTTTGGGTCAGTTGTGGCCATAAGTACATTACTACCTATATTTATTGAGCTAGCAAAGAGCACTGATTGACAGCTGATGTTCCTCCTCTAGTAGTCGCCCAGGAATACTTTCTCTTGAATCTCCCACCCCCACTTTTCCCCTTTCGGCACTGATGAAAGCTCCTGCACTCTGGCCTCAGGACCCAGCTGCAGGTCAGCCCCTCTGCCTGTCTGCCTTTCCATCAGAGACTTGGAAAAAGAGCTCCATCCTCTGACCCTTTCGGTTCCTCCCCAGCCCCCCCTCTTATGTCCGTCATTGTCCCAAGTTGATTTGTTCCTTGAGCTTCCTAGCTTGCCTCCCCCTCCTACTCCCTGCTATTTCTTCTTTTGCTGCCGGTGGCTCCCGGTGTCTTGTCCAGGGGTAACCCTACTACTAGACCATACTTCCTTGACTAGGGATTGAAGCCACTGTATGCACTGGTTCTCATTCCAACTGCCCAAGCACACTTCTCAGGAAAGAAATAGTTTGGGGGTTTGCCTCCTGCCCACAAGCAGGGAATCCACCTGTCATTGAAGAGATTGTTTTATAATCTCTAATGGCAACACCAGAGAGAGAATGTGGTGTAGTCATTTAGACACCAGGCTAGAAACCAAAAGGTTGTGAGTCCTGCCTTATGCACAGAACTTGCTGGGGGACCCTGAGACACCTATTCTCTCTTAGGTCTGAGAAGAAAAAAGCAATGGCAAGCCATTTCCAAAAATGTTGCCAAGTCCACCTTGTGGAAACTTGATCAGGCAGTCACCCAATGACTGGAAGGAATCTCACAACCCCAACCCCACAAAAAGTAAAATTAAATGTCAGCATCCTGCCAACCATAAAAGATAAAGAGGATCCGGGCCTGACTAGGACTCCCCTAGGAAACTAGCAGGAAATCTCAGAGTTGTTAAACTACAACTGGTATTTTAAAAAGAAAAGATTCCATAAAAGGCCATAGCAAAGCAAGTCCATATTACCAGAAGAAAACCAACTGAAGGTGTCCATGAAGTCACTGGGAATCCAGCTTAACTAAAAGGCAGAGGTTGCTGCAGAACTAAGGTGTCCAACCTTGGCAATTTTAGGACTTGTGGACTTCAATTCTCAGAATTTCCCAGCCAGCCATGCTGGAGAATTCTGAGAGTTGAAGTCCACAGATCTTAAATTTCCAAGATTGGACACCCCTGCTCCAAAATATGTTTGGCTTGCGATCTGCCATGGCCAGAACTAAGGTTTTCTAAAGATGATTATCTTATCTTTTACGTTCTTAAAATAAATAAAACTGGGTGTACCTCACAATTTTTCAGGGCTTCACATGAAATTGCTGAAAACAGTGCCATCACTTTCATCCCGCACGCCCAGCCCTGTTCTAGAGAAACCTTGGAGTAAGCACACTGCCATAATCCCCAGACCATATAACCCATTGTTACTAACCAGACAGATAGATGATGACTACATATTTTTCCCAGCTTACCCAGAAGTTATAAAAATGAGCTTATGTGTTTCTGAGGCACTTACATGTTCACTCTATATCCCTAATTGGCACTTTCCAATCTTGATCATTTCATTCCAAGAATCCATCAAATGCAAACCGGAAACTTCAAATCCTATGGAAACATACCAGATAGTAAAGTCCTCAGAGTTCAATCAATTATATAGCAACACTAAATATGGCCATTTGCTCATTAGTGGTTTATCGCATCATGTAACTATTATTGTTCCCATGTAAATAGTAATGAATTCCAACTGCCTCTGCACAGCACTGGCTGGGTGATACTACAAGTTACCATAAATAAGGATTAGCAGTCTTACCGGGAGTTCAGGTTTTTTTGCAGTGGATGGAAAGTTGGGAGGGGAAACATAAGGTTCCAAATAATTGCACAGAGGATCAGAATCAAGGGCTCGGTTACTAGAAAATGAATCGCAATATGTCAAGTGCTAATAGAATGAGTGCATTATTATAATAGATATCACTTCTCCGCATTCAGATGGACCCTTTTCTCACCCACAACAGCACAAGGAGGCAAGTTTGCAACTGGAAGACCACCTAACTCAGTGGAGATTATATCTTTTGTGGTGAGCTTGACTGTAACAAGCAAATTCTTGGCTTTTGCTAGAGATGGTCTGGAACGGGTAAAATGCTACTGGTTCGAACCCAAACCAGTAGTAAAAAATACTTTTAAAAAGTTTTTTTTTAAAGTTTTGACAATCGCCTGGCACAATTGATTGTCACAGCTGATCATCGGAACCTTTTAAAACTTTTTAAAATATTTTTTACTACTGGTTTGGGTGAACAGGTAGTAAAAAAATGCTTTAAAAAGTTTTTTAAAAGGTTACCAGGATTAGCTGTGACAATCAGCTGTGTCACACAAGATCATCGAAATCTTTTTTAAAACTTTTTAAAAAGTTAAGCGAACTGGTAGCAGACTTCAGAGCATTTCACTCATGGTCTGGAGGTTTTGGCAACACCCTTCACTTTACTAACATGAGACTGGGTGACTGGTTATAGCAATAGCAATAGCAATAGCAGTAGACTTATATACCGCTTCATAGGCCTTTCAGGCCTCTCTAAGCGGTTTACAGAGAGTCAGCATTCTCACACTCCTTGTAAAAAAGGCCAGCTTTCTTTTGGCATCTTACATTAAGATGTTCCTCAAGTAAACACATTAAATAATTTCATACCTGGAGAATAACAAGATATGTGAATAGTCTATAGAAGCTGTATTTCACAAATCCAACCACTATTGTAAATGTACAAGACATTAGGCAAGTGGCTGGTACTCAGGGAAGAGTCACTTACACAAGGCTGGTCTTAAGTGTGACAAAATTACAGATAGTCCTCTACTTACGACCATAGTTGAGCCCATTAACATTTGTTAAATGAATTTGCTCCATTTACAATTTTTCTTGCCACTGTCATTAAGTGAATCAGAGCAGTTAAGTTCGTAACACAGTTGTTAAGTGAATCTGACTTCCTCATTGTCTTTGCTTGTCAAAAGGTCACAAAAGGGGATCACATGACTCCAGGATACTGCAACTGTCATAAATATGAGCCAGTTGCTAATTTTGATCACATGACCATGGGGATGCTGCAATGGTCATAAGTGTGAAAATTGATCAAAGGTTACTTTTTCCGGTGTCGTAATTTTGAATGGTCACTAAGCGAACTGTTGTAAGTAGAGGACCACCTGTATTGCAAAATGATCCCAGGATTTTAAAATGCCTGATCAATGAGGTTGGTTATTCCTATCACTGGGACTAGCTACTCTTGTTTTTCCGTCAGGAAATAGAAGCTAGGGAGGTAATCAAGCCCTCAGGTAGATGGGAAAAGAGGACTCTGGAAAGAGGCTGTCCCAGGAATTTCCTGAGGGGAGAAAAGTCTTCCACACCTGTCAAGAAAAACTCTCTCTCCCAGTTCATGAACTTCCATCTCAAAGGAGGAATCTCTTTCCTGGTTTCTCCCAGTCTCTCTTTCTTTTAAGCAGCCCCAACAGAAGGCCTGGCCTAGGGGTGTCAAACACAAAGCCTATGAAGCGGATCCGGCCTGTGATGTGGTCAGATCCATCTCATGGGGCCATCCTGGAAAATGTAAGGGCCGGTCCCGCCTTCTGCTCAGTCTACCCAATGCGAAGCAGAAACATGCCAGCAGTTTGGGGAATGGCATCAAGCTGGCCACGCCTACCCAGTTGGCCACACCCATCCAGTTACCACTCCTCCCCTCCCCGGTCAACCAAAGCCCTGATGCATCCGTCAATAAAATTGAGTTTGACACCCCTGGCCTAACCAGTAGCATGGGCTGATCATGTGACTATATCTGACTAGTAACATATGCCGGAGCAAGACTGTCTACTGGATAAGGTCACAAAAGTTAAGGTTGTGACCAGAATGATACTGTCACGTTTTTTAAAAATGGTGCACACAACGCAGATAAAACAGGAGCTTCAACGGCAGCAGCATTATGGATTTGGGGGACCTTCCCAGGCCTACAGACTTGAGAAAAGTAGCAGGAAGGAATCAGCTGCTGTCTGCAGCCAAAAGTGAAGGAGACCCAAGGGAGAAGGAAGCTGGGGTTGCCTCTCTTCTAGGAGAGTTTTCGGGCCTTGGTGTGTCAGCATGCAGGAGTTGCCAGAGTAGCCAACACTCTGGATTTCAAACCTGAATGAGTGGTAGGGAGGCAGGTGGCCCCTCCAGGTCTGATGATTCAAGGCTTGTTGAGGGAGAGGATCAGTCTGGATTTATTTCCTTGGTCTCCTCACAATGAAGGTGTCCTTGAATTGGTTTCCCCCTTTGCATTGGAATGCTGGGGACTTTATTTAAGCCAGCTGGAGTCACTTCTAAATCAAAGCAATGTTGCTGCTGATTAGTACTTGGTTGGGATGCTATCAGGAATCCTAAAGGAGGAGGTTAGACTGGGAAGCTGAAAAAATAACTTGGATGGAAAGGGTGGCAAGCCACTTCCTCAGCGTTGCAAAAACAGAGTGCAAAGGATGTAGCCCTAAAGCCCCAGAATCCAACACTATCCCGTTTCCCCATAGATAAGACATCACCATGTGTGGAGAAGCATCAAGGGAGAACCCAACAGGAAAGACAGAAGGCAGAGGAACCATTCCTGTGAGAGAAACAGCGAGAACTTGGGGAAGGGAGTGAAATGTGAGTGAATAAACTCAGCGTTCATAGGGATATTTGTATGTGTTTGAGAGAAAAAGACCTGTATGCATGTGGCAAGTGACAGAACTATTTCTTATGCACAATCCACAATACATTGACTCTAGCCTGGTCAAGGCTTAGGGAGAGAAAGTGGGCCACTTCCAGTGTGAGGGAAAGGTTGAGCACTGTGAGAGGGTGAGGTGAAGAAAAGAAGGTGAACAGATCCCATGGGACTTTCTGCGGGTGCCTCAGCCACAGGTATTGCGTAATCAGGATACTGGCATTCACCTATCTTTCACAAGCAGCAAAATATGGAGTGCAAGTCCTAGGGAAGATGGCCATGCCAATGTCCACACCAGATAAAAAAGACTGATGGGGACGGAAGCGGGATGAAATAAGCTGTCTAGATCTCCTTGGGCTTCTTGACTTCTCTTTCCTAAAGTCTTTAGCTGGGGTTTTACAATAAATCCTCAACTTACAACAGTTTGTTTAGTGACTATTCAAAGTCACAATGGCATTGAAAAAAGTGACTGATGACCATTTTTCACACTTACAACCATCGCAGTATCCCCACAGTTACCTGATCAAAATTTGAATGTTTGGCAACTGGTTCACGTTTATGATGGTCACACTGTCCTAAGGGCATGTGATCCCCTTTTGCGACCTTCTGACAAAGTCAACAGGAGAGTCAGATTCACTTAACAACCGTGTTACTAACTTAACAACCACATTGATTCACTGTGGCAAGAAAGGTCGTTAAATGGGACAAAATTCACTTAACAAACATCTCACTTAGCAACAGGAATTTTGGGCTCAATTGTGGTCTTAAGTCGAGGACTACCTCAACCATACACTTCATCACCCGCTCTAGCTCAGGTAGCAAGATCCCTTGGACCCCTCCCTGAAAGTGTGAGTGTTGAATGTGTGTGTTGTGGGGGGGGGGGGTGTTAGAAGATTATACCTGCAAGTTCTTCAGAATTAACAGGTGTGAGGTCTAAAGTGCAAAGCCTCAGGAGTGTAGTAGTGTAACAATAACTCATTCTTACTTGAGTCATTCTTACTTAAAAGCTGTTGGAAACTTCTTTAAGAGCTTTCCTAAGTTGAATCCCATGGGAAAAGATGGACTGTGGATTTAAACTGGCTGGTAGAATCTAAGGCAGCGTTCACAGGGGAGACCCTAAGACAACTGGCCTGCACTTTCCCCCATTCTCAATCAGCAGCCCAGCATGGGAGTATCCCCAACGTGAGTGAGACCCTCCAAATTGGGGGAGGCTGCTCTTGTTCTCCAGGTTGGAAGGAAAGTGCTTGCCTCGCAGTCCAGTGACTATGACTCTCCCGCCCCAATGCGCCCCCAGATGCTCTCCTCCTCCTGCCCTCCCCCCTATCCCGGTCCCGGCTCCCCTCCCCCTCCCTCCTCTCCCCCCCCGCCCCCCATCTGTCCTCAGGAAAGCGGCGCCTGCAAGTCTGAGCTCGAAATTGGTGCACCTCTGAGGCAGCCCCCACGCCAGTCATTTCTGCGGGCAACCGAGCAAAGGAGAACAAATCGGGGACAAAGGCGAGCGCTTTCCTTTCAGCCGCGTCGTTAGGGCAACCCCAAGTATGCCGGCCATAATAAGGGCCACTTCAAAGGCTTTTTCTCCCTCCGCCTCCTTCCTCTTCGCCGCCGCCTCCTCCCTCTCCCCCTCCCCCCCAAAAAAACTTTATGTATGCATTTATTTATTTACCCGCCCCCCTTCTCTTCTCTTCCCTCCCTTCCACCCATCTTTCCTTCGCGGGACGGAATCCTGGGTCTGATTATCTTTCACGTGTTTAAGGAGCACCATTCAGGGCTGGCTTGTATTAGAAAAACAAAGGACAGCCGCGTATCAATAAAAGTGCCTAAAAAGAGGGCGGGATGACGAACGAGGAGGAGGAGGAGGAAATGTCAGGAAAGAGGTGACTTCCCCCTTACTTTCGCTATTGATTAACCAGGTTTCTTTTATTTTTGTTTAATGGATGGGGGCAATTGATGAGGGAGGGATGAGAAGACAGGTTAAGAGATCTCTTGGCGGAGATTGGTTTCTTTGTAAACTCTTGATTTTAGGCCCTTTACTCCGCCCAGAGCCTCTATGAGTGGAGCAGGTTAGAGAGCCTATAAAGTTCATGCTAACCTAAATATTTAAATCCAGGCCCAAGAGTGCCCTCCACAAGTCTTGGTCCTCTAGATTTCCTCATGCCCAGAGCCCACAGGGCTCCTCTGGGGTGGAATGAAAGGGTCTCCCGTTTGTTTTAAAGAGCGGTTTTGAACAGAAGAGGCCAAGAAACGACCCCTCTCCCCCCCCATACACACACACACACACACACACACAAGAGACTGTTGCGCGCCGAAGACCCGGCCAGATTGAAGGAGCGCCAATTGACTGAGCTAACAGGCCGTGAAACGCGAGGTCACCGAAACTGTCTCTTAATGGGGTGTCGCGAATCGGCGCTTCGTCGAAGCAACGCGGCCCGCTTTCTACACCGAAAGGATCCGCCTTTGAACTTCGCCTGCCCTGAATTGGCCCTGGCGCCCCCCCCCCAAAAAAGAAGAGGGGTGTTGAGGGTTCCCCACGGGTCCGTCTGCGGGAAGTGGGGGGAAGAAGCTCTCCGAGAATTTTTAAAGTGGAGAGGGTACAGGAGGAGGAGAGAAGAGAAGAACCGGGGTCCTGAAGCGCCGCGAACGATGTCCAGGCTGAACACCAGCCAGTGGGAGGGAGAGCGGCCTAATCGATACTGCACATTAACTGTCTGCCGTAGCAGAGTTACTAGTTAAATGCACCTGCCTGTCCCCAGAAACGCTCCTTCCCGCGTCTGTCAATGCCGACATGACATCCCTCCCCGTAAGCTCAGCGACCCGTTTTTCCTCTTTCTCCAACCTTGAAGTGCATCTGTGTTATATAGGCCTCGCGCGCGCGCGCGCGCACGTTCCAGGAATGTGGGTGAACGACGTTCGCTGGGGAAGATGGGAAGCAACCCAGCCGAAGGCTGCACCTCCACAGGGCTCCTCCACAGCCCCTTACTGGATCCAAGTGGTCGGGTGTTTTGAGCCCGGCAGAATGGTTTCCATTTGTGGGTTTGCGCCGCCGCCTCTCCTGTCTGGAGCTCTTAAAGCTTCTTGGCCGGCCCGGCCCTGGGATTAGATAGATAAATACTGTAGATAGATAGATAGATAGATAGATAGATAGATAGATAGATAGATAGGTAGGTAGGTAGGTAGGTAGGTAGGTAGGTAGGTAGGTAGGTAGGTAGGTAGGTAGGTAGGTAGGTAGGTAGGTAGGTAGGTAGGTAGGTAGGTAGATAGGTAGATAGGTAGATAGGTAGATAGGTAGATAGGTAGATAGGTAGATAGGTAGATAGGTAGATAGGTAGAACTTAAATACACACGACGCGCGCACGTACACATATTCTCCTTCCTCTCTCTCTTCCCTCAGTACCACCGGTGCCGAAGGCATAACCCGAAGCAGAGCGTTTACGTTTATATATATTTCAGTTTGTTCCCCGCTCTGCTTCCGGTCCCCCTTCGGTGGGGCTGGTCCTGTCCCTGCCCCCTTTCCCCTCATCCACGCCGAGTCTTAACCGCTGCGCCGCCCTCCTTCTCGGTTCTCCTATAGCTCAGAGGGAGCCGGAAAGCGTCGGTCATGAGCGGGAGAGAGACGCTTTCTGTCTGCCTCTGAAGTTTTGCAGGGCTCTTTGTTGCGGTAGAGACAGAAGGAGAGAAGGAGGCCAAGGCTTCAACCCTGATACCTTTTTTTTAATCGTGGCCCCGCTGACTTGGGGGGGGGAGCGTGATCTCTGGCACCCGTCCAAACACTCGGAAGGACCCCTTGGCATCCGAGAGACCGTCTAACCAAATCAGTACAAATGGGAGGCTACGATCACTTCTTAAAAGATAACCTTGTGAGTCTCTAACCAATCTTAGGTATACACGCACAGCTGCCCCTATAGGCCCCCGTCACGTGACTATCCGCCTTCCTATGGAGCCCCTTCCTCTTCCATAGAATATAGACAAGATAGGTAACCCGATACCCTGCAGGTGTTTGGGACTACAAAGCCTCTAAGCAGGAGCGGATGGTCTAAAATAGAATAGAATTCTTTATTGGCCAAGTGTGATTGGACACACAAGGAATTTGTCTTTGGTGCATTTGTCTCAGTGTGCATAAAAGAAAAATAAAATAGAATATATTCATCAAGAATCATAAGGTACAACACTTAGTGATAGTCACAGGTTACTAATAAGCGATCAAGTTATTCTAGGAAACTAGAAAACCTCTCTCTAGTTGACAATTCGTCTTGCTTTTCTGGATGAAAGAGGTGGGATTGGGGGTTCCGTCCAAAAATATCCACTCCATTGTAATTCTAGCATTCTTCTCGTTACTTCCTTCTTTTAATTATTTCAATCTGCACGTGGCCCGGACGCCGGTTCTTTTTTTTGGGGGGGGGGGGACTTCATCACTACTGTTTCGATTTAAGCCATCCGAGATCAAACAGACAGGCGCTCGAGCACAGAGAGATATTTTCCTAGGATATAAATACCGTGATTTTCAGTTCGGGTCCGTTCAAACATTTCCAAGTCATCAAATGTTGACAAATAGTATTGGCGAGATGAACTAGTCTTAAGCAGCCGCTTTCTCCCTAACTCCTAGGTTGGGTGCAAGTATCTCCAGTAGGTATAGAGTTAGTTCACACATGCTTGAGCGTCAGTATATTGCTCGGAGTCGACATTGGGTAGCGGTAGCTCTGAAATTGTGTTCTGTAGTTGAAGGTAATGGGTATCGTAGTTCTGCATATCGGGCCTGCACCCAGGGGAAGCGGATCGGTTCACACGCTCGAGTCAGCGGTTGGGGCAGCATTCAACATGGGCTTTGTTCACACAAGCCACCTAAACCTGTTTATTGAACTAAGTCATACCGTAGCGTAAACCCAGCTAAATGGCCTGGGTGTCTACACCACAAAACCACATAGCCAGATTATCCAAGCGAAGTTGAACCAACGTGGTCTGGCGTGGTCTCGAACTGGTTCTGTTTAAGGATGTAACTTGGAAAGAACCGGTGAAATGTGGAGCTCCGTGAAGAGCCAGGCCGGCTCTCCGTTGACGCGGCGATCCCTCATTCCATAAAGATTTCTAGCAAATCAAGCGGCCAATACGGATTCTGCACCGGGCAGAGGCTGGATTCCACGGCTTCTTTCGCCCCTTCCAGCCCTAAGAGCAAACCAGCCGGGTTTATTGGCAAACGGGACGGGGTTTCTAGGCTGAAACCTTCCGTCTGAAACCGAGCCATCCCGGGACAGCGCACAAAGCAAGCGCTTTAGAACTCAGGCCCAGTAAAACCTGGACAGGGAGGGCGTTTGTTTGCAATCCGCTGCCCTTAAAGAACACACAGGCGGCCAACCCTTCGGGCGGAAGCAAGACAGTCCCGCCTCTCGCCAGTTCATTGCATCCTATTTTACGCACACTCCCTCCCTCCCTCCCCCTTGCCTCTTTCTCCCTCCTTCCTCTGCCTCTCTTTCTCCCTCCCTCCCCGTCTCTCCCTCCCTCCTTCTTTCCCCCTCCTTCTCTTTCTCCCTCCTTCCCCTGCCTCTCTCTTTCTTCCTCTCCCTTTCTTTCTCTCTCCCACTCCCTCTCCCCTGCCTGTCTTTCTCCCTCCCTTTCTCTCTCTCCCCCCCTGCCTGTCTCTTTCTCCCTCCCTCCCCGTCTCTCCCTCCCTCCTTTTCTCTCCCCCTCCCTCTTTCCCCCTCCCTCCATCTCTCCATCCTTCTATTTCTTCCTCCTTCTTTCTTTCCCTCTCTTCTTTTTCTCATTCCCTTCCTCCCCCCTCTCCCCTTTCAATCTCTCTCCCCCCACCCAGCACCACTGTTACCGAAGGCATAAATTGTGCTGATGAAAGGCTGGAAGACCCACCAAACAAAAACAAAACCAACTCTGGGCCTGGCAACGGGCGCGAGGCTCACTTCTCTCCCCACCCCCCGCCCCGCGTGCCTTCTTTTCCCCTCCACCGCCGGTCTAAAGATAAAGTGGATCGCGGCTAATTTAAAGGTTGGTTTGTGTGCGAGCGAGCGAGCCACCGCTTCTCCCCCGCCGACAAGAGGCGAGGGCTTTGAAGGTAGCCAGTTCCTTGTCAATAAGTGCCTTTTGTCTAAGCCATATTCAAATGGGAAAAGCATGGCTCGCCAATCGCCATAGAAAGCTTAACCCACCATGAACATTGTCCAAGCACCGAGCCTTCCGCTCCGACCAGATTTACTTTGAAGTGGGGCGCGATGAGCTGTAGTCAATTTCAACTCTATAGACTGGGATGGGGGAGACGAGAGGAGGGGCGTCCCCCCAGCAGAAAGCAAGCGGGAGAAAACTTGTTTTAGCCTCCATATTGTCAGATACCTTTCATCTCTGATATATTTCCCATAAATGATTGGGGGGGGGAGTGAGGGGATTTTGCCCTATCCTCCTTTTCAACTTCTCTTTCCTCTCAACTGCAGCCTCACCCAGTAGCCAGTTCATGTTTTCCCCACCTTTATCACCACCACCCCTTTCTAAAATAATAATAATAATAATCCATGAAATCTTATTTGCAAACCTCTTTTAATTTCGGTCATTCCTTGTGGCTGAAAAAATGACCACCACCACCACCCCGAGAATTACAGTGATACATTCCAACCAGGCGTCATTAGGAAATAAGTTGGGAGAAGCCTATTTGTGTAAGGCAAATTGTAGGGAAAGGGAGATAGGTAAATTCTAGCCAATCCTTCCTCTTTCCTCAAGATAAAACCCTAACCAGTCCCCAAACCTCTCCAAGAATCTCTAAGAGTGATCTCCCATTGTTTATGATCCCACTATAGTTAGATGGAAACGTACTGCAACATTTCAAATAGCTCGTGGTGTATGTTGCTCAAACCAGATTTTTCACTCATTATTTGCTTAGAATGCAGTTTGAAAGGTTAGGTTGGTTAAATAAATTGCACCAAATTGCTTTCCAAGAGAACACCACAGATCTTTGAAATAATATTGGTTAGGAACACTTTAATCCTATTTCATATTTGTTCTTACTTTTTCATCCAAGGTGGGAAAAATATTGAAGAGCAGGTCATGTTATCACCTGCCCTCTTCATCTCTCTTCCAACAATAAAGCACAGATGTGAGATATAAGAAGAATATTTTTATTTCACTTAAACTTTTTTTTACTTATGTATGATCAGGTTAACAGATGTGAAGGAGGTACTTATGTGTTATTTTTAAAAAAAATTGTGAGAAAGCCATGGAACAATAAAGAAAGAATACTACAGCCCTAATGATAACCTCAATTATTTGGAAGTAAGTCCATTAGAACCAAGTATCTTCTTCCTAGTAATTGTGTACCTCTAAAGATGTTAAGTTTCACATTAAGCAAAACACGAGGGCTGGTAATAGTGCAATTTTTCTTTCCAAAAGGAGGACAAGAAAATAAAATGTATAAATTAAAAATAACGCATTTAAAATCAGCAAGACATTTTTTCCCCAAAATAAAGACTGGCAAAACTTAAATTACCTTGTGAAAGTCCAGGCCTTTTCCATTGTATTTTTCTTAGTATCTGAATGGATTCCAAATAAAGAAATGGAAAACAAGCAAACATAAGTTTAAAAGTGGTTTGTATTCAAGTTCCCTTTATATACTTATGGGTATAGATATTAAAATGTCCTTTCCTTTGTATAACAATATGATGAGGGCATTTAAAAACTTTCAGATGGACAGCACCATGCACTGGACTAAAAAACAAGTATATATCTATAAACTACTGAACATCAACACACTGCACAGCAGACATGCAGAAAGCATCTGTTTTCACATTACATTATTCATTCAAGTAACTTGAAAAATAGGGTGAGGTTTCCTCTGAAACAAACCACAGAATTATAGACAGCTTTCACCAAAAGTATAACAGTCTTCTTTGGTGTGTTCTGTATGCTATAAAAAGAAAAAGGGGGTGTGGGAATGGAATGATATCTAAAAATTTAAAAAAAATAAATTAATTTAGTTGTACAAAATAAATCACTTCCACATACAATTTATAACAATGACAAGACTACGTATTACAATACAGGCACATTAAAAAAAATTCCCACTCATTTCTACAAGCCCTGGGAATCGGTAGGCAACCAGTTCCTTATTCAGTGGTCTCTGAGGATAAATTAGTGCTCTTCAGAATATCTGTAGGGTGTTTATGATGAACCAACATTTTGCATTTGAAATGTTTCACTAACCACATCAGAATTTGTCAGTGTTCCATGACCTTTCCCTTGAATAGCTTGGCAGCGAGGCCAAAGGTAATTTACTTTCCCCCCACCCCATTCCGTTTATCCATTTACGACAATTTACTTTGGTCACTGAATCATTGCATATAATTACAGGTGGTGAAAAATATGAAATCGCTTATAAAACCTTTGTATAAACAAGGATGAAAAGCTGGGCCGTGTAAAAAATATTCTTTCAGAAAGAAAGATTATGTTTCTCCAGCATTTATAACTCTTTCAAAAGGAAGAGGTGGACAAGAGGGAGAGGTGCGATCCAGTGCTTCACTTTGGATTCCATTCCCAGACATTGTTCTCTCATAAATCTAATATACTTTGATTCAGTGTGACTGGCTCACAAGTAAATATACTCAGATGCACGGTCTCAACTAAGAAATAGGCAAGGATGGATTGTTTTTAAAAAGGAGAATTTATAAACGAGTCCTGCTAAAATAGTTGCCTATAAATAACACCAAAATCAGTGAGAAAATTGCTTTCAGGTACCTTGAATGCCTAAAACAATAATAATTGCAGCATTTACACTGACACCAGCAGTATTTTATTTTTCCCCTCAGTCCCAAAATTAGAGCTCAGGGAAGTTTTAAAAATTAGATTTTTAAAAAAATGAACACATGTAAAACTAAAGACCTAAAGATATGGAAATATTGATGTCCTGAGGCCATCCTATAGATCAATGCAGATTATTGTTTATTCTGAATATAAATATTTAGCATAAAAGAACGAAAAGAGAAAATCTGGCTTCTTGTGAAATCTTATTCAACTGGGATTGCAATGCTCACTCTTTCCTTCAACTACCTTTACCGGGAAGTAAGCACCATTTAAAGATATGGCCCAATCATTTATGCAAACATTCTTAGTATTAACCTTCAAGGAGCAATTATAACTAGGAATAGCCAGAGTTTCAACATTAGTGTCAGTCTGATGCAAAGATCAGTTCAAGGATTATATTCATGTGCTCCATTTTGAGATCTTGGGGAAATTTAAAAAAAAACCAAAGGCAGTGAACAAAATACAGAGATCACTATATGATTGGGAGGAAAAACAATTGGCAGTTTAACAAATGACAAATGTAGAGCGGAATAAATCTTTCAAAGCTTATAAAGCTTACTCCTGGCATCAAGAGCATCCATTCACTTATACTGCAATCATAAACCACATTTCTGGCTTTATTTTGGAAAACATTTTCATGGGACTGTCAAACTGGCTGCGCATAAACTGCAAATCAAGCTATGCCTTGAATCTCTCCTTTTATCCTTATAGACTGGTGGGGCTGAGGGTCAGAAAAGTAATGCGTGTTGGGTCATTCTTTAAATCCAAATTGGTTTTAAAAAAAGATTCTTCTTTTAATAAAATAAAAAAGAGATAAGTCCAATGACTTAAATTAATTACATATACAAACACCATAGGGTTTCATTTAGTTAATAAATAGACCAAGTGAAAAAAAATGGCACATGTGTATGCCATTCGAGAGTTCTAGTGAATAGTTCTTGACTCAGAGTTCCCGTAGGTCTCTTCCTCCTCATCTTCCTCCTCAGAAGAGGTGGCGTTACTGGATGGGGTATGGAGGTGGTTGGCCACCCCACTGGCCTGGCAAACGTACCATTCATTGAGATTGGTGACCTGAGGAGAAAGGCTGGTAGGCTGACCCCTTCCTGAGTCCTGAAGTGGGGAAAGAGGGGCACCCAAGGTTGTCCCCACGGGCTGGTACCCATGAGATCCTGGGATAGGAGAAGGTGGTGGGGATTTGCAGTGGATCTTCATGTGTTTTCGCAAAGAGCTGGGGTGAGTGTAGGATTTATCACAGCCTCTGACTTTGCAGAAATATGGCTTGTCACTGGTGTGGACATGGGAGTGTTTCTTTCTGTCACTGCTATTGGCAAACTTCCTGTCGCAGCCATCAAACTCGCATTTAAAAGGCTTCTCCCCTGAAAGACAAAAACATCTATCATAGGTCTCCTTGTGGAAAGAAAGAAAGGATGAAAGCCAACCTGCTTGCATTTACATGTCAAATCAAACACTGGGATGGTGGAGTCAGGCTCTAGCAAAGGTGGTTTAAAGCAGCTTGTAAAACTAGAAAGGGAAAAATGGAAGATTATATTGCCATTTCTCCCCCTCCATCCTTTCTCATCCCCCTCCCCCACCCTGCTTGCCACATGCACATTTTTTCAGGATCATCATCACCATCTCTCAATAATCAGGCCAGCAGCATGTCGAGGTTTAGATTTGCTTCAAAGCACAATCGATACCATCCAAGAACATTTTCGAAACAATGATCCAATACAACAGGACTTTCAGACAAACACTTCCAGGGCAAGAGAAAAATTGCTCCTCATCCACATTCTCCATTCTTATTAAAAATTATAAATTGATGATTAAAAGAGGGAGGGGCTTGTAAAAGCTAAGCAGGGAAATTGACCTATCTTCAGAAATATATAATATATAATTTTATACACACACACACACACATAAATACATATACACACACACACACACACATATATATATATATATATATATACACATACATATATACACATACATATATACATACATACATACACACATAATTTCTTCCAAGAGCAGCTGTTTAAACATGTAATTGAGTATTTTTTAAAAAGCCACTAGGTTCTCAGGCCAGCTGCATTGTCAGATAGGAAGGCATTCATTTCCCCTCTGTGTCATGCTTTGCTTTACTTTACTGCTTGCCAATGATTGGGGAAACTGTCCACTAAAAGGGCAAAGCAAGTACCCTCATAAAAGGAAGGAATCTGCTGTGGAGGAAGGATCTCACTTCCAGGGGAGTGGGTGATGTCAGAAATCTATAGTGACTCCCTTTCAGTGGGCTTAATTGCAGCTTAATAATAAGTGCAACTTCAGGCTGTCTATTCAGACATAATTCTAACTTTCCCCCGTTTAGAAGCGACAAGAATTCTCCTCTAAAAGGCAGAAAGCAAAATCATCTGCAAATCTGACTCTTGATGCAATTGAATTATCTGGATGGATCCCATAAAGCCTCACTGTCCTGCTCTGGAAGGGTAAATATTTTTGTTGGTAACACTATTATAGTAAAAAGAAAAAGGAAGCTTCCTTTTGCTATTTTACTGGTAGAAGGAAAAATACAATTCTTGCAGCCAGCAATAGGCATAAGTGGCATTCAGGTGGACAAGAAGGAAGTCCCAGCCTTCAACTGGACTCTCTGCAGGGTGAGGATACCAGCTACAACGCCAGGCTTTTCTCCTAACTACCGCAAACAACCACCATCTGCTCTTTCAGGCACTGCATTCCTCGGGAAACCCTTTTCCAGCGCAAATATTTTCCTGCAAGGGGCCGAATTGCAAGCGGCGCTGTTTAGTTCAAGCGAGGCAAGGATGAGACTCTCCTAATATTGCTGCGTGGTTCGTAGAGGCTTCCTAGGCCTTGTCAGCCCCCCACCCCACCCCCACCCCGAGGGATATCGGCAGCGGCCGGGGAGAACGCGAGTCGAGACCAGCCAGTCCTGAACTTTCCCTGAAATACGAGGCGCCCTCGGGAGACAAGGGGCCTTCTTGGCGAGATCCTCCCGCAGAAGCGAAGATGTTCCCACGGCGAGACTTCGCTCCCCCCGCGTTTTCCCTGGCGCGTTTGGCTCGGGCTTGCAATCCATCTTGCTAGGGAAGGGGGCCGCGTTTCAAGGGAAAGTCATGCGAGACGCCTCCGCCGGCCTGGCTTTTGCCTTCCTTTCCGAGGAAAGTTCTCGGCGAGGGACGCGCCACGGCAGCACCCGGGGCTCTCGCTCCGTCTTCCGGGCGCTATGGGGAGTGAGGGACCGGGCGTCGTTGCCGAGGGGGCCGCCCGAAAATTCGCGGCTTGCAGAGAAGTTCCCAAACAGGCCCGCTTTTCTCCTGGAAAGGGAACCGAGTTCAACCCGGAGAAGGAGGAGGAAGGGGACGTCGTGGAACCGGAGCCTCGCTTTTCCTGCGCCCTGAGAAATCCAGCTTTCACTCAAAGGAAGTACCTGTAGCTGCAAAGTTGAATGTAATGCATTCAACTTCGCAACTACTAAGATTGTTGGATGAGCAGGCACAAAAACAGCCAGGGAAGCCTGGGAAACAGGCCCCTCGTCAGTCAACAGGCTGCTCATTTACCACTAGTTTATCAAGTACTTAGAAGGGGAGGGCTGGCTGGGCAGCACGGGGAACAACTTAAGGAACAACCTAAAAGCCAACCATCAACACACCCCATCAGCATCTAAAAAGTCACATACAACAGGTATCCTATAAACACAGAGAACAGAACATGCTCTGCTAGAGAGAAGTTCCCTGAAGGTGGGTTCCAGCACAGGTCCGAAAGTTCAGAAGACAAAACCTCTGATCCCGGTGATCCACCCAGGCTGGATCCTCCAATATTATCCTGGGACACATATATTCGCCTGTATTCGGAAGCGATCCCTCTCCTCTTCTTCTTCCTCGAGACCAGCAGCTGGGAAAGGAAGAGAAAAGGCTCCACTTCTGGCCCAGCCACGGCTTCCCTCGGCCTCACCCACCCGCAGCGTTACCTCTGCCCGAACCCCCTGCGCTCTGCAACCAAAGGCACAAACTTCCTCCTTGGAGCGGGGGAGAAGAGCCTTCTCGTCTGTCGGGATGCTGGCTGGCTCTTGTCTTCGGGAAGGCTATTCGGAAGAGGGGGGAAACGCACCGCGACCAGGGCCCGCAAGAGCCGATCAGCTCCCTGGCCGGCCGGCGGTCCTGAAACTCTTCCAGTCGGCTAAGTTGACTTCCCATTTCCTCCTCGCCTTTGTCCCGCCTGACCGAGCAGGCAGAGGACGAGCCCGACGTTCCGGTTCCCTTATAGGCAGGCAGCCTGGCGCCAAAGGGATCGCCTTCCGAGCCTCTTTCTCAACTACACCTACCCGGGACAGCGAGACCTTGGAAAAGTAGCCTATCCAGTGGCGGAGGCTTGAAGGCAAGGGGAAGAGCCCCCAAAAAATGCGGGCGGGGAAAGACCAGTTAGACAGACAGACAGACAGACAGACACACACACACACACACACACTTATCTTGTCTCTCCGCCGGGTGGCAAGAAAGAAAACGAGAAACAAAGAATTTCTGCACCCAAGAGGGAAGGAAGCGGAGAATCATTTATTCTCAGACCTGCGGGACACACAGAACCCTCCTCCCTCCTCCCCACGTTCGCCTTTCCCTACAGGGCTCCGAGAAGTCTGTACCAGAACAGGCGGCAGCTGCGCGCAGCCAGATGGGTTTGGTCGGGCAGATTCTCCCCCTAAAAATCGACCGCTCTGGTCGCCTGGGGCCATTTGCTTTGGCGGCTGAAGAGCGCATTGCACCTTGTCCGCCTTCTCTTTCTCTCTCTCTCTCTCTCTCTTTGCGGCAACACACAATAAATCAGGAAAACAATTAGATGAACTCCCCCCCCCCCGTGCTGCCCACCTTCCCCATAAAACGTCTCCGGTGGATAATATCTGTCTACAGGCCACTATAAATCCCAACTGCCTTTTAAGGGGAATCAAAAGGCTGTCGCAGATCAAAACCAAGCCGTAAAAGTTAACAGGGCCGTAAAAATCCAGTTCCACTAAAAAGCCTCACCCTCTCCTTATAGTAGCCACAGGAACAGTCGCCTCCCCTTCTAGGGCCTCTTCTTCTCCACTTTCGGAGAGCGTTGTAAAAATGTTCCCTTCGGCCAGCATATAGATACGCGCATCTCTTTCTATCAAACGGCTCCAAAACAGACCAGAATCATAAAGGCAACTAGAAGAATCGTGCCTAGATTTTGAACGTTAAAAAAAAATACCTTAACCAAAGGCTTCTTACATCTCAACCAAAGTCGCTTCTCTGGATTCCACATGAAAGACACGTCACAATTCCACACACACACACACCCTACACTAAAGAACACAGTGGAAACACCCCACAACATCCGATTTCAGAAGAGAAAGTTCAGACCGCGCCGGTTCTTGGTTCCTGTGGTTTTCTCATTTCCCCAGGCGGTTTGTGTCCTTCCCAGGCCTCCCCAGCATTCTTCGTCTGCCTGGTGAAGAGTGTTGTGGAGCTGGAAAGCTCGCCAGCTGCCCAAGCCTCCCAGCTGGGGGCTCTGAAGCTGCTTCCCGCACTTCCAACACAGGCGGAGATACGACATAACATAGATGTTTTCAGGGAAGCCTTTCGCTCGCGGCGGTGCGGAGCGATCGCGCCCAAGAAATTACTTATTCGTGGTTTTTTTAAAAAGTCACATGTCTGAACCGACGCAGGGAAAGAGGAAAGGAGGAGGTGTTGGGTTGGAGGAGGGAGAGAGAGAAGAAGAGAAGCCGAGCTTCGCATGGCCGTGAAAGGCCCCACGAAGGAAAGAGGCCACCCACCTGTATGAGTCCGCTTGTGGATCTTGAGGTTCTCGGAGCGGGCGAAGACCTTGCCGCATCCCGGGAAGGGGCAGGGGAAAGGCTTCTCGCCCGTGTGCACGCGGATGTGGTTGATGAGCTTGTACTTGGCCTTGAAGGGCTTCCCTTGGCGGGGACACTCCTCCCAGAAACACACGTGGCTGCTCTGCTCAGGCCCCCCGACGTGCTCCACCGTGACGTGGTTGACCAGCTCGTGCATGGTGCTGTAGGTCTTGGAGCAGGGTGGCGTCCCGCCGCCGCCCGCCTCGGCCTCCAGCCACTTGCAGATCAGCTCTTGCTTAATGGGCTGCCGCATGTAGCGCAGGAAGGCGGCGGCGGCGGCGCCCGCGTGGTGCGGCGGCTGCGGCGGCGACGCGTGGTGCGCATGTGCGGGCGGGTGCGAGTGGTGGTGCTGCTGCTGCTGCAAAGCGGCCGCCGCCGCCGCTGCCGCCGCCAAGTTGACCGGATAGCCATGCGGGGCAGGGCCGTAGGAGGCTTCGGAGCCGGCGGGCGAAGGGCGGAAGGGCTCGATGCGCCCGTAAAACTCCGCGGCGGCGGCGGCAGCGGCAGCCACGGCCAGCCCCAGGCGCATCTGGCCGTTGAGCGGGTGATGCCCGCCCGAGGCGCCGCCGGGATGCTCGTGGAGGCCCGGGAAGACGGCGGCGTGGAGGTCCCCCCCAGCGCCGTAGGTGCCGGCCGAGGAGATGAACATAGGCGAGCTGGCGGCCGCCGGGGGCTGTTGGAGCTGCGGCGGATCCCCCCGCAAGCCCGGCTCCCGCCGCAGCGCCAGCTCCCGGCCCGCCGCCGCGTAAGGCTGACTAGCCGAGCCGGGAGACGCGCCGTTGGCGCCAACTCCGCTGCCGGCCGGTTGCAAAGAGGCGGCCGCGGCGAAAGTCGCTTCGGGGCTGGCTGGGCTGAGCTTGAGCGCCCCCGCCGCCACGTGCTCGGGCCCGAAGGGGGCGGTAGCAGCCGGGTCCGAAGAGCCCAAGTCCCCCGGGTGCAAGGGATGGAAGCCGCCGGTGGCGCCGCCGCCGCTGCCGCCGAAGGAGTCGGCCAAGCGCAGGCTGGGACTCCTCTTGCAACTCAGCGCGGGCTCCATGCCGCCTCCGCCTCCGCCGCCCAATGGCCCATCGAGCCGCGCGGGGGTAGCCCGGGCCTGGGCCAGCCCGGCGGGGGCCGAAGCCTTCCTCCCCCTGCCCGCCGCCGCCGCCACCGTCACCAGCGCCGCCGCCTTGCCAAACATGGAGCGATTAAGCGGCTCTTTAACTTCTTTTGTCTCCTCCGCTTCCCAACTCGGCTGCTCATTCCATCCGCTCCCCGCTCTGGCCTCCAGCGATTGGCAGAGCGCTCGGCACATTTGAGCGGCGCGGTTGGGAACCAGAGTTTGGAAATGTGCGCGGGTGGGATTGGAGGGAGACCGATGATTGGCAGAGGCCAGGGCAGCGCGATTGGCTCCCATTCAGGCCGGGCGCTCAGCGGGGAACCGCCCTCGCGCTCCTGCCTGCGTCCTCTCCCCCCTCCCCCCTTTTTTTCTTCGCACTTGCTCCGCAGTTCCTTCTCCCCCTCCCTCCCCCGAAATAGTTGCCCTCGGCGGAAAAGCGAAAGGGAGATAAAGAAGGGGGGAAAGTTCGCGCCTCGTCGCCGAGGAAGCGCCAAGCGAGCGAGCGGCCCGTGGCGGCGGCCGAGGCGGCTGACTCTGGTCCAGAGTTGCGTGGGGAGGAGCTGGGGCTTCCCTGCCACCTGTAGGGCGCCGGGTTGGCAGCTGAGCCAGGCGCTGGATGGACGGTCCTTCCGCCTGCCTGCCTGCCTGAAGCCTGCAACTCAGATTTGGGTCTTTGGGGAGCGGCGCCTGTCCAAAGTCTTGTGTTTACAACAGGTTGTTTCTTGGCAAAGGCGACACACAGGCGCGTGGAGGAGGATGGTGGTTAGAATAATCCACATTAAGAGCTGCGCGTCGTTGACACTTCGGCGAGAACGGCTTATCCTTGTAGGACTAGGGAACATCCCCAGTTCCAAGGAACTTTCCCTACCGAGTCATCCTGCTGAGACTGTCCGACTTCAGTTCTACGGAGAAGTCCTTGCGCCAATCCCCGAGAGAGCCAGCCCCACCCGATCAGACATGCCATTTTCCACGCGGGCACCGAAAAGGTCCAGTGGACCAGTACTCCTCATTAAGGACCCAGGCACTGACCTACCCAAGGCCGTCTCGTGGCTCCAAAGAAGCCGCTGTTTTGCAAGAGAGGAGGCGACGAGAGGGCTGGGGAGCCGCTGGGGAGAATTGCCAGCGCCTCTTTCTTTAGAGAAAGCAAAGCCTCCATTGCTGCAATCTCTGGGGCAGAGAGAATTCGTTTTCCAGAATTCCGTCTCAAATGATCGAGTCTCAGAAAGATCCCCCTTATTTAGTTCTTCCCCGCATTATCATCGCCGCCTCCTCCCCCAGTCCGCTGAATTAATTCCACAAATGTTAAATCGTTACTACGTCCAAATTTATCTCGCGCCTTTCGGATCTCCTCCCCTTCCAACTTTCCCTTCTGTTTCTTCAAACCGTTTCCTTAACCCTTTGGGGAGGAAGGATGTGTGACATCTGACATCTCAAGAGTGCTTTTTTTCTCCCCATAAAGTTTGCCAGGTCCTTTCAAGAAGGCACTCGAACCGTTTTCAGAAACAGGTGGGGGGAAAAAACCCCAAGGAACAAGTTCTGGTCAGAAAAAAAGGAGCGGAGGGAATGGCGGGCCCCCAAACTGTAGCTCCTCCCCCTCCCCTTCGTTTTTCTTACATTGATGCAAATAGATTAATTTTTGTAAATCCCTACGTTCTAAGGAAATGAATGCGATTCCTCTCGCAGTGGGGGCCTCTGGGAATGGCTAAAGCAAGCCTCTACCATTTGGGAACGGAAAGTACCCGCTCTAAAAAACCCCGGAGTGAGGGATACGATTCGGAAACGGAGGGGGAAGGAAAGCGGCCCTTTACAGTCCGCGTGGGGAGCTCCAGCTGCTGCGGGAGGAAGCCTCACAAACGGGCAGTGGCATTTCCTTTAAGAAAAGTTACTAGTCTAACTTAAATAGCGCGCGAAAAGGCGCGGCGGGGGGGGGGGGCTCTGGCGCTTGGTTCGACACTAGGCTGTTTTTTGTTTTTTGGCGAAGGACTTGCGTCTAATTTGCCACAGTCGGAAACGATGCGGAAGGCGTCCCACGCCAAGTTCAATTCTCCGTGCAATAAAAATTGCTAGACTTTCCTTGAGTTTTTAGCCTAGAGAGAGTGGGAGGGAGGAGAGACCCCTTCTACCAGGAACCGCCCAGACTTTCTCACTTGCCCTC
This sequence comes from Thamnophis sirtalis, assembly GCF_051295495.1. Classification (NCBI taxonomy): domain Eukaryota; kingdom Metazoa; phylum Chordata; class Lepidosauria; order Squamata; family Natricidae; genus Thamnophis; species Thamnophis sirtalis. The sequence goes on along the minus strand of NW_028261392.1, from coordinate 25,034,466 downwards.
AGGTCGCGAGATAAGGAAGGGCCGCCCGGGTCAGTCGTTACAATCATCTGTTAGGATCTGGCCACCCAGCGAGTAACAAGTGTGCTTCTCATTAAATGTGTTCCTGAGTAATATCACTTGTCTTTCCAGGTAAAGCCCGCCGGATCCAAAGGACTGGATTCCCTAGTAAGCGTGTTTAGGATCCCAAGTGTCTAGAATAGATAACACTTGTCAGTGATTCTTTCACCGTTGTGCCATTCCATCTTCCTGTTAGGTTGGGTGCTGAAGGAGGAAAGGACCTTACTTGAATTCTCAAAATTAAACTGTCACGCAAGTGTCCCAGGTCAACCACAGGCCTGAGTTACAGTTCTACAGCTGCGCGCAGGTCCCTCGAACCGACGTCCCCGTTCATCCTCTTGTCCAGCGCAACGACATGATACGGAACTGCGCGCGATTTCGAGCTTCTTAATCCAAATTGCTCTCCCCATCCATTGCTTTCTTGAGAGAGGTGTGTGTGTCTGTGTGACCCCATCTATTGCTTTCTTGAGGGGTGTGTGTGTGTATGTGTGTGTGACTTCGCTGCTTCAAGGCTGGAAGGAGGGGGGAGGATCGTAACATTGCATGCGGGAATGGCCGTCCGGTTTGGGACAATATATGGACGATAGCGAAAACTTCTTGGTCGGACCGAATGGATGGGAAGCTGCTGTGGAACGACAGACGGGGCAAGCTGTTTTTGAAGAGGCCTGACTCTGTCAACACGCGCCTTGAGGATGTGAGACTGGCACCTAGTACATGCAACCCGAAGCCAGGCAACCCAGGGGCTAAGAAGCCCATCCTGTGAGCCAGACTGTCATTTTTGTTACCTCGGGCCAAGCAGCAAATGAGTGCAGGCGGAAGACTTGTTCCCTCCCAACCATTATCATCATTATCATCATCGTCATAATCATCATAATCATCCCTGTTATTATCTTCATCACCACCGTGGTCGCTGATCGTTAGTGGACCAAGGAAAGCGTCTCGTCAGCGCAAGGTACTAGCAGCAGCTAGAGAGACCTTTATTCCTCAATCCTGGAGTGGGAAAGCAGCAGGCTCGCTTCTGAAGACAGTAAAGCAGGGAACGAACCGCGCCGTTGTTATGAAGCCACCGCTATGTAAAACCGGGCCTGTCTGGCCAGGATTCCCTCTTCGATATTGTACATACAGGGCGAAACATTCGCGTTTTACTACTGTGGGCCATTCAAAACCTACCAGAGGAAATAGGTTGACATTCATTCATGATTTCGGTATATAAGGGGTGTTTACTTTCATGCTGAAACACCTGTTCTTCCATTTATTTCGCCAAATACAGTATATTCCCCAAACCAATTACTGTAATGAGCCTCTCCATTCTAGTTTGTTTATTTGTTTTGTTTATCTCCCTTCCCCTCCCTTTCTATTTCAGTCCACGGCACGTTTCGTAAATCAGCTCTCTAGAGTTCGTGTTTTTGTTTGCTTGCTGTTTAAGGCATTTGTTTGACGGTGGCATTATGCAAATATATGATAATGATCTCGAAACCCATTTGCAAGTAGTTGTCTTTAGTGCACACATGTTATTGATATTCGGGAGGTGGGGACGATATTCTAGAATAGAGAAAAATGCCTTCTGGGGAATAATTAAAACGAGAGAGCAATTAACAGCTTTTCTCAAGATCCTTTAAAAAGCCCTGCCAGCAGAACAGGCAGCACATTCTTCAGGCGCGCGTGCGTACACACACTCTCTCTCTATAGTTGTATTAGTCAACATACTGGGTGAAGTCAGTTGAAGTTGGGTTAGTTTTCATTTTGATTAAAGCCCTTCCCTCCTTCTTTCCTTCCCTCCCTCCCTTCCATAGCTTGATATGTTACGTGCACACACCCCAGCTGGTCGCTTTATGCTCAATGTGCTATGTATGGAGAGCACAAAATAATAATAATTCAATAATCGGGTTAAGTACGTTGTCAAAATCTACCATGGGAATCGGCTAGGAGAGCAGAAGAGATAAGTGTGAAGAGGACAAGTTATTGTGTAGAAAGAACAACTAATTCAGCTACGATTTTTTTTTAGATCCTGACTCCAGGATATTTTTGAAGAAATTCGTATGATTCCTCTCAAATAAAGGAGTTTGGGAGAGATTGATTTTCTCTTTGTTCACAAGTATCTGTTAGTAAATTTAATGTCCTCACCTCCATCCCTTCTTCCACAGGAAATAGAATCCCGCACCTCTCATACGGCACACACACTTTGTCCCAATGAAACCAGTAAATTAAGTAGCTTGTCCCAGCCCATTTCTATACTAGTGATTTTACTGCGACGCCCAGCCGTTGCTATGGCGATCTATCTACCACTAATGAAGACAAGCTTTCCATTGCTATAGAAGATGTTATAAATCCCTCGTGTGGATTTTGAGCTTCATGGATTGTTTGATTCTTGATCCTTTTTGCCTCAGCTAGCTTCCATTCAAAATATTTTCTGCTACTGAAAATGTAAGGCTTATCTCTCGCATTTAGAGCTCTGCAGTGTTCATTCAGCAAATCTTTGCTGTGTATAAAAAGGAAGGAGAACCATTAATCAATGGAACAGCTTTTTTCCCAGAGTTGTGGGTGCTCCCTCACTGGAAGGTTTTCAAAAATAGACTGGACAACCATTTGACCAGGGTAAGATTTCTTGCCTTGAGCAGGATTGAACTAGAAGACTTCTGTGGGTCCTTCCAGCCCTTTGATTTTATGTTCTAAAAGGGTTACATTTCACTTGATCTTATGTCACTGTGTTAAGAACGGGTTAAATGCATTACTATAAGGCCCTTGGGCTTTTTTTTTTTTTTACTCTTCAGGATAGAACAAATGTGGGGTATTCAGGTGGGTCCCTTAGCCTGATCCGAAAGCTGTTTCAAATCAATGGCTGATGTATCCAAGTAATAATCAGTATGCCAAGCAAATAGATTTCCCTGGTTAAAAACTGCTGCTTCCTATGCTTTGTCTCAGTTCTGGATCAATTAAGCTGAAGCAAGCCGCTTTTTCTTTTCTTCCTCTCTCATACAAAGGAACGTGCCTCCACCTCCATTCCAAACACACACAGGCATACTTACCGAGATTCTAATTTGTACAGTTGTTGTGGTTGTGTTGTTATCTGGCATGATCTTGCAGGTTAGGTGCCAGTGGCAGAGAGATCTGCAGGGATTTATCAGAGCAAAGCCGAGCTGGAATGCACGCAGCGACCCCAAGAAACCGCACTTAGCATTACAATCCTAAGCACATCCTGTTCAAAGTAAGCAGCACCTCGAGTTAAAACGGGCTTTGCTGTTCCGTGGCACTATATTGAATCTATTGGATCGCACGCCGAAAGAACTAATGAAGGATGACTGCGAGTAAAAATCCCCCTCCTTACTTCGGTAGGTTTGCCTACTACGGAATTTTTGAAATAGATTTGGAAGGAGTATGATACGTTTATTTACGTGGGGGGAAACCCAACAAGGTTTTCGCTTGAGTACGTTTTTAAGAATCAGTTGTTAAGCTTTAGTTACACACCCGTTTGTTGGCAAGTCCAGTACATATATTATTTAAAACACTTCTAAATAAACTCCATCAACTTGTGTTGTACACGTTCTACTTTTTTCCCCTCAACCCCTTGGGGAGAAGGATACGTGGCCCTAGCACATACAAAAAAATATTCATGTGATGATATATTTAGAGATATCACCCACAACTATTTGTAACGAATGGAGTGAAAATACCAATTCTGTTAAGGGCTCTCTGTGCTTTTAGCTCTAATCTGCTTTCTTGATCAGAAATTTGAGGATGCTTATTGGACTGCAAAAAAAAGGTTAAAACAAACAAACAAACCAAAATAACATACAGAAACCCACTTCAGCTTTGAATACATGCAGTGAGATTGAGATTTCTGTATTTTCAAAAATGAGGATCTGGTCTTGAATTTTTTTCCTAAATATGGTGATAAACATGATGGCTGCCATTTTGGGTAATATTGCTTTACAATGAAGCTAATTTAATTGAACTTATTTCTGAACCAGCTGATACAAAAAAATACCTTGAAGCTTTCCAAAATAATTTGAAATGTGTGTATGTGGCTGCTCAAAAATAAATCTATAGAATTCAGTAAGACTTACCCATAGTTCAGTGAGATTGTAGCCAAAAAGCTAAATTCATGCTGCATTCTCTCAGATTAGCAGCCAATATATTGTCCCCTAATTAAAAGGAATATTATAACTCTTTTTAATAGTGAAAAGATAACTAGGTTGTTAAATGTATGGTATTACAGAATAAATACCATCTGTCTCTCTCTGTATATAGAATATATAAATATATTTCTATCATTTATCTATCGCCTCAACCTAACCATCTTTAGGCAATTAGAGATCAATTTATCCATCTGAAATTAAACTGTCACATTCAAAGGGATAGAGGAAAGACATCATTTGTAATCGCTGCCTCTCTGTATCCCAGATTTATTCTGTTTCTAATATTGTCTCATTTTGTGTATATGTCAGTGTGCATTTTACTTTTAGAACAGTAAATGTTGTCAAAATTAAACGGTTGTCTCTGGTGATGATAGAGGTGCATCTCCCCCCTCCAGTCCCTTATTTTTCAGCAACGTATTGGAAGAAGCTTTTTTGAGTTAAATCAAGCAGTGACATTTTGACGTCTTCCCTAAGTATAAGCAATATGGTTCCCGGATGCTTCCCTTCCTTATGAATGTCAGCAAGAAGGATCTGACCACAGCTGTAGCAAGGGAGGGAAAAGCATCCCCAAGCTGCCACTTGTTCTGCATTCCCAGAACAAGGCCAGCTGGCCAGCCCCACAGCTGGAGAGAGGCCGCAAAAAGCAGGGCAAGGCATGCCAAGGAAAACCTCAGAGTCTCTTTCATTATGCATGCTTCCATAAAAGGATCTGATTTTTGTAAACAAACAAGCAAACAAACAAGATTTAGTCATTGGGTTAATTGTAGATTTAGTCATTGGGTTAATTGTACTTCCACTCAAAGTGATTAATTTCATCAAAGTTGTGCGTTTTTGTTCTATTGACACTATTGACACCCAGACACACACAGTTTAGGTGGATTTAAGCAGCTCAGTACCTGGGCATCTGGAACCCCCTCTCTCATCCTCTTCTCTTCCCCAAAAGCCTTGTGCTCCAAATGGCCACAGCCTCGAGCCAAGGGTGAAGGATAAATGTTAATAGGATTGAAGGGGGAAGGTGAAGATGGCTTCTTATTTGACCTCTTTGGCTATTGTGCACTCATGTTGTTTTTAAGCACTGTCTTTCAGAAGTTATATATCTTTGGCTGAGATTGGCTTTCTGTCAGAATGATGGAAAAAAAGAAAGAGGGGAGAGGATCGTAGTGGTTCTGATGGTGGCCACTCCAAAGTGTAGATTACATAAGGACGCTGCCCTCTGCAGACCCTCCCCTCTTCTGGTCTTCAAAGGTCAGAGGTTGAAGGGCCTAGAAATGGTTGATCTTGAGTTTGGGAACCTCCTGTTGATGAGCCTGTTGAATTTGCAAGCTCCTGTGATACAGACAACAATCCTAGGCAAGCAGATCTGAAGAAATTGGTGGAGGGGGAGAGAAAGACCCTCCTCCACCAATTCATAGTAATTTGGGATGACTTTACAGGCTGAATTAATAACCTAAAAAATGGAACGTTACCAGGAAACCTTATTCATCCTCTCTTTTTCCTTTCTCAAAATTCCTCTCCCACCACAATTTAAAACAAACGCACTGCACAATTCATGCAAACTCTAAACACTTTTTATTTGGAAACAAATCTAATCAACCTGAGGAATAAACAACTCCAGCATAGGCCTCAAGACATTATCTGACAGATTCGGATCTTAAGAATGAAAAACATTTTTTAAAAAGTTTGGGTTTCAATGGGAAACAAACCAGCCTAATAACAATAGACGGGCCTTGTTAATCTGAGGCACATTCAAGGGGGTGGGGTGGGGCGGGGAGGACCCCCTAAATAACATGGAATTAATTCTCAAGCAAGCAGCATTCTGTATTTAAGATACTTTATCTTTGGCTGGGATTTAAGAGTACATTCCACACACTTCCTTAGAAAATATTTCAAATTCAGGCTGCAGGTTTACATTTGCTTAGCCTTGAGTAAATCCAAGGAAAACCTAAGAAGCATCCGCAGGTTTGGGAAGAATCGGAAAACTGCAGTTCTCCGTGAGAAAAGGTTTACAGCAAAGCAGAATTTGGATTCTCCACATTTTGTATATACTTTTTTTCTGTACAGTTATCTCCATGCAGGGGCCTATCCCTCTGGCCCAATAAAATCTGTTTCCGCACCCAAGGAAGCGGGAGCTTCTGCAGAAACCCTCCGAGAGGCAAAAGGATCTCATGGGGTCCCCCCCCCACTTCCTGTGATTCCAAGGCATCAATTTCAAGGAGCAGGATTCTCAAAGTGGCCGGTTATGGGAAATAGTAAGATCACCAAATATAGCAAACTCTGCCACCTTCTCAGTCTGGGAAAGAAAAAGGCAGAAACGGGAAAAGAATTAAACTTACAAGCCAGGGACGTCTTTTCCCAAGAGTTGCTCCCGAGAAGCTTCCCAGACCGTGCAGACCAGACTTTCAAGAAATGCCTCCGACGGACCTCCCTTCCCCAAGGAACTTTGCCTGCCGGCTGCTTTCTCTCCTGGTAAAGGCGGCGCTGCGAAGGCTGCCCTTCGGCCAATGGCCCGTGAAAGAGACGGCAGGCTCGTTTCTAGGAGCTTCTCTCTCCCACCTCCACCCACCCCTTTCCTGGTCACCCCCGTGACATGGTTGGTGTGTGTGTGGGGGGGGGGGAAGAACGAGAAAGTTCTGCGGTTTGGAGACAAATAAAGCGGGAGGGGGAGCAGCAGCAAGAAGGTCGGCGGTCAAGCTTTGAACTTTCTGCAGGGGAAGAGGAGAAACGAAGTTTTGGAAGAAAAGCGCAGAGTTAGAGCCCACGGAGTTTCCTGCTGGAAGGAACTATTTTATCCAGACACTCAAGCGTCCTGGACAATCAAGAGGGAGGAGGCCACTATGAGGGAGGAAGGAAGGAAGGAAGGAAGGAAGGAAGGAAGGAAGGAAGCAAGCAAGCAAGCAAGCAAGCAAGCAGGGAAGGAAGGAAGGAAGGAAGGAAGGAAGGAAGGAAGGAAGGAAGGAAGGAAGGAAGGAAGGAAGGAAAGGAAGGAAGACCACCTTCACAACCTTTGTGGGAGCACTCCCTTCGCTTCTTTGGACAAAACAGAGGAAGCCAAGACGCCCTTTTCCCATTACCTTCCCTAACACCGGGTGGAACGGATCCTCGAGCGGACGAGTTCAGGCCGCGTACACCGCCTGTGCAAATTGCGCCGCGGTCAAGTTCGCCCGAATATCGGGAGCTCTGAAGAGGCCAAGACCGGCTTCCCCGCTGCTGCCGCCACCTCTGGCCCGGTTTTTTTGCCCGCCGCCCACAGACTCCCGATTCCAAAAAGGGACGAAAGGCGAGCCTCCGCTATACTGGCTGGCCCGATCGATAAACGAGAGGGCGCGTCTCTCGGGGTTGCCCTCTCCGCCCTCCTCCTCCCCTTCCTCCGCCTCCTCCCGCCAGCCGGTCAGAGAAGCGGCGGCGCTGGGCAGCTAGTCTGGCCAGGGGACGCGGTAAAAGCCGGTGAAAGGGTCGGGGCTCCCGCTTCGCCCTGCCGAGGCGGGGAAGCAGTGAGGGGGCAGCACTTCGTCTTCAAAGCCCTTTTCGGCTGTCAAAGAAAACAGCCTCGGCTCAGGGCAAAGAACCAACCTCTGTCCCGGTTTACTTCTGAGTAGCTGGGAGTAAAACTCTTCTTTATTTCATAATTATTTTCTGCGTGCGTGTGCGTGTGTGTACGCGCAGGCTCCCCCCTCGAAATAAAGCATAAATAAAAGAAAAGGATTTGTCCAAAAGTACTGTTAAATCTTGTGTATGTATGGCGTCCTGTCTACGCGTCCATACAATATATTTTAATTATTTACGGCCAAACTAATCTTCCTTCCAAAATCTGTTTAAAAACAGGCTCATGTTAAGTAGTAGTAGTAGTAGTAGTAGTAGTAGTAGTAGTAGTAGTAGTAGTAGTTAGTAGTAGTAACAACAACAACAACAATAATAATAATAATATGAACATAAGAATTGCAGAATTCTGCGATTGTAGAATTGTAGCTTCATAAAATAAATGGAATTTCAAAGGAAGAACTGCTTTCCGGATTTTCTAGAGCCGCACAAGCGGGTTATTTCTTTTGCTAAATGGAAGAGAAAAGATGGCGCCATTACTTCTTGTTACTGTTGTTGTTTATTTCAAGATTGCTGTTTTGTGGGGTCAATTTACACAAAATAACGCAATCCAGTTACGTTGCTGGTAGTAGCGAATATTGGGAATTTTCACAGGATGTTTTTGGTCGATTTCCATCCCCTCACCTCCTTCCAAGAACCGACAGCCGATTTTGACCCAGCTCCTCTCATCTCGCTCCTTCGTACACACGCGCGCGCGCGCGCGCACGGATCTATCAACGCCAGGTTGCAAGGCCTGCCTGCCTCTCCGCGCTGGCCTCCCCGACGTGCGGCCAGCTGCCTTGCCCCCTCCTGGCCGCCCCCAACCGGCCCTCTCTCTTCCTTGACACAAGACGCAGACATCTCTATTTGCACCCGAGCCTTCCGCGCAGCCTATCTCCTGGGAAGGGAGGGGAGGTGGCTTAGGAACCCCCGTCGGTTTCGGCCAAGCCCTAGGGCGTCTTCCGAAGAGGACTACCGCTGCCTGCCTCTTCTCGCCGAGCCATTTCCTACTAGCGGGTCTTCCTTCTTGGCCAGCCGCTTCCCCAGCCTCCTGCCCCACCCCTTGAAAGTTCAGAGTGACGGGGTCCCTTCTTTTCTCCTGGGGGAACTGAAGTCCCCGGGGAGGTCCTACTTCTTTGCTCCCTTCTCAAGCTGTGGCCGGCGCTCGTTGCGGGCAGCGGTCTCCGATCGCTTCCTCCCTCTCCCCGCCAGCTTGTTCTCTCTGCCCTCTGATCCAAAGGTTGCCTGTTTCTCGCCTTGGTTCGGAGGGAGGAGGTGCCCACCGGGATTTGGAGACCGCTGCCCGCTACCCGGGGCGAAAGAGAGGGGGGGGAGAGAGGGAGAGAGAGAGAGAAGAGGCGGATCGGAGCCAGAGACTCGCGAGTAGCGATTAGCCCATCTAGGGTGGGGAAGGCTCGGATTGATGGGCCGGAGCGACCAATGAGAGGGCGCCTGGAGAATGGCCTGGCTGCTGTTAAAGGGGGCGGTGGGAGAGGAGCTGCCAGTCCAGCCTAGCAGCTAGCGGGAGAGGCTGGGAGGAGATGCGGGTGGAAAGCGGGGGATAAAAACCAGCCACCGCAACGGCGCCCACCTCAACAAGGAAACGAGGAGGAGAGGCGAAGGGAAGACCAGGGAGGACGCCCCCCCCTCCGCGCGCGCCAAAGAGAGAAAGGAGAGGAGGAGGAGAAAGGACCGGCTCTCCCCGCTCCCTCTCGCGGTTGGAGTCTGTCCATGGCGGGCGCTAGCCATGCCTGAGGGGGACCCGCGCCCGGCCTGAGGGGCCGCACATTGGGCACTTCCCACCGCCCGCCTTATTGTTCCGGACTGCCTTCTTTTCTCCTTGGCCTTTTTTTTTCCTTTTTCTTCTTTTCTTTCAATCCCCCTCACCGCCCTCCTTCCTTCCCTCCCTCCCTCCCTCCCTCCTCCCCCGCCCCCTCCCTCCTCCCCAACTTCAAGTGAGCGGTTGGGGGGTTGTGGCGAGGAAAAAGGCGCCGGTTTCCTTCCTCGCTGAGGAAGCCACGGCGGCGCCTTGCAAGTTTGGAGCTGGTCAGGCCAAACGAATGGCGGGCGGCGGCGAAAGAGAAGGAGGACAGTGAACCCAAGCAGGGCCGGGAGGGGGAGCGGGGGGGGGAGAGCCTCGGGGAGAGAGAGAGAGAGAGAGAGAGAGAGAGAGAGAGAGAGAGAGAGAGAGAGAGAGAGAGAGAGAGAGAGAGAGAAGGGGGGGCTGAGGAGGGACGGCGTGTTTGTTTTCGGGAAGCGTGTGGCGTGTGAGGGGGGGGGAAGCCGCCACTCTCGCTTCGCCCGCGCGTGCGCGCACTTCTTTTCCTCCCCGGGTACGTGCGTGCGCGCGAACGAGGGCGCGCGGCGCTCCCTATATAGCTGCTCGCCTGTGTGTGCGAGAGGCTGTTGGTGTGACTGTGGCGCTGACATCTCTTCGCCGGGGGTTTGTGTGCCTTGTGTTTTTATTTTCCCAGGGAAAAGCGGGACCCCCCACCCTTCCCTCCCCCCCACCTCTTTCTCTCTCTCTCTCTCGCCCCCTTCCTCTCCCCGGACTGCTCTTTGCCTTCAGGGCTGCCCTTCCCGCCTGCCGGCCGGCCGGCCCACCCCCGCCTCAGCCGTTTCATAGCCTTCGGGTCGCCGCCTGCGCCTGGACCTCGCCTCGGCAGCTCCGTTCCTTCGTTCTTCCTTTCGCTCCTGCGGCAGCGGCGGCAGCCCAGAGCCCCGGACCTTGCAGGGGGGTTTGAGCGGCATGCTGCTAGATGCGGGGCCGCAGTTCCCCGCGCTGGGAGTGGGCACGTTCGCCCGGCACCCGCCCCCGTCGGCGGCGGAGATGCAAGAGCGCGAACTGAGCCTGCAGAACAGCTTCGTGGACTCGGCGGCGGCGGCGGCGGCTCACCTGGGGGCCTTCAAGCTCAACGCGGCGGCAGCGGCGGCGGCTCACGAGCTCTCCCCGGGGCAAGGCTCGGCTTTCAGCTCGCAGGCGCCGGCTTACCCGCACGCCGCCCATGTCGGTTCCTACTCCGGGCCGCCTTTCAACTCCCCGCGGGACTTCTTGTTTCGGAGCCGAGGCTTCGGGGAGCCGACGGCGGGCGGCGGCGGACAGCACGGGCTTTTTGGGGCGGCGGCAGCGGCGGCCACCGGCAGCCTCCACCATCCGCACGCGGAGGCACAGAGCCACCTGCTCTTCCCGGGCATCGGAGATCAGCATGGCGCTCCCGGTTCCCCCAACGTACTCAACGGGCAGATGCGCTTGGGCTTACCCGGAGAAGTCTTCGGTCGGTCGGATCAGTACCGGCAGGTGTCCAGTCCCCGAACTGATCCTTATTCGGCGGCCCAGCTGCACGGCCAATACGGCCCCATGAATATGAACATGGGCATGAACATGGCGGCACACCACGCTCACCACCCGCACGCCCACCCGCACGCCCACCACCACCACCACCACCACCACCACCACCCCGGGGCCTTCTTCCGCTACATGCGCCAGCAGTGCATCAAGCAGGAGCTGATCTGCAAGTGGATCGACCCGGAGCAGCTCAGCAGCCCCAAAAAGAGTTGCAATAAAACTTTCAGCACCATGCACGAGCTGGTCACCCACGTCTCCGTCGAGCACGTCGGGGGTCCTGAGCAGAGCAACCACATCTGCTTCTGGGAGGAGTGTCCGCGCGAAGGGAAGCCCTTCAAGGCCAAGTACAAGCTGGTCAACCACATCCGCGTGCACACGGGCGAGAAGCCTTTCCCCTGCCCCTTCCCGGGATGCGGCAAGGTCTTCGCCCGCTCCGAGAACCTCAAGATCCATAAAAGGACGCACACAGGTCAGTCGGAACGGAGGAGGAAGAAAGCGGGGAGGGTCGGAGGATGGATGGTGGCCGCGGGGAAAGCAGATCGGGGTTTGTTTGTTTTTTAATCTTTCTTTCCGGCTCAAACTCGAATAGAATGGTTTGCTTTCTTCCTTCGCCTCGATCCTCCGTCTACACGGACCATGGCTGGTAAACCCTTTAGTTTAGTTAATCCCTGTGTTTTTAATCAAATAGTACAGAGTTTTAATTTTTGGCTTTTTTTTTAAAGGAATATTTTTAAAGGTCCACGCGAGTCTCGCTACTGAGTTTTGCACTTCTCTATCGGAGTAAAACCATACGTGAATTTAAGTAAATCTAGTTAGGAACCAGGCATTTTCCTTGGAAGACCGAAGCACCGGCCATGCTAGAGCTGGAAATGCGGGTGGGGGCGTAAGGCGGCAAAAGCGAGCTGTACCCCTCCGTCCTTTTTGAGCGTAACAACAAAGAGAAACTCAGGGATTTCGAGGATTACTTGCACAATAAATATACAATTCCGAGGACGCTGACTTAGAAATCCATCTGATTTATTTCTGGATAAATATGTAGAGGTCTGGAAAGTTACCGAAATACGCGCATTAACTGCATTATCCAGGAGAATGAGTAAGATACGGCGCTGTAAAAACGAGCGTAGGGAACTGAAAGTAGATTCGCTTTTCTTCCCAAGTGAATTCTGTTTTACAGCAAGGCTCCCTCCTTTCGCAGAGCGATGCTGTTGCTTTTGATTTCATTTTAAGGGGATAAGAAATAAGCACTTTCTCATTCTCAGTCGCAGCCGCTGAAGCGTGGTGTTTTTTTTTTGTTTTGTTGCATTATCTTGTTTATATTTTGCAAACAACTGCCGGAAATTTTAACGTTCAGGCTTAGGATCTTCTGATTTATAGGGCCAAAACGACCCGCGATTTTGCAGTTAAGTCCAAGCGATGAAATTAAAAGAGCGTCAGTTTCCAAGGATTTCCCGCCCCCCCCCGGTCACATTTGAGCCCAGACTTTTTTCTCTTTCTTTTTTGCCTCCCCTCTTTTCTTTTCCCGTCCTTGAAAAAAAAAAAAGTCAAATATTTGAGCGATTTCCGGACATCAGTATTAACGAAGAGACCTCTCTGGGCCTTTCTGGTTGTGTTGTTGACGTGATAAGGACGAAGCGAGGTGCCAGACAGGTTTTAACGAGGTTTAACAAACCCGAGACGTTGATTTGCAGGGAGATGGCCGCGATTTGGCACTGAGCGGTTTGCCTTTAAGAAACAATTTACGTACTAATGGGATTTCTTGTGAAATTGCCCATCTCTCCCACCTCCGATTTAGAGGGAGGGGAGCGGAGGTTGTGGTGTTTGAATTCTCGCACCTACAAATTACTCGGAAATCTAGCAACAGGGTGAAAAAGGTCGAAGAATATTCCAAGAAAAGATTTTGGAGGTGTTTTATTCCATAGTCCTTTCCCAAATACCCTCCCCATTGCCACCCAACACCCCAGGCAGATCTACCAGGATTAACTTCCAATGTCCCTTCCATTGACGCAATTTATTTATTTTTTAAAAGAATACAGCACTTTTTCAGATCTTGGGTCGCCGTGCTGGTTAGTTTTATTAAATCTGGATTGACCCGAGAAGCTACTTTTGCTTCTAAGCTGTATCCCGAAATAGAAACAAGGCCGCATTCTCTCGCTTTCCGCGGTGAATTTAAGGATTCGAAACAATGGCCACAGGTTGTCTTTCACATGTGTGATATCTCTCCCTCTCTCCCGACCCCTCTCTCTCTGTGTCTCTGTCTCTCTCTGTCTCTCTGTCTGTCTCTCTGTCGGAACTTTCTCAAATTTCCTGATTGTTTTACCTAAGTCCCGCCATACTACACTGCCTTCTTTTACCCTTCACCTCAGCTCGAGAAAGTATCCGAGATTTTCAAATTAAGGTGCTTAGAAATAAGGTGGCATTTGATCACTGAATCACTGTCTTCCTTTAGGCCTGTCCTATTCTGCTTTCTCTGCAGTCACTCACTCACCAAAGGTCTTTTTGTTCCTGAAAAAGGATTCCTTCAATAAACTGGCTGCCTCGGTGGGCGCTTATCTTTTTTGTTTTTTTGGCAGCGATTTATTTACCCCGGGCCGCTGTCCTCCTTTCTTGCAGGGGAAAAGCCCTTCCAGTGTGAGTTCGAAGGCTGTGACAGGCGCTTTGCCAACAGCAGCGACCGGAAGAAGCACATGCACGTCCACACTTCGGACAAACCCTACTTGTGCAAAATGTGTGACAAATCTTACACCCACCCCAGCTCTCTGCGGAAACACATGAAGGTAACCCGTTGGCGCTGGCCTGGGAAGGGGGATTAGGAGGGACCCGAGAGCAAGTGCGAGGAGGAGGAGCGGCCGAGGGATGGCCGAGGAGGCGGCCTGGGCTCATGGGAAGCCAGAGACCCCTCCCCACAGGGAGCCTTCGAGTTGAATCAGAAACGCCTGCTTTTCTTGTGTCACGATTTATGTAACTTTAGTTTGAGCAAGGCAGAATTGGGGTTCTCTATGCTGTCTGGGAGGAGGGAAATTGACCACCCCTTTTTAAGGAGGACTTTCGTGGGGACTCAGCCTTAACTCTCGGAAGTCTTCCCGTTTTAACGTTCTTATCTACAACGGAGGAAAAATAGCATTAATTATTAGTGTAATAAAAATAGCGCCACTTGAACAAGCATCGACAAAACCATCAATTGTACAGGCAGTTTTTTGTTCAGTTTGCATCCAACCAAGTCAGTTTGCTAACTTACATTAAACATCTTTGGGAAGGACTCGATAGGTGGATGAAAATGCCAAATCCAGTCAAAAGAGCTAATAATAGTAATCGGTTTGCTTTGCTTTATAGGTCCATGAATCTTCCCCACAAGGCTCCGACTCCTCGCCTGCTGCCAGCTCTGGCTACGAATCCTCCACCCCTCCCGGTTTGGTGTCCCCCAGCACAGAGACCCAAAGTACGGCCGCCTCCAACTTGTCTCCGGCAGCTGCTGCGGCAGCCGCCGCCGCAGCAGCGGTGGCGGCGTCTGCAGTTCATCGGAGCAGTAGCAGCAGCGGCACGGGTGGCTCGGGCGGCGGCGGAGGCGGCGGCGGCGGCGGCGGCGGAGGGAGCCACAGTAGCCTCACCTCCAATTTCAACGAGTGGTACGTCTGAGGACGCCCAGTGCTGCCGCCACTCTTCTTGGATCCCTGGGGGCCAAGCAGTCGGAGTCCGTTTTGCAACTGTCTCTCATTCACTCTCTTTTTTCTCCTTTTGCTTGAATTCGAAAACATTCCGAAGCAGAGAGAAAGAGAAAGATTGAGAGAGAGAGAGAAATGCGGATAGGGACTCTTTAAAAAAACAACAAAAAAAGAGAGGAATAAGGAGGAGAGGAAGGAGAAGGAAGTCTTCAAAGCAGCAAAGGGTTCTCCCCACCCAGAGACAGCCGCTGCCTCCACACTTGCAAATATTCCGTATGCAGAGATTTGTCCTCCAAGCGCCTTGGAACAAAAGATCAGAGCTCGTCCATCTCTCCCAGTGTACATAGAAGAATCCAAGGTGGTAATCAACCTTTTCTTATTGTATAGAAATTGGTCCACTTTGTGAGCTATGGATTGCTTTTCCTTTATCATTTCCCACTCAGAGCTCTTTTTGCCTCTTGAGCATCCTTCTCTTTTCTCTTCTCTTCTCTTCTCTTCTCTTCTCTTCACCTCTCCCCGTTCCCAGTTCTCGAATTCATCTATTTTAAAAGGGGAGAAGGGAAAAACATGAAAGCAAATGGTTTTTTTCTCTCCTGTAATTGTGGTATTGAATATTGTGTTCCCTTTTAAAGAGGCAACTTTGATTGTAAACTTCATTAAAATATAGATCTGAAAGATTTTTTTAAAAAGTGCCAAAGTCTCTATGTTGTTTTCAAAATGACCCAGATGAATTTTCCCCTTCTCCCAACACTTGTGAATGTATTTTCTGTTAGCTGGGTTTACATGTGATGTTTTAGTGCTTTTTGCTAGTTCCTGTTTGGAAATTTGTGGGGGTGGGGGTGGTAGGGAAAATAAACGTAGTGCTGTTAGGGATTTTTTTTCGTAATAACACCCTTCCTTGTGTAAATACCTATTGCCATATTTATCCATTTGTAATTAAATTATGGTATTAACTTGCTACAGAGGAAACAGTATTTATAAAAAAATGTTTCTTAACTATAAATATGTACAATTGTGAGCATAAACTGTTTCAGAATTTTTTATTTGGAGGTTTATGTGGTTTCATCATTTCTTGTGATTTTTTTGAGAGTAATGCATACAGAAATATAATAAAATGTGTTGAAACTGCAGTCCATGATATTTTTAATCCACATATATCTTTAACCTTATCCCAATGAATTAAAAGTGTTCATACTTGGTTAGAGTGAGACTCTTAAGTCAATTTTGAAAAGCAATTAAAAACCATAATTGTAGAAATTATACAAAAGAAATACTGCTAGTTTCTTTTTTAATTTTAAAACTCATTTTACAGTTCAGAAGCTCAAGTAGTATAACCCCTCCCCAGAATTGCAGGCTGAACTAGCAAATGTACATTTACTTGAGAGTAAGTTAGAATGAGCACAGAGTGTCTTACTACTCAATAGACACACATATGATTGTCTTGTGCAAAACTTGGAGAAAGGCCCCTGGGGTACCTTTGCAGTCTGAATGCCAGCTCAGCAGAAGACTTAACATGGGCTTCATTTTTCACCATTTGGAAATAAAGAGGAGCTTAAAATGAACAGAAGTTTGAAGAATAACTTGTACCTTTTAACTGAAATGCTTCATTTGTTTCAGTTTTATATTTTCACTGGGCCCAAACTAATGATATCTGAACTACTAGGCTTTTGGTTTATATTAATGCATTTATTCTCTCTAAGAATACGCCTAACTTCTTGAAGTGGTGGGTTTTCTCTGTTGCTTTTTATATGTTTACATGATAATTAATGTGTAATGAAGCTAAGAAGTTAGGCTGTGGTTTATTTTTTAAAGAGAGTCATACATTCTGGCTATATCTCAGTAAAATTGAGGACTTCTTACATAATTCCAATAACAATTTCTTTTTCTTTTATTATTCTTTTTTTTAATTACCTGCTGACTGTAAGTCAATGTTTATTGTCGCTGGGGATATTAAGTGCATGCAATATACTGCAGGAGCACATGTTTAACTATAAGGGCCAAGAAGAATACTGACAGTGTATATGAATTAATATGCTAGAGCATATATAACTGTCTTCACGTTATCACTATAAAATATAAAGTCCTGTTCTACGTGAGTGGAAATTTAAAGATGCCTCCCCCCTTTCAAAATAATATCCTAAATTCACTTCCGCTGCGATGCTAGGCTTTAGTGAGGCTGAATACATTTCGTCCTCCGATCTCAATGTGAAATCCTCACTCGGGGAAGCTTCTCCCCACCTCCCGAAGAATCTGGAGTGGAATTCGGGGTTGACCGCTTGAAATCTTCGAAAGCCTGGCCTTTCCTGCAAACCCCCCCCCCCCCACTCCAAGTCAACCGCCTGGATACTGAAAGCAACCACGCACTTCCTTATTTTTTCTAAGCCCTGCCGGCTCTCGTGATCCTGGCATGTGGTGACAGCTTCTCCACGCTGCCCAATAACTCGCAAAAGACGCGGCGAGTTGTTTCTTTCCGATCCTCAGCTCCAGGTTGCTCGCAAAACAACGATCTCCGCCGTGGCAAGGAAGAGTTCGAGTCCTAGGCGGATCGATTGGCTTGAGTATAAAAACCCCACTTACTTCCACTTTACTTCCGTGCCGGCTTTTCGAAAGAAAGAAAGAAAGAGAAAGAAAGAAAAGAAAGAAAGAAAGAAAGATAGATAGATAGATAGATAGATAGGTAGGTAGGTAGGTAGGTAGGTAGATAGATGATAGATAGATAGATAGATAGATAGATAGATAGATAGATAGATAGATAGATAGATAGATAGATAGATAGATGATAGATAGATATTGGTATCTGGGTGCTATGTGGTCGGTCGAGGGAGAAACCCACAGTAGAAAGTGGAGGCCGGAGATAATTCACGCTCTCTTCCCCTTTCCCACCTCCTCTTCAGGCTGTCACCCTAATTTCATTCTCCCCTTGAGTCAGGGCTTCCTCCGCTCTTTACTCTCGGGCGCTGGGTCAATTTCTTCCCATTCATTCATTCATTCTCGATGTGAAACGCAACAAAACAAAACAATTGAAGCAATCCAACTACTATTAAAACCTCGCTCCTTCTCTTAATATTAGGAGGGCCACCATCCTCCTCTTCCTCCTTTCTTTGGTTTTATTAAAACCGTGAGCCCAGGACGCGGGTACTTAGGAGAACCGGCGCCCGCTTCTGGAGAAGCCGGGAGAGCCGGAGCCGGCTGCGCTAAAGTCGCAGGCCGTGTTTGCACCGCGACTGTTGAACTAAACCAGGCCTGGGGATCCCAAACCCGACCCGGCTTAAGGGAGGTGAACGTTCCCTCCAGCCTGCATTCCAGCGCTCCCTCCCCAGTGACCTCCGCGAAAGGCGGACTGGACGGGAGTCCTTGTTCCCGGCTGGGCGCTTCAGCTGGAAGAGCCCAGCTGAAGTCGCCCTGCCACCGTCCTTGCTTCCCTTCCAGGGAGTCATTAGGGTCCAGCGCAGGACGCCGAAGGAGGGATCCTTTCCCCCCAAGGCCGGTCGCGGTTGGAAGCTCGGTTACTCGGCTCCTGGAGGCCATGGAGAAGCCGCCCGGAGTAAAGGAGGAGAGCTTCTGCTCCGGCGCGGCTCCAAAGCCCTGGTCCCCACCCTCCCTTGTTGGAAGCCGCCTTTTCCTCCGTCTGCCCCCCCCCCCGCAACCCCAGAAGGGAAGGGAGAAATAGGAGTCCCGTCCGCCCCTTCCCTCGTTGCCCCATTCATCTGGGGGCAACCCTGAACTTGAACTTGAGCTGACCTTGACTGCTCCGGCATCCGCTTTCCCAAGCCCTGGATTTCGGCCTAGGTGTGGAAAAAGCGAGTGGGGAGATCGCGGAGGCCGGGATCTCAGGCTGGGATCTCAGGCCAGCCAACGTTTTTTTCCTACCCGAAAGGTCTCAGGGCTGGTGCCGCCTGAATAGTGCAGGAGGGAACACCGGCTTAGCGGGTATAATAGAGGCGCTGTAAAGAATAGAGTGCAAATGACCTTCAAGGCAAGGCATGAAAGACTGGGGTCTCCAACACACACACACACACACACACACACACACACACACACACACTTTCATCCGCATCTGAGCTGGCAGGCTAAAGCCACCGTCTAAAATGGCCCCGGGATCAATCTTGACTCCTTCTCTGAAACCGCGAGCCCCCAGATTAACTCAAGAGAGCTGCCCTGGCAGCTACTCCCAGGCGAAATTGGCGTGCAGTTCTGGGATCGGGGTGAAATGGCAGCGCAAGGGCTCCCAAGAGGAGCAGAGAGATCTGTGGATGAAAATGGTCGGGCTGCGCCACTTCGCTTGCAGTCCGGGATGCGTCTTTCCCGTTTGTCATGATTTGGCCGTGGTCTGTCCAGTTTTGCTGAAATTCTTTTTCTAATTATTATTATTATTTGATAATAGTGGTAGTGAAGGTACTTAATTTCGCAGCAGTTAATTCTATGGATTCTTTAGGGGCACGGCCCTATGTTGTACTGATAAACGAGGAAGCAGGTGCAATAGTATACAGGTATTTGGTTGGGTGTTTCCAAGCAGTAGAATTTTCCTCTGTGAAAGGAAGTTAAAAAAAAAAAACAGATCGTGGGTCATTTAATCAATAGCATCCTATACCTTTACCCAACTTACCCTGGCTCCGTATATGAGTAATTTAAACCGATTTTGTATTGCTACACGAACAGCCATAGAGGCCGTCACAAATCACGAGTTTAAAAAAAATAGCCCGAACATTCAGGTATATTCATAACCTTCCTTGAGTTTTGAGTGATGTTTTTTCCTATTTTCATTCTTCTTCATCGCTCCCCACCACCACCACCAATCTATATAGATCAGTCTTTGGAGCTATGGGTCCAAAGCTATGCGTGTCGGGGAGGGAAGGAGGGAGGGAGATGTGTCATTTTTCCCTGGCTCAATTGGCAGTAGCACTTCTAAAACTAAAAACTAAAAACACCCGAACCTTTAATTGGAGATCAAAGAACGGCCTGTAAAAAGGCCGCTTATTTAACCTCAGTGGGTTTGCTTAAAAGAAACTCCTTTCCCTTGCAGATTTCTTTGGGTTCATCCAGATGGGATTCAAGGCAGCCTTTATTTCCAAGTGGGCTGCAGAACTGCGGCTGGAGAGATCCTGCTAAAAAGTCTTCTCGCCGGGAGAAGGGCACCACTCAAGCATCCGTTTCAAGGACGCCTGAACACAGTTCACTTACACCGCCGCCCTCTTCTTAAGCGCACTTGCTTGCAAAGGCAGAGCAGCGAAGGCCCGCCGAGGAAACGCTCTTTGGGCCCTTGACCTCCCCTTTGAAGCCAAAATCTTTAAAGGGGGGATGGGACGGTTCTATGGGCAGGAATGGGGCGCGGGGAGGGGGAGCATGGATTCCTCTCCGTGGCTCAGCGGTTTGGCTCGTCGGAAGACAGAGACGCTTCCCTAGAGCGCGATCCGACCAGCCTTAAGCCTGCGTTAAGTCCGCGTCCTCGCGGTTGCAAGTGTGGGCTTAGCACTTGCGCCCTGACCTCCCTGCTCCGCTTCCTTTGGATGGTATCCCTTTCAGGAGAAAGGGGACGGAGCAGGCCGCCGCGAAAGACACCTCTGCCCTTTTGAAAGCTCGGATCCTGCGTAATTGTCGATCCCCCGCTGATCGTCTCGACACAACCAAACAGAGTCGGGTGTTGTGTGCGCGCGAAACTTTGAAGAGGGCGAACAGCACCAAGAAGGCGCATCCCCACTTACGTTACCACGAAAGAGAAGGAAGGAAGGAAAGAAGGAAAGGAAGGAAGGAGGGAAGGAAGAGAAAGAAAGAAAGAAAAGAAAGGAAGGAAGGAAAGAAAGAAAGAAAGAAAGAAAGAAAGAAAGAAAGAAAGAAAAAGAAAAGAAGGAAGGAAAGCAAGCAAGCTAATCGAAAACGGTTTAAATCTGATTCGTAAGCAGGGATCCAGAAATCGACCCCATAACTTCACCTCCACCCCCCACACTCAGCTAAACTTCTTGCCTTGAAGGCGGCAAGGCGGGGATATTGGATATTGGATTTGGGGCCAATAGAAACTACTCCGGGCTATCCTACGAAAGTGAAGCCTGCGCAAGAGCTGAGGAAAATCCCCGCTCAGATCCTCTGTTAAGTTTCCAGCCGCAGATGCTCCAAGGCGGGCGGCTTAACCTGTTTCTGACCGCCGCCTAAAAAGTTCTTGACCACAACGGGAAGGTGCCCGGGGAGAGAGACGGAGCTTCTTGGGCTTGGCAAGGTCTCCGTTTGCAGAACAGGAAAGCGGGGGAAGGGTGTGTGTGAAAGAGGGAAGCGGGGTGTAAAGGGCTGAAGTGTCCCTCCCGTCTGAAAGAAAGGGGAGCTTTGCAGAGCAATGCCGGGTAGAGCCGAAGGTTCAGTCCTAAGACCAGCCCCCCTTTCCCCTTCCCCCCTTTCCTCGCAAGCAGCCAGGGGGGAAGGGAAGGAGGCTAAAGGGCGGGTGTGTGCGGTTGGCCAGGCTTCAAAGACTTCCGAAGTCTAGGGAGGAAAAGCAACCCGCCGAAACAAGCCTCGCCGGCCCCAGGACATCCTTTGGCGGATCTTTGGCCTGGGAATGTAACGGGACTGGCTGCCACCGGCCTTTTGAGCGGGGGGGGGGAGTGCAGGCTCTGGGTGAATGTGCAGCAGCAGTGGCGCAGTGGTTAAATGCAGCACTGCAGGCTACTGCTAGATCAGCAGTTCAGCGGTTCAAATCTCACCGGCTCAGGGTTGACTCAGCCTTCCATCCTTCCGAGGTGGGTAAAATGAGGACCCGGATTGTTGTTGGGGGCAATATGCTGACTCTGTAAACCGCTTAGAGAGGGCTGAAAGCCCTATGAAGCGGTATATAAGTCTACTGCTATATTGCTATTCAATCTGCCAAACTGGCCGACCACGATGGTAGTCAGCCACGGTCCCTGGAGGCTCATCCGTCCTCCCCCCCCCCAAAAAAAAATCATTGCTGGGCCTATGGACTCAGCTGGAGGTGCTGGCTGGGACGGCGGGGGAGGGGAGGGACGACGACGACAATATACCCTCTCTATAGCGGGTAGGGCGGTTGTGCATTTCCATTGACTGGTATTTCATCCCACTCTATAATTATGCGGATTGTCTCTTAAAAGGGGGGGGGGATTTCACGCCTCCTGTTTCCGCAGACGCCCGTTATGGTTGATTCTTCTGACCCCCTAACTTGGAAGTCAGTGGGGTCACCGTGGAAGACAGGCGAGCATTCCAACTTGGCTTCTTCTGCACAAGCAAAATTATAAAGTGAGGATAAATCATCAGAGCGGACTGGCTTGAGATCCTCACGGCGACCACACGACTAATGCTAGAAATGGCTGGTACACACAACTCTTTCATCAGCCACGACCACGAATGATTTATTACGGGACCGTTCAAGCACTGCTGTGACACAGCGATGGAGGGAAAGATCTTTATGGCCACAGCCAAGATTGCACGAGGCTCTTGGTCTTCCAGCAGCTGGTTTCCACACTAGGGATTCTAGCGTCATTGCTGTGCCACCAGAAGCCCCTCTTCCTTATTATCGTAGCAATGATTGGCTGGCTTTGACACTAGAAGTCGCTAGTGTAGTCAGGTCCAGTGACACCGAAGCAATGGCTGAAAGCGCGGTTAGACCAAGGCCATCTAAGGAACGGTCGAGCCTTTTCTGTTAAAGTTACTCTAGTTCGGTTCTTGAACATAATACTATGCTACAAATGGAATAGATTCTATCAATGGTTAGAAACACGAAGTGGAAATTGGAATGCGAAAGAATCAGGTTAGGTGGACATAGCAATAGCAATAGCAATAGCAGTAGACTTATATACCGCTTCATAGGCCTTTCAGGCCTCTCTAAGCGGTTTACAGAGAGTCAGCATATTGCCCCCAACAATCTGGGTCCTCATTTTACCCACCTCGGAAGGATGGAAGGCTGAGTCAACCCTGAGCCGGTGAGATTTGAACCGCTGACCTGCTGATCTAGCAGTAGCCTGCAGTGCTGCATTTAACCACTGCGCCACCTTGGCTCTTGGAAATGGAAAGAGATACATGGAAAGAGATACTATGTATGTATTAGAATGCAGGTATTAGAATGAGAGATGTTGACATTCTGGAATATGAAGGTCAAGCATTAGCTTGATACAGCATTAGCACTGTTTAAAATAGTGTATATGTTATTTGTTTTTACCCTTGCTTCATGGCAACTGGAATGCCAGGACAGTTACACTGAATTCAATATAGTTCATATGTAAACAATAAAAATATATTTAAAAAGAAGAAGTCCTGCACAACGTCGGTCCTTAGCATCACTGCGCCATCTCTGGAGCGATGTACACGTTGTCCTTGCCAACCACACTGCAAGCACATCAACGAAGTCCTTACTCCTTAGACGTGAAGTCCTATCGATGAATTGTATCGCGTCGAACCAATTATATAATCAGAGCGACTCTGTTCCCAGCTTTATGGCCGGTGCAAAAACCTTGGGTTTTGCCGCACCGTAAGATGCTGTAAATCATTAAATGACCGCTGAGGGTCCATAGACTGATCGAGAAGGCTGCTTCGCCACTGCCTCGGAGATATTTTGGATTGAAGCTTCATTGCTAAGGGGCGTTCTTCAAAGGAATACGGGGTGTGTGTGTGTGTGTGTGCACGCGTCTGAACGCACACGTATGTATGCATTTGAACTTCCTGCCTTTTCCTTAGAGAAGATCTGACTTCTGTAGTTAGTAGATCGCCTTCCTAGCTCCTGCGCCTCAGTTGCAGAAGGTCCCACAGAGGGACGTTTCCAAAGTCAAATCCGCCCCACCGACCGACTGGTTTGGTTTGGACAAAAGAAAGTCAAGCCACCCCTTTTTGGATGTTTGCTTGGGTCTTTTCCCTGGCTTTGGGGAGGGAAGCGAGCAAACGCCGGGCAAGCGGAGACGGTGAGCTCAACGGGGAAGTTAATTTCAAAATCGACCCCAAACCCACCCCCAAAAGGTCGCCAAGTCCGAAGAAGGCACGCCCTGAACGGAGCTAAGGCTCCGGGGCAATGGGTCACCTTCCAGCAGCTTCTTTCGCCCCTCCCTCCCTACCTAAAAGACTAGTCGGAGAGGACTGCCTCTTCCCCCCCTTTGAGGACCGCAGGCGACCGAGCAACTTCCTTTAGCCAGCCCCTGCCCGAGGGGGTCCCGCGAAGAAGCGGGCGCCACCGGGGAGTCCTAGAAATCTCCCGTTCGGTTTGAAACCAGATCACCTCGCACGCAGCTTCTTTCAAGTGGGAGGCCGGTCACAGCCGACCAACTCTCGTCCGAGGAAATGAGGGTTAAGGAAGTCCTACCTAAGCAGAGTCTGCAGAAACTGAGCCTACGGAGACTTCTCCGAATAGCCATGCTAGGCGTTGCAAATTAGGGGTGGTTAGGCCCCGAGTCTCCTTGCCTTGTTTACGCCAAGGAACCTTTCCTTGCTTAGAAGCTCTGCACCCCAGCAGTCGGAGTCGATCTGGATGCTGGACGCGTTTGGCGGCGTCACTTGTACAAATCTTTGCTCAAGTCAGATCTAAGCTTCTTCTCGCCTTCACTTCCAGGGTTCTGGGCCAGCAGCCCCACCAGCCACAGCAGAGGAACCCCAGCATTGCTCATGGATGCTGCCCTACAATTCCCCCCCCCCAAGAAAGGGGGGGGGACCCAGAGGCGTTCGATCCCAAAGGCGGAATCGGTTGTCTGAATTGGGGACGGAGGAAGTGTTTTTTGACTCAGTGTATCTTTGGTTGACAAGCGTTCCTATAAGTGTCAAGATTGTTTCTGGGGAACAACAGCAACAACGCAACTCCCAGCCCAAGAGTTCTTTTTAATTGATCACTGCCCCAAAACAAAAGCGTTTAAGTCCTGGATTCCCACGCGGCAAAAGCGGCCGCCTTCGGTAGGGGAAATCTTGTAAAAAGCCACCGAAGCCATTGCGGGGGGCGTCCGAAGGGGGCGGCGGCGGGGATGAATAAACTAGACTGAATCTAGGTTGGGGCAGATTTTTTTTAAAGGAAGAGTGACGGAAGGAGAGGTCGTAGGAAAGCAAGCACGCCAGCAGAAAGCGGGGTTTCTTCCCTGACTTGTTCCTGCTTGGCATAGGTCGAGCGGATTGCTCTGCTCTTTTCCCACGGCTCACCGGTTGGCCCGGTGGAAGGGGGGGGGGCTTTTCACTCAACAGCACTAGCCCCCTATCCGTGGGTCATAACCGGGAAGGGGGAGTCTCAAGGCAAACGCTGCGAGGGCCCAAAACCCAAAGGTTCAGGTTTGATGCGGGTTCTGAATTCGGACACCAATGTATTGTGGGAGTTCAAGTAGAACTTACAACAGCTGGTTTAGTGACGGTTCAAACGGCCCTGAAAAATAGTGATTTGCGGCCATTTTTCACACTTAGGGACCTTTGTAACGCCCCCCTGATCATGGGATTCAAATTTAGATGCTTAGCAACTGATTCATACTTACAACCACGGCTGTATCCCAAAGTCATGTGATCCCCTTTTGCGACATCAAGCAAGCAAGCAAGCAACCTCAATGGGGAAGCCAGATTCACTTAACAACCATCGTACTGACTCATCAACTGAGGCAATTCACTTAACAACCTGTAGCCAGAAGGTCTTGAAATAAGGCAGCGCTCACTTAACAAATGTCTCGCTTAACCAGAGATTCTGGGCACAATTGTGATCGTTACCTGTATTGTAAGAAACAGACTCCATGGCTCAAGTGCCTGGACTAGATAGAGCTTACCTCCGGCTCCTTCCATAGCCACCCCGAGTTCCAGTCTTCCGTTGTGACTAGATAGGAGCGGCCAGCCCCAGTGTTTCTCCCCAGCTATTGCTTCCTTCTAAGCCTCGGATCACAGGCGCCGCCAGTTCGTGCCTTAGTAGGCAAGCGAGGCCCAGATCTCGAAGCTGACAGGAAATCGGGCCAGCCCAACGCAGCTCGCTCCCTGAAGGTGGAAGGGGGGCGGACAGCTGATGGCCACGACAAAAGTGTAGC
Organism: Thamnophis sirtalis; assembly: GCF_051295495.1. NCBI lineage: Eukaryota > Metazoa > Chordata > Lepidosauria > Squamata > Natricidae > Thamnophis > Thamnophis sirtalis. The sequence goes on along the minus strand of NW_028261392.1, from coordinate 25,008,728 downwards.
GGTGAAAGGTGTCCCGAGAGCAGGTAAGAAGACAGTTAAGTGTTTCCAAATTAAAAGGGGGCTGCCTTAATGCGACCCTAAACAGCGCAGGACAGAGCAATAAAGGGGCCGAGCTTGATACGCGCAATAAGAGAAGAAGGAGCTTTTCTGCCTGATCAATACTTCATTGCAGAGACTTCTGTGGTGCGGCGAGGGGCAAACAAACATCAAAGCCGGCAGCCGCATTTTGCCCATGCAGAGGCTCTCGCCGGAGAAAGGAGAAGGGAAAAGCTCGGCACTCGGATGGATGTTTTTTAGGTTGTGATTTTGCTGAACTCCCCTTTTTGCTCCCCTTGTGAAAAAGACAAAGCCCCGAATGCATAGGGCTCAGGCATGATTTTTTTCAACTTTTTCTAACGGGGGGCGGGGAGAGAGAGAGAGAGAGACAGAACGAGAGAGAGACTCCTCTCATCGAAACTGAGAATGGTTTTTAAGTTGGAATAAAGGGAGGGTCAAGTTCCTAGTTTTTCTAACTGTGTTAAACTATGGAACGTGGTGGAATATTTCAGTCCATCTCCCCCTCCTCCTCCTCCTCCTCTTCCTCCTCCTCCTCCTCTTCTTCTTCTTCTTCCTCCTCCTCCTCCTCCTCCTCCTCCTCTTTTTCATTTTATTTTTCTTCTTCTTCCTCCTCCTCCTCTTCTTCTTTTTCTTCTTCTTCTTCTTCTTCTTTTCTTCTTCTTCTTCTTCTTCTTCTTCTTCTTCTTCTTCTTCTTCTTCTTCCTCCTCCTCCTCCTCCTCCTCTTCCTCTTCTTCTCCCTGGGAAGGCTAGCTGAATGCTATGAAAGTTGTGTCCCATCCCCCACCCCCATGTCTGAGGCAGTTCAGAAAATCCTGGGTTTGTTTTGAATCTGTAGGCAGATCCAGCTCCCCCTGGCTTTCTTCCCCCACCCTGAAAAAGTCGTCTTCTCTCTTCGACCTGCCCACTTTCTGAGATCGGAAACGGAAACATCCTTTCATTCCTTCACTTTTGCCGGCGAAGCAGGTGATCTCCACCAGAAAGAGACTTCAAAATTCAGCGAGCCGGACAGGGTGTAACCTCGGCAAAACTGTGCTCAAAAGCGCCATTCCAGGATTTTATTTTCCCAGAAATGTATATTGCTGTGCAGGCTGGATACCTGGAGAGGTAGACCGAGATTCCCATCAGCCCTACCTGGAGAGCGGGACCCAGCCAGTCTTGACTGGATCTTGAAAACTTCCCGACAATCCAGCTCTTGGGTCGCCTCCCTCGCCTGGCCTTCTTTCGAGGGCCAGCCTCTCTTCTGGCTTATGGTTCTTCAGAGAGGTCAAGGCAACCTGCTTCCGAAGGATGAGCTGCAGATGAGATTCCCCTGAAACCAGTCGACCCACCCAATGTGACCTCTTTTCAGTCAAACTTGGTGTGTGTGTGAGAGAGAGACAGAGACAGAGAGAAAGAGAGGGAAAGAGAGAGAGAGAAAGAGAGAGAGGGAGGGAGGGAGGGTGGGTGTTTAAGAAAAGAATGGGCATGGAGCTCCCAGGAAGAAGAAGGAAAGAAGCTGTGAGTGCATTGTATTAAGTGTGAATCACTTCTAAACATTCAGGAAAGAAATGAAAATAGGGTTCAGCTCTCATGGATTGGAACAGCTGAGGGATTGCAGATTTAGATGGAAAATATCCAGTTTTTCTCTCCTTGTATCTAATACAGATACTTTTTGTATTTTTTTCCATAAATATCAAGTTCTGGGCAACAATTCCAGGGGAAGAAGAAGATATTGGGCTCATATCTCAGGCATCTTTCTTCCTGGTCTGTTATTTTCATGAAGATAGGAAACAGTGATTCTATGTTTGAAACAAATGTTACAAAATGACCTAAATAATGGAGAGCTCACTTTAAAAATGGCAGCATTGCACCTGTATTCATGCAACATGCTTCATCTAAGGACAGTCTTAACCCATTTTCTAGGCTTTTATACTAGTTTAGTTCCTGAATTAACTTAAGGAACTGGGTTCACACAGAAGTATGATCCAGCAAAAAGTTAACCACTATTGTTAGTATTTTGAACAAACATAACCCTACTTTTTTTCACAAACTTGTTTCAGTTACTGTGAACTTTTGAGTTATTACAAGCGGTTCTCAACTTACTATTCATTAAGTAAGTGTTCAAAGTTAGGGCACTGAAAAAAAGTGAATTACCATTTTTCACACTTCTGACCATTGCAGCATCCCCATGGTCACATGATCAAAATTCAGACATTTTGCAACTGACTCACATTTATGACGGTTGCAGTGTCCTGGAGTCATGTGATCTGCTTTTGCAACCTTCTAACAAGAAAAATCAATGTGAAAACAAGATTCACTTAACAACCATGTTCATAAGTTAACAAATGCCATGATTCACTTAAATGTGGCCAAGTAGGTGGTAAAATAGGGTAAAACTCTCTTAACAAATTTCTCATTTAGCAATATAAATTTTGGACTCCGTTGGGGTCATAAGGTGAGGACTACCTGTATTGTGTCAGCCTTCCTCAACTTCACTCCTTTTGGACTTCAACTGCCATGAATCACTTTATTGTGAGTGACGGGGAACTATAGCCAAACAAATCTGTCAAGTTGGGAATAGTTGCTTTGAAAAAGTTGCAAAATTCACATAAGTAATTAAATGCACATAAGTAAATAAAGTACAGTATGGGAAGCTATCAACAATGTACCAAAGGCAGCATTAAGGCCAAATAGTATAACACATGTACTCTGCTTTCTGAAGCCACATTTATGGGTTCCACCACAAATGCGCGCACAACAAAAGCGCGCCTGACTAAACCGCGGTGTCTAAAGTGTGGTGAGAAAACCGCGCGACGAATGAGCGACTAATTAGCCCTAAAGCGTGCCGACAGAAGCACGCTGTAACGTAACCCTAAACCTAACCCTAACCCTAAACCTAACCCTAAACCTAACCCTAAACCTAACCCTAAACCTAACTGTAAATCTTACCTTAAATGAAATCGCGCTTCTGTCGGCGCGCTGTTGTCGGCGCGCTTTTGAAATCGCGGTTTTAGCGCCGCGGTGTTGTCGGCGCGCTTATGACGTTCGCGCTTTTGACGGGTCACACATTTATGGCCTTTTTGTCATTGACATATCTGATTTATTCTAATTTTATTTCTCAATGTTCCTTTTCTGTGTGATGGGGGTGTTGATGGAGGTGGTGTTGGGTCATGATTATGATTGCCACTCATTCCCAGACTCTGAGTAGGATAACTGCAAATACAAGGGGAGGAAGATAGCTTATTATAGAAGGTTTGACTGGAACTGTTCTGCTGCTAACAATAAGGTTCCCTCTTTTCCAGTGCCGTCATGAAGTGATGATGGAGCAGGGATATACTTGGGATTTCAATCAGCGGTGGGATTGATTTATTTCCCCACCACCAGTTCTGTGGGCGTGGCTTGGTGGGCATGGCTTGGTGGACGTGACAGGGGAAGGATACTGTAAAATCTCCCCTCCTCACTCCAGGGGAAGGTTACTGCAAAATCCCTATTTCCTCCCGATCAGCTGGGGCTTGGGAGGCAGAGAATAGATGGGGGCAGGTCAGGTCAGAGGTGGCATTGACCAGTTTTCCGAACTATTCAAACTTTCCTCTTTCTATTCAAACTTTCCACCTCTGATTTCATTCTTGCCTTTATGAAAGTTATGTCCCTGATGACAAGCTCATGTTCTCCAGCATTGTCACTTGGACTTAAAGTCTTCTAGTCTCAGCCAATCATTGTGTCCAGGAAGCTGTAATGAGAACAAGCTTACTGTTATCTCAAGGAGGACTGGCAAATGTCTACATTAGAGGAGGCAGTGAGTGATAAACAGAATCCAAACAAATGAAATAAATCTACTTCAAGACTTTCCTACTTCAATGCCACATCGCTTCTAGAACTGGGAAACCCATGTTCTTATGTCCCAAAGCTTTGGTGCCACTTGGGAAGTAATCCAATTTCCTTAAGAAAGAATGTAGTGTTGGCCTTTTTTGGTAGGTCAGTATCAACAAGTAGGTCAAGTGCTACATTTTTTCAAGAGGCAAATATTGCTCATTTTGCCTCCAATTCAACTCTCACAGGTAGTTTGCTCACAGGAATATCTCACCTGGTGTCACAGGCAGCTGTCCTAAATCCAGTGGGTGCCCCGGGGTGCAATCGAAGGTGAGGAAGCAGAATTTACAGATCTGAAATGGGAAGGAAATGACATAATTTTTGGGGAAGCTCCGAAAAGACCCGCTATCCTTTAGATACACAAGAGCATCATTCAGAAAGATCCCGTTCAATTGGACTCATTAGCTGCAGAAGCTTATCTGAGAGTAATTCTTTAACAAAGAAACAATTTACTACTACAAATAGACCTTCAGGCACCATCAGAGAATTCGGATACTCATGCTTATTTTAAGACAATACACTCAATAGAGACTCTAATCCCACCCATCACGTTTTGGTGATGGACATTTGGGCGACGCTTTTTCGGATAGGCGAGTTTTACTTTAAGGAGAGTGTTGTAGGTCTCTTGCGCCAAAGGAAAGTGGAAAGTGGTTCTCTAAGGGTGGATCTCTCGCCTGGGATTCCTGGCCAGGCGGGAAGAGGAGCCCTTTCATTGTTCGCTTTATGGTGTCCGTTTTAGGATCGACGAGACGCCTCTGCCACGTGGATCCCCAATTGGAGTAACCATAAGTGGACATTGGAAGCCGAACCACTTCAAATGGGGGAGCTTGGGAGATCTCTCTGTCCTCCAAGCGGGACTCGTGCCATTATTTTCCTTGGCCGGATATTTCTTGGAAGACAGGAGCACTCAATCTTATCCCCCTGGCCCCCTCCCACCTCCCCAGCCTCTACCTTGGCAGATCGAGAGGCAATTTGTTTGTCAAATCGGCCTGGCTTTGGCCAAGAGAGAGCGAGTGTGTGAAAACTTGGAGAGAGCTAGGAAGAAGAAAAAAATACTTGTCCCCCTCGTCATCGCCAAGCGTTGTTCTGCACCGATCTCAGAGCAACCTCACAGCAGCGATCCTCCAAACGATAGGAGTTAGGATTTCCGGACCCAACGCGGCTAGGATCGCGCGGTGCTTTGGGAAGGCATTCGGCGCAAACCGAGCGCTATCACGGCTTCCCTTGAGACGCCCCTCTGCGCCCGATCCCCAACCCTGGCCTTGAGGGATTGGACAGCGGTGAAATGGTTGCAAATATTTGTGGTTTTTCTCGTTGACTTCATCAGAGTGCCCACTAAGACATCTCCAGTCCGGAAAATGCGACGCATTTTCTTTAAAGTGGGGGGATAATTAGGGAGGTGGGTGTTTGATGGTGGTGGGGGAAGGGAATGGTTCCAGTTTTCGTCCAGAAATCAGAAAGGAAGTCGCGGCTTCCCGTTTCCCTTTCTTCTCCTACCTCTTTCCTTTCGATTGCAAAAAACCCCCCCACATTTCCCACAAGGCGGATTCCATTACAAGGAAAAACAAAGCGGCGCTTTTCGCCTTTGGTGGTCCCCCACTTTTTTTTTTACGAGCGAAGGCTCGCTTTTCAGCATCACTTGGGGAATCAGCCCGCCCTTCCCCCGTTTTCATTTGCACCATCGCCCGAAGCGAGTCTCTCTGTGCGCTACCAGGTCGATCCCAGCGATCCCCAGCACCGCCCGCTTTCTTTTGAAACGGTGCCCAACTTCGAGGATTTTGTTTTCTTCTAAGAAACTCAAGCAGAACCGTCTCAAGGCTGCTTAGCCTTAACTGGGGGCGATTCTTCTGCCTTGGGAGTGCCTTAAACGGGGCTCCCAGAAAGTGGCTCGTGGGATAGAAGTTTCAGGAGATAGTGTCCTGATCATGGTTTCATAGGAAGTATGTGACATTCTCAACGTGGTTTATTTATCCCCTTGGCCTCTTAGGATCTCATTCCGGGCAGCCTCGCGGATTCGGTTGGACGCATTCCCAGGGAAAAGCGTGCAGAGACGGCCTAAGCCCCCTCCCCCTTTTGGGGGGTCTCACTGGCGTCCGGAAGCGACCCCCACGCAAACTCGCTTCTCTGATTGCTAGGAAGATTTTTTCTACCACCACCCCCAACCTATTTAGAGGGCACCGGCGTGGATCCCCCCTTTGCCCTGCCCTGCCTTGGCTGCTCCGATTCCGCTTCCCCCAGTACGAAGCCTCCGGCCAGGTCAAACGGGGCAGCTTTCCGCGCAGGGTCCAGCCGCCCGGGGGAGATCCGCGCAAGTGAAGCGCTTCCCCAGTTGGGGCCGTCCGAGCTCAGCCTCCCTTGAGCGCCCTGAGCGGCCGCGGGCAGCGATTCCCTCCGTGGTCTGGCTGGCTTGCTTCACTGCCAAGGTGCCTCCATTGTCCCGCCAGGTCTATTGTGGGCCTCGCGGAGTTTTTTTTCCTCCTCCCTCGCCCGCTCTTGAACAGTCCGTTGCGCAAACACAACAGCCGAGGAGCGCCAGCTGTCAGGAGAACCAGAGGGAGCGGGCGAGGTCTATTATGGGATGGGGTTTGAATGGTTTGGGGTGGGAGGGTGGGGTGGGGAGGGAGGGAGGAGAGAAAGCGCTGCGTTCAATTAAAGCCACCGAGGCTTCACCGAAGCCCGGGCGCGTCTGAAGTTCAAGTGGTGTCCCATTGAGGAACGACCTGGAGAGGGTGGGTGGGTGGGTTCAACGGGTCAAGGGAAGCTTGATTGGATCAGGAAACGGCCGGGATCTTTCGCCGCTTTGCTCCGCCGGGAGCTGGGATGGCTGGGTTCTGTGCTCGGACGCCTTTGGCAAAAGGATTGCAAAGGGCGAACTTGTCGGGCTGTGGTTGGGAAAAGGGGTTTTGTTTTGTTGCTTCTCCGAAACAAAGTGAGCGACTGTACATGGCCTGAATATTAAGGGGCTGTTCGCACGTGATGGCGACGGATACCTATCACCCTCGTCTCCTCTCGCTGTCTCTCTCTGTGTGTGCATGTGTGTCTGTGTGTCTATGTGTGCGTGCGTATGCGTGTGCGTGTGTCTCTCTGTCTCTCTCTCTCTTTGTGTGTGTATGTGTGTGTGTGTGTGTCTGTCTGTCTGCCTCCTGTGTGAACGGCTTTCGTGCTATTACCATTGTATGAATGTTGTGCTTTTAATGATGTACTGTCTTATGTGTTAATCTGTTTGTTTTCCCCTCCTTTCGAATTGTAAGCCGCCCTGAGTCCCCCCAGGGAAAAGGGCGGCATATAAATAAACTACTCTAAACTCTTTATGGGAAGAGCGAAAAAGAAAGGCGATAGAGTAAGATGGATCAGGGGTCTCCAACCTTGGCAACTTTAAGCCTGGAGGACTTCAACTCCCAGAATTCCCCAGCCAGCAAAGGCTTAAAGTTGCCAAGTTTGAAGAGACTCCTCCTTTAGACTCCTTTGAAGCTAAACTCGCCCTGCTAAAAAAAAAAGAAGCATTTTTTTAGAAGTAGATTCCTGAGGACATCAATCGCCCCTGCAGGTGGCGAAAACTGTTTGCCTTATTTCTCCTTAGTCCCCCGACTTCCCGTTGATCTTATGGTCCCGGGGACTTCTGATTGCTCCCCTGTCAGCATGCCAACCGGTTCCCTCCCGCTTCGGCTTTATAAGGGTGAAGAGTGGGAAACAACGCGGGTTTGTGAATAAAATTTGCTAGACGCATTTCAAGCTAAAATCTCCCCCAAGGAAAGACTCGAGGGCTAAGGGGGCACTGTTAAAATCCCAGGGAGTGGGATGGAGGAGGAGGTCCCCCCACGTCCTCTAGACTAGAGCAGTGTTTCTCAACCTTGGCAACTTGAAGATGTCCGGACTTCAACTCCCAGAATTCCCCAGCCAGCGAATGCGGACATCTTCAAGTTGCCAAGGTTGAGAAACACTGCTCTAGAGATCAGGCAGAAGATTAGAATCTGGATTTGGGAGACCAACTGTTATGGGGCATCCCCCCGCCGCCACTCTTGCATTTCTTAGAAACGCCCTTTCTGGGAACTACTGACCAGGCAGGTTCCTTCAGGAGGGAGAGCTGCACATAGGATGCAGGTTTGCAAAAGCCGCAATTCCAGGCTAATCGCGTTTAGGAAACGAAACGCCCCCGAGGCCCCAGAAGCCAAATCTCCGGACCAACCGACTTTGGGAAGATCGGATAATTGTTCGTTTTCCAACAAACGCAAACATCTGGAACTCTCTCTTGAGTCTGAATAACATGAAAAGCTTATTCAGCCTAACTTCCCGTCAGATACCTTTTGCTTCCTCGGATTTGGGGATTTTTTTCTCTCCGCCCATCCAAGATTGCGCCAAGTCCTATTTTCGGACGGTTCCGCTAAGAGTCAACCTCTGAAAAGGGACACGCCTTCGAAAGACCTCTGAGAGCGCTCGATCCAGAGCCCCCCTGTTTGATTACTGCCTTCGATACGGCCAGAAAACTCGCAACTGGTTTGCAAATCTGGTGGAAACGCGACGATGGGGTGTGGGGGTGTGGGGATGTTTGGCCATTGAGAGAGCATATTTCCTCCCTCCCCTCGCCTTTCCAGGACTGCCTCGGAGACTCCAATCTGCGCAGTAGAGCAGCGACTCCTCCCAGTCGCCGGGGATGCGTCCTTGGCGGACTCGATCCTGAGCAACAGGTGGGCTTCAGTTTGTTGCGCTCAGGATGCGACTCAGGCGTAAGGTGCTTGAGTGAAAAAGCAGTTCTGGCACGCGGTCGGATAAGGTGAAGAGCCGGTTGAGTTTGCTGCTTGTCTGCCAAAGATATACGGGAGACGAGAAGGCGTGAAAGAATGATCTTAAAATCGTGTTGATAGTCTGAAAAATAATTTTGCTGAAACAAGGTCAACTTTTTAAAAATCTTGTGATTTGGTGGTGATGGGACACGTTTATTTTTCTGAGGACATTGCCCTGACTAGGAGGGAAATATTTTTATTTTAATAAAGATTGATGATGTGTAAATCTTTTTCAATTTCTGAAAAGAACTATATTTTCCAAAGCTTTATACTAGATTTTAAATGCTATCTATTCATGAGTTAATTGCTCACTTTAGAAGGCTGATGATAATCTACAAACCATCTTTTTCATCAGCTAATAAATCTTGTTATATTTTCCCCCCATTGTTTATTTTTTTAAAAATTTCTGTTATTTCTGGTACTGCTAAAAAAAAGCACCATGAATCATTATGCATATGTCTGTCTGTTTATCAATCCTGAATTTCACATGGAGGTGAACTTCTTGCTTCTTAAAACCACACCAAATTAATCCCAGTGTTTTGTTTATTCATGTCAAGAAGCATCACAATTAAAGCATACTATATGACCTAGAATTTAAAATATACAGTAAAATACCTGGTTAAAATGTGTACAAACAGATCTTGCCCAGAAACTAGCAATATTAATTGTGTTCTGTCATGCTGCCATGTGCCATGAGTTCTTCAAGTGTACACTGATCAGGACACAAAGAGCAGAACATAGATATGTGTTGTTGTTTGCATCTCACAACAATTGAAAAGGGCAGAAGCCACCAGATATCCTCATTTGTTTAGAGGGTCTCTGGATCTTGTTGTACCTTTGCGCAGTCTATTCAATGGTTTCTATACTTCCCAGCCTTTGCCAGACCCAGGGGCCAGTTCCTCTGTTGGTTTCATCCAGGGTTGGTTCTTTGTAGCTTTCCATGGGTCTCTCTGCTTTCAAATTCTTTGATGTAAGTCTTCTGTGGACCTAAGGAAGCTGTTCCTGAATTTTAATCTCCAATGAGTTGGTTGTACGCTATAAAGAGGGTGTTGTCTAAATATAGATGATTTAAGCCTCTCTCTGTATGCTTCTTCTCTGTGAACAACAGACAGGGCAATGCAGGTGAGGTGATAGATCTTATCTCGAGTGGTAGGTAATGAATGCCATTAAAATACTAAAACTATCTTTGAGGAATATTAATTCATGTAATTTACCCAACATCTGTTCATTGAAATGATAGTCCAAGGAAAGTTGTGCTAACTGATCCCTTGGTTTAACCTTCCCTAAAGAAGGGTAATCTCACATCTGTGGAAATAGAACAATACTATTTATTAAAATAATAATTACTGTTATATCACTGGGAGCAACTGGTGAACATTTCCTTGGATATTTAAATATAAAGGCAGCAACTTCACAACATTTTCCTGAATCTAAAATCAAGAAGAGTCATATATTCAATATAAAATAGGGAGTGGGAATTTAAAACACATTCCAATTCCCCATTTTATATTGAACATATGACACTTCACCTTTGGAAGTTCTATCTGTTTTTTTTCTTTAAAATGTGGTAAGATAATCTATATACAGTAATATATTTATCATTATATACATGGTAGTTACAGTATATAATTATTTATTATATAGAGTTTATATTTGCTTAATTTGAAAGAGTTAAAATTAGAACTGGCCCTAAATATAATAAATGTGAATCAAAACTATTCTTACCACTAATCATTTTTTAAGAAGAGAAGAAAAAATGACCGCATAGACTAATTTTAAACGTTATGCAGACTTCTATTGTATCAGAGTATGATGGTGACTGGATTCTTTTATGGGGTCAGATCTTAAAAGGTATTATTATTTATATAGTTATTTATTATCTTGATGGTGTAAGGGTGCCATTTACTAAATCAATTTACTATTATTGGATGCATTATTTACTTTCCTAAATGTTTCTTTTTTGGGGTATCTTGTTTTTAATACAGGTGCGTTCCTAGGAAAACTGTCTTTAAGTCATCATCCTAGGCCAATAGAAAGTCCAGTTTCTATAGTATGAGTGGATAAGTGAACATTGAAGTGCTGGTAATTTTCCTTTTCTGCTTATTTAACAATCAGTTGCATTTGATATATATATAAAAAACCAGATAACAGAATACATGGACACTAATCCAATATTCCCTGGCTATTTTAGTATTCAAGCTTGCTGAAGCTCTGCAACTGATACAAACACAGCCTTACTATACTCTGCCAGTAAACACAATGCTTTAAGATGCAACTTGGGTTTAACAGCATAGCTTCAGATATGAAATCTAGCATCACTGGAAGTTGTTTGATAGATTATTGATTTGTTTAGACCAAATTTTCTTCTCTAATCAGCAACAGATTTGCTGAGATCATGCAAACCACCCGTTTCCTGATTTTTTTTTTAAACTGGAACTCCTTGGATCAGTCACAGCCACAGGTGCTATCTACCCTACCACTGTTAGGTCTCTTCCTCGTATGACAATGGTTGGCTGTTCTATTCATAGACCTGCTACTTTTATATTACCATAATGGTGAATAATAAAATAAAACAATTAGTCCCGTTAATGTCAATGGGACTATAATGGCTTGAACTCTGCTTGAATTTTAAAAATCTAAACAATATTTTCTTCTTCTTGTGTGTAAATCATCACGCTGGTGCCAATTCCATGATAATTCCATTTTTTTTCCATTTGCAAGTTGATTTTATTTTACAACTGAGAGAATTAGATCAAAAATAAAGAAAAATAAACATAAAAAAAGACAGTTAAGTAAAGGTAGACAAGTAAATAACAGTAGTAACCTTTTTCAAATGTGTATGTTCAACCTCCAGAGTTAAATAATATTAAAGAATCATCATACTTCAATTTTCTTTAATTTTTGTTTACCCGGATTATGTTTTCGAAAGCACTGGGGGAACTCCCACACAGGAAACAGTCCTTAGAAGAGTAAATATCTCTGCTGAGTGTTCCACAAAGACGCTATTGTGTAGTCACTCTGTGCAGACAATGATACTAACAACACTAATAGAAACAGTTTTGTTGAACGAATTGGCATCTACTACATCCAGCTATGTATGTGCTAAAATACTGTATTTCAACCAAAACCTGTGGAAGGATTAAGCTTGTTAATTAAATACCTGTGTAGAATGAAATACAATTTTACTAGGGGTATAGCCATGTTTAGGGACGTGGTGGCTTGGTGGCTAAGATGCTGAGCTTGTCGATCAGAAAGGTTGGCAATTTGGTGGTTTGAATCCCTACGGCTGCATAACGAGTGAGCTCCCATTACTTGTCCCAGCTTAGCCAACCTAGCAGTTCGAAAGCATGTAAAAATGCAAGTAGAAAAATAGGGACCACCTTGGTGGGAAGGTAAAAGTATTCCATGCGCCTTCGGCCACATGGCCACGGAGACGTCTTCGGACAGCACTGGCTCTTTGGCTTTGAAACAGAGATGAGCACAGCCCTTTAGAATCAGGAACGACTAGCACATATGTGCGAGGGGAACCTTTACCTTTAACTTTATAGCCATGTTATATACAAATAGATGGCAAGGCTTTGCTGTAAACAATTTTGAGAGGGAACTATTATACTAGTCTATTAAATATTTGCACCACATGCTGGAAGTGGACATTCCAGTGATTCCCCCTCCCAAGATTCCATTTTAAACGATCAAGTAAATATCATTACTTTCTTTCAGACAAAAGAAAGAGAAGCATTTGGAGATAAGAACTGAATAAGTGCTTTTTTTTAGGAAGAGACATCTTGGTCACCTCTAGATTTCTAGGACTACATCACTCACAATTCTTTATATGAGATGGAGCTAATGGGAGCTAAAGCTTAAAGCAACTGGAAAGCAGCAGAATGCTAAGTTTTGTTCTAAGACATCCTTGACTATATTGGCTGTGGAGTATCTACGCTATGGATTAGGGCAGAAACCTGTGGTTCTCTATGTGTTACAGTATATTTCCCATAAACTCTCCTGATTATTCATGTTGGCTAGACTTCTGGGCACCAATGATCCATAACATACAAGTTCTCCACCCATGCTGTAGAGCTTTGAAATATAAGCCATTTCTAATGGAAGTGTCCTTCAGCTGAGGAGTCTGTCTATCTCTAACCCAGGGGTTGACAACCTTAAACACTCAAAGAGCCACAAAGGCCGTAACCAGAAGCCCCCTGTTCAATTCTGGAGCCAACCAGAAGTCTGGTTCCCCCAACCTAGAGTCTCCTAGTGCAGTGTCCTTTTCCCTCTGCTAACCAGAAGTCTGATTTCCCCCCACCATAGAGTCTCCTAGTGTGGCATCCTTTTTCCTCTACCTGTCTTAACCGAAAGCCCTATCAATTGTGGAGCCGAAAGGGCAACAAGGAGCCGCAGCAGAGGGATGAAAGAGCCACATGCGGCTCCAGAGCCATGGATTGCCAACCCATGCGCTAACCCAATAATACATGTAAGTGGTAATTGCCAACCTTCTAAAACTTTAAAAAGGTTTAAAAGGCCAAATTATCCTGAAATGTTGGTAGAGCCATGATGAGAAATTGAGATAGCAAGGGATAAAGGCTCTAATGCCAAAGGGATTAGAGGGACATTAGATAAAGTCTTCGGTGGGATTCCCTTTCTCATAGTCTCAATCAAGACAACTGTACAGTTTGAACGATAAATTTAGTTTTTCTTTTTGGCAAATGCAATATCAATTAGGTTACTCAGCACAATTAATTTTCTTTTCCTAGCTTGTTATTTTTGGGGTATTATTGTAAGTTTCCTTTAAAGATTTTTTAAAAAATAGCAATGGGTTTGACTTGGAACAGAAACAAAAGTTAGAAATAGAAGTTGGAGAAAAGTTTAATATCAGTAACTGGACTTTTCTATTGTTTCTGGTCTCACCATTGATGTATTGCTTAATTTTAGAAACTTGCAATATATAGAGCCAGAGTATTGTTCTATCTAGCTTAGAACTGTTGAATCCCAACCCTGTTCTAAGCCACTTTAAACATGTCAGATTTAGCTAACTAACATGGCTCACAGATAATGGTTATGCCAAGATTTCAACACATTATATAGAGGCCAAATAAATGTACAGACGTTCCTGAAATAGGAGATTCAAAATAAGTTTCCTTTCTTGAGGTCATTTTTGAAGTGTGATTCTTTTTCTTCTTTAATAGGGGGGGCTTAACAGTATTCTTGTTAAAGACTACCATGTATGGGGCGGAGAGGGCAATTTAATATTTCCTTTTGCTTTCGGTAATCTGTGAGAGTCTATTTAAGATCTAATAAAGGAAAATAAACATTCACTTATCTGCTGCAAGGAATCTAGTTTTATATTTGAGGCAAGGCTGGTATTTACTCACTTTCTCAACCGTTCGCAAATGTGAACACGCGCACGTCCGTGAATGCACTCAGCCTTCCACACATGTGCTATGGCTAAAAAAATTACCTAAATGGGATGCCATAGAGCCAGGGTGCGTGGGTGGGGCCAAGTGAGATTTCCACTATTGGTTCGGGTGAATCAGTCCGAACCGGCAGAATACCACCTCTGATTTGAGGGCTTCCATCATCAACAGCCATTTAGCTGTGTCTGACCCTCGGCCACTCTATGAAACAGCATTCTCCATGCCTTCTGTCTCACACAGCCTCCTTCAGATTTGCCATGTTCATCCAGTGTTTTCCGTTATAGTGTCCAGCCAACAGTTATTAGGGCAGCCCCTTCTCCTTTTTCTGATGATCCCTCCTAGCATGACTGACTTTCCAAGAGAGTCTGCTTGCATGACATGGACAAAGTATGACCGTCTTTGTTGGTGATTTTTGGTTTCAAGTGAGATTTTTGATGAGATCCAGCCTTCTTTGTTTGTGATTTTTGCAGTCCATGGGATGCAGAATAGTCACCTCCAGCACCATAATTCAAAGGTATTATCTTATCTGCCTTTTTCAGAGGCTTCCAACTAAGTTGAAATCCTGATGGTTGAAATTCATCTGAAAACAAAGACTCAAGTTGCAGACAATCTTGCTGTTAGGGTAGAGTCACCTCTTCATGTATATCAACAGAGAAAGAAGGAGTGGGAAAGAGTTGCTCACCATTCATTCTGTACTAAATTGAACGTCTGAATGTAAAGATGGTCAGGCTCACTGATAAACATTTTAATATGGCCCACTCTATTGTCAACAGATCCATGTGAATACCACTTCTGATTTGAGGGCTTCCATCATCAACAGCTATTTAGTTGTGTCTGACCCTCAGCCACCCTGTGGAACAGCATTCTCCATGCCTTCTGTTTCACACAGCCTCTTTCAGATTCGCTATGTTCATCCAGTGTTTTCCTTTATAGTGTCCAGCCAACAGTTATTAGGGCAGCCCCTTCTCCTTTTTCTGATGATCCCTCCTAGCATGATTGACCTTTCAAGAGAGTCACAATAATGGAATGGAAGGGTGCTCCTTTGTTGCCTGGTCATGCCATATTGGAATATGTTTTTTAAAAAGGTTTCCATGGAAAAAATATATCAATACTCATTTCTTTTGTTTCATAATGTTCTCGCTGTTCCACACTGGGCTCCTACTGTTTCCAATGTAACCAGACAAAAAGATCATGATTCCAGAACCCCTTTAAAAGAAAAAAAGGATTACGATGGCAAGATCCAGTAAGTAGAGCAAAATAAGATTCAGGAAAGTAGACATTTTTAAAATAATCTGATGGTTTAGCACATGCTTAATCCAGGAATTTGTTTTCATGACCAGAACTGAAGGGTGAGTGGAAATACTTTCAGAGACATACTGGTACATCCCATTTCAGTTGTGCTCCAAGATTTCTTAATGTTGGTGGCCTAAAAAGCATATACCATAGTTAAATGACTGAGAATTGAAAGTTTAATTAATACAACACCAATTATATAAAGCACAGATAAGCATTATCATCTGCAGTTCTTGGTAGAGAGAAAAAGTATTTTTCACCAACAACTAAGACTGTATATCTGCCAATGTGACATTTTCCATACTGCCATCTGTTATGCTAACAGTGAGTAGAAGGTTTGCTGGTAGATCTCTGGATAATGTATAGTAGACCTGTGTTTTGACTTCCCAATTGTTTTTAAATGATATCAACAAAGATCTTGTCTTTTTCTTGTGAGAACAGAAATGATTATATGAGATAGAATTTGGGTGAATCCAAATAATTCCTGTTGTTTTATGCAAAATCTACAAGTGTTTCTTTAACATTCCTGAGTGTTTACTGATACACTAACTATACATCAAAAACAAATCAGAAACAACCAACAGACTATTACAATCAGATGGAATTACCATAGCACACAAACCAACTAAAGGTCTCCAAAACATCTTAGTAAACCAAAAGACCCAGGAGTCCAAGAAAAGCAGGAGTCATCTAATTATAACATACAGTCTAAGGACTGTAATAACCACTATGTAGAGCAGATAGGCAGAAGACTAGCAGAGTGCATCCATGAACTTCAACTACTGTCAGAAGACATAATAAAAACTCCTTAGTCTCACAGCTCATGGGAAAACTCAACCATAGTTTCAACTGGGGAAGTGGGAACATCCTAAACCAAACTAAATCCAAAACTTCTAGAGAATGCCTGGAAGTTTGACTTTCAGACAAATCAGCCATGAATAGAAGCATAAAATAAACATATTTACCCACCATTCAAGAGAGAATAAAAATGCTAAGAAGGAAACAAAAAGACCAGGATACATCCTCTGCAGCAGGCAACTTCCAGTTAAGTGGGGATTAACACCAGGCAAACAATCACCAGTCAATAAGAAAGGAATACCCTAATCAAAGAACTACTAAGAAGATGTACCCCCAACCAAAACAGATAGAGCAAGTTTTTGTACATAAATAGGGACCAAACCCCACACTCGCTCGAACTGATGATGTTACCTAGTTGGTAAAGACGTGTCTCCAAAAAATCAACTAAGCTCAGAATGAATTCTTACATCACAATTCAATCTGAGCTACATACATTCTCTTCTACTAAAATGTATTATATTCAAAGTTTTTTTTAAATGCCAAATGAGGTTCTGGAATATTTCAAAGATACAGCACAGTTTTGATGAAATTCTGCAAGAACTTTAAGTACAGGAATAGAATGCTGAATCATTTCTCTTTATTGCAAACTTTCGGTAGGAAGAATATTATTCTGTTTTATTTATCACTCATTTCCTGGATCTTTGACTAAGGACAAGGAAACCACATTGGAAGTCTCTTTTGCCCTGCAGCTGAACCACTGGGCCGGATGGAGGTCATGCAGGAGTCAGGTTGTGGCCATTTTGAGAGCATCTGTGCCTGAGTGGAGAGAGGCAAGACTGCTTCAATGTGAACTTGGGACGATTTAGACTAGAGATATCTATGGTTAGAGAGGAGGACCAAATGAAAAGTCCCATTGTTCCATTCCTATTTTTCACACTCTAAAGGCCCAGGCAGTTCTCTGAAAGACAATGAGAATACTAATATAGATCAAGAGCCACATTAATCTGCAAGGACAGAAAAGTTTTACGTGTCACCAGAGAGGAATTAACTGGTTTTTTTGGCATGAGTTATCATTGGCAACATCCTATTTCATGAAACACTCAAAGCTGACACTTTACCAGATGGAGAATAATACAAGTATGATGTCTTTCCGATTCATTTGCTGAAGCATGAATGCTAACAAGGGCTTCTAATCAATTAAATAATTGTACTTAATTGATAATGTTTTAACTAATTATACAATTAAGAAATTGCATTTAAATATGTTTGTATACGAACAAATCTCAAAACAGTTTTTTTTGCTTAGAAACTAAATGAAGTAAAACATAACAAAAGCTAGCTCTATTTTTATAGACTTTTAAATACATTTTATTTTCTATTCCTCAGGCAACATTATTCATGAAACAAAATGGTCCTTAGCCTTCAGCTTCAGCAATTATAATTGATTACTCAGATTGAACTGATTCTCTGCCAATTAAAGATTAATGCCTTTATGTTTGCAAGTATTAAAGCATAACAAGTAGCACTTATATAGACAGCAGGAAGGAAGAAGAGACAAAGACTGAGATCTTTTGTGCCAATAATGAATGAAATATTAATTTTGCATATTATTCCTGTTAGTGATTAGAGATTTAATTATCTGCAAATATGTCCTACCATATACAGTATGGGCTGCAAATGTCCAGGCAAACACTCAATGGTTTGACAACAGGAATCTCTGCCTGTTTGTTACTACATAGAGGTAGTCCATATTTCTGTAGCTAAGTAAGGTAGGGATAGAAAATGGTACCTATTCAGACCAGCACATAAGCTTGTAATTAATATAAATGGAAAGAGCCATAGCTATGCTGCACGCTTACAAAGATATACTAGGTGAAATGCAAATTGGGCATGCTGAAGTAACCACTGACATTGTCTGCCTCTTGTTAGAATAGAGCAGTGTTTTAGGACTCTTGGAGACCCTCCCCAAACCCTTTCAGGGGTCTGCAAAATTAAAAATATTTGCCAGCCTCTTTTGAAAAATAATACAATATTGAAATCCCACCAAACAATTTGAGAAGCAATGAATGTTTTATTTTTAATAGAATAAATGTTAATACATGTAACAAATACACACAAAAGCTCTGTCAATTTTTAAGAGTGGGAAGGGCTCCTGAGAGAAAAACATTGGAATAGAGCAAAAAGTCAAGCTATAGCAGACACTTCTTCAAGAAAGAATTATGTACATTGTTGTTGAAATGTAGTCTTTTTCTTCCATCATGTTAAATTGTTAATACTCAGCATCCTACTTGGATATCATTTTCTGTAAGTTTGAAGGAAAAAGACATTAATTGTTCCAGTGGTGGGATTCAAATAATTTAACAACTGGTTCTCTGCCCTAACGACCATCTGGGTAGGTGGGGCTCAGTGGTCATGTGACTGGCTGGGCGTGGCCAACTCAAGGTCATTCAGGTCGATGGACGCTTCGCCTTAGCTGTTACAATGTCATAAGGGTTAACCGGAGAGGCAGTTTCTGTAAGCAGGTCAATAAAGATTAGACTAGAAACAACACTAGAATGTTTCCTTCCTGCCTTCCTTACAGGATTAGTCCTGTAAAGTGGAAAAAAACAAAAGGAGATTTCTTCCAACAATCGGTTCTTTGAACTACTTATAAAATTACCAACCAGTTCTCCCGAATAGGTGCAAACTGGCTGAATCCCACCACTGAATTGTTCCCACCACAGTTTTGGGAGAGGATGAAAAGGTAGGAGTATGAAACATGCAAGGGAAAATGTTACCACGGGATATATTTTTTTTGGGGGGGGAGATAACTCTAAACCTAGTTTCAGTGTTTTGCAAATGTGATATTGTAAGTGAAGTAATCCCAGAAGAGTTCCCAATTTTGCTGCCTTTGCTTCATCCATTCACTGCAAAGGATGACTTTAGTGCTTCAGATCTGGGTCCGAAGTCTCTTTGATTAATATTCTAGAGTGATCTCCTAACTAGTCATTAGTTGGCTCACTGATCCTTAACTGCAGATCACTCTCTTATTTGGACTGCATTTCCCTTAGGTTTCAAAATAATTAGTCTCATGGCTATGGATGGGATTTCCTGTCAAGTGATGTGAATATTGATGGAGCACCTCAGCCTCTACTGATTAGCCATTTATTCATGCTACATACACCTTTTTTTTTTAGTATTTAGAGAATCAACATTACCTCCCTCAATTCAGCTTCCATGGTTAAAGTATTCAGGCAAATCAGAAGCCAAATGTACAACTTTGTTCAACTTGAAGGTTTTTGACTAAATACAATTTGCTCAAATGGCTTCCCAACCATAGATATTTATATAACATACTATCTCCTATTGCAGCAGGAAACACACATTTTACATTAAGGGTGATAAATTGACAGCCCGTGGGTTGCATGTGTCATGTGCAGGCCACAGCCGGTAGTGGAATTCAGGCCTGGGTCGCAGAACCGGCAGCAATCCAGGCATGTCACGCCCCCGAACCGATTCCCTCTCTGCCACTTGGCAGCCACCATTTTGGATTTTAGTGACTGTGCATGCACAGTTCACTGT
Source organism: Thamnophis sirtalis (assembly GCF_051295495.1). Taxonomy (NCBI): domain Eukaryota; kingdom Metazoa; phylum Chordata; class Lepidosauria; order Squamata; family Natricidae; genus Thamnophis; species Thamnophis sirtalis. Next base: position 24,988,977 of record NW_028261392.1, on the reverse strand, counting down.
AAATTGTTCTGCACATGCGCGAAGAACAATTTACTTTGAACAGCACACGCGTGCGCGCTTCACTCGTGTATTGCACGCGGGTTGTGAACCGGCAGTAACGCCGGCAGCAACCCACCCCTATACCTATGGTATTAAATGCTGGTGTTTTTGGATGTACAGTACTGTTATTTCAGCCAGTACTGTACTCCTCTATCATATTTTAAATTTGGACAAAGCTATTATCTGTAGCTTTAGGCTTCATAGATAGCTTGATATGATAGTAACTGTCTTTCAGGAAAGTTAACCCATCTCTAAATTTTACAGCCCTTTCCCTTCAAAATAGAAAAAAAATACTTACTCTTCAACTCTTATCTTTCACTGGGTTGGCAAGCATTTCCCCTCAGCTTTGGACATCTAGCTTCTAATTCTTAACTTTCTCAACCCCCTCAAGAAACAAGGCTTGCATTAATGCTCACAATTCTTCCCAAACTAAATTTCACTCCTCTTTACCTTTCTTTTTCATTTCTACAACATGTCCTGCTCCAATACATCTGAATTGAAGCATCATGGCTTCACCATAGCTACATTTGAAGCATCAATCCTACAGGAGATCAACTCTGACTGCTCTTTAGAAGGCCAGATCCTGAAGATGAAACTCAAATACTTTGGCCACCTAATGAGAAGGAAGAACTCACTGGAGAAGAGACTAATGCTGGGAATGATTGGGAGCAAAAGAAGAAGGGGATGATAGAGAATGAGGTGGCTGGATGGAGTCACTGAAACAATTGGTGTGAGCTTAAATGGACTCCAGAGAATGGTAGAGGACAGGAAGGCCAGGAAGAACATTGTCCATGGGGTTGCGATGGATCAGACATGACTTTGCAACTAACAACAACAAAAGCCATTTTTAGATCGATTGACATCAGAAGCAAATCTGGCAGACTCTCCATCCCTGAACAGTATTTAACATATTTATATTTTTTTGAAAGGTTCATGTTACAGTTTATAATGTATGTGAAATTAAGTTTAGTTGAAACTGATCACAGTGTCTCTGACTTTTTATTTCTTCCAAAATCCAGTCAGTGATTTAGTTGTTTCAGCTAGTGTGGGAGTTGAAATCTCTAGTCCCCTTGGACTTAGTCATGACATACAGCCAGGCACATAGTCAGCCTTGTACTTTAGGTGACTTTGTCCCAGTAATCTAGCACAATGAAATCACTTCCTCCTAAAATATCCTGGAACATCATTCTTCATACTTTGGGTTCAAAAGTTTGTCCATGCTGTTATAAAAAGTATTAAAACATATTCATTGGATGCAATACTTGTTTCATGTTAGCTTCATCAGTTAGTACAGTGTTTCCCAACCTTGGGCAAATTGAAGATGTCCGAACTTCAACTCCCAGAATTCCCCAGCCAGTGTTTGCTGGCTGGGGAATTCTGGGAGTTGAAGTCTGCACATCTTCAAGTTGCCCAAGGTTGGGAAACACTGAGTTAGCAGGTATTATTATTTACTAACATTCTTTTCAAGGATTTTAATCTATAGCGATTCTATGCTATGATTATCGTATTTTTCGGAGTATAAGGCGCACTGGAGTATAAGACACACCAAGGTTTTGAAGAGGCAAAAAAAAAAGTTTTGCACTTTGCAAACCTCCCCAAAATGGCCCATTTTTCATGAAAACGGGCCCAGTTTTTTTTTTAAAGGGCATGAATAACCCTTAGGAGGCTTGTAGAGTGCTCCTGGGGGCTGGGGAGGGCAAAAACGAGCAAAAAACAGCCCATTTTTCACCAAAAAAAGGGCATGCATAGACTTATGGAGGCTTATAGAGTCCTCCTAGGGGCTGGGGGGGGGGCAAAATTGAGCAAAAAACTGCCTGTTTTCTGCTCATTTCTGCCCTTCCCAACCTCCAGGAGCTCTCTTAAAGCCTCCTATGAGCTATGCACAGCCATTTTGGTGAAGGGGCAAAGTTTCGGGAGGCAAAAATTGCTGTATTCAGTGTATAAGACGCACCCAGATTTTCAGCCTCTTTTTGGAGGGAAAAACGTGTGTCTTGTACTCTGAAAAATATGGTATTTCTTTCAGATACCTGACCTTTTATTGTAGATCATCTTTGATGCGCAGTATTATATTTCCCTTAGTTCTATCAATTCTTTTTTTATAGTCATACTGTAGATCTGACAATATGCTACTGGCCGCCATTGTTCCAGGTATTTCTTATGTTGATTTTCATATTCACTTTTAATAGAAAGCACTCTAATTCACCTTGGCTGCAGACAGCTAACATTTGCATATTTGTATATTCTGTCACCCTTTGAATATCCTTTTTCTGTTTGTCTTCCCTCTGACATTTTAATTGCTTGTATTGCTTTTCATCAGTTTCATAGGTGTTTGGTCAGTTTCTAGCAAATTCTTGTTTTGAGTGCTTGAGATCTAAATAAATGTGACTGAAACAGCCTAACTAGGCTTGGGGTTGTACTCTCGTGTTCAAAATATAATATTCTAAAATGGAATCCATTAGCAACTTCATTCCTAAATTAGTAATTTTCCAAATATTAAACATCAAATTATGATATACCAGCAATGGTTTTCCATTTGTTTTTAATTAAAATCATGAAACTTAATTTTTGCACATATTGAAGTAAAATATACCTAACTAGATACCACATATAGTATAGCATTTTTTAAAATGAAAGATTTTAAAAATGAATGTACTAACTTATGACCTACATTTAACTGTACCATCTTTACCTGTATTTCTTAATAACTGGCTAAATACTTCAAACATTTAATTGTTATTTAGACATATTGTCTGCCATCATCCCAAAGAAGTAAAAAGGGTAGTATGGTCACCATGGCTGCCATATAACCACCTCTTCTATTAAAAATATTAATCAACTCAATCTTCACATTAGAAGATGTTTCTACTGATGGAGAAGATTGCCTTGTGTGCAGCTTGTTCATTATATCTAATGTTTTTCACTGTAAGCTTCTTAAGGACACTGGAAAAAGGGAGATCTATTATGCAAAGCAGCGGTCATATGAAATTCCTTTATCTACCAGCTCAGCCTGTTAATATTGATTTAATACTTTATGGTGTTCTAAACTGATAATAATTAATTACATTAATTATTAGTTTATCTGGCTGCTATTATGTAGAGATAAAACAAACGTGTAAATCAGAAAAAACATGGGGAAAAACCCATAGAAGCTAACAGAATAATTATTTGCTTAATCCGTTTTGGATTTTTACGTATGTCTATGTAGGAATGGAGAAGGGACATATATAATAAAAGAAGCTTTTAATCTCTTAAAAGGTAGTAGGTAAATATATTTTCATATTTACTTTTTTAAAAATGAATCAACCTTTATAATTTAGTATAGGTTTGTCAGTTTCTACAATGTGTTTTTAGGTACTTCCCTGGTAACTAAATTGCTCTTTTGTATTTTCATAATTTTATTAAGATCATTTTGCTCCAAGCTTTCAATGTTAATCTGAAAAAAATCCTGTCAAGGAAAAAAGAGTTCAGTTAGTTAAACCCAACATAAGTACCTCAAACTAAACTTATTTTCTTGACTCACTTCAGGGGCCAGAATATTGCAGATCATACTAATTGCAACCAGCCAATCTACAGGTGATGTCCTTGAATCAGCACAGTCCAAACAGTGTTCTGCAAATAATCACAGAAATTTTAATTATGTTTGTAAACTTATCATAAAGGGTAATTATTACAACATAATACCTGTCAAGATAAACATGGCTCTTTGATAGATAGATGTGACACATGGGGCTAAAGACTGAAAAATGTTGCATTGACTTATTTTCTTCCCTAACTATAATTGATGGTGGAGGGAAGATAAATTCACAGACATCTGATAGAGCAAGTTAGTGTCTTCCTTATAAATATAAATATAAAAACTCAACAGTTTCAGCCTTTTCAGAATAAAAGTCTTCAAACTATATTGTTTCCCACTGATTGTCTTGGCTTCTATTTTCAAGATTCATCCTGCTCTTTTAGCAATTGGTCTTGATCATGGAACTTGGTCATGATCGTGGATTTACATTTTTGTCTGTCATGAACTCTACTGGCTGATATTAAACCATGTTCCTTTCTCAGACTAATCAGAGTAAGATACAAATTTATTAAATGATAACATGGATAGGAGCAAAATGCATCACTCTGAACAGATTGGAAAGTAGGTAAAATAAACATAATAAAAGGTAAAGGTTCCCTTCGCACACATGTGCTAGTCATTCCTTACTCTAGGGGGCGGTGCTCATCTCCGTTTCAAAGCCGAAGAACCAGTGCTGTCCGAAGACATCTCTGTGGCTGTGTCCGGCATGACTAAATGCCAAAGGCACATGGAACACCGTCACCTTCCCACCAAAGTGGTCCCTATTTTTCTACTCGCATTTTTATATGCTTTTGAACTGCTAGGTTGGCAGAAGCTGGGACAAGTAATGGGAGCTCACTCCGTTATGTGGCACTAGGGATTCAAACCGCTGAACTGCCAATCTTTCTGATTGACAAGCTCAGCGTCTTAGCCACTGAGCCATCGCGTCCCATAAAAAACCAAACATAATACATAAATCCAAAAACAATATCTCCTTCACATGCTAAAGGCCACTGCAACTAACATTTCAGGTCTAAATTAACTAATAAAATGAACTTGGTTAGCTAAATTTCCACAGATTAGCGTGGACAAACCTTAATTCAAATCAGATATTTATGTTACGTACCTTGAAGAGCATTAAGAAGCTGGTGCAAAATGCAGGGGCTCCACAAGCTGCGTTGGTTGCCAGTCTGCTTCCAAGGCCCAATTCAAAATGGTGGTTTTGATCTTTAAAATCTTTCATGGTGTGGGACCAAGTTATTTGCAGAATTACCTCTCCCGAATTACATCAGCTTCTCCCATCAGATCTAGCAAGAGAGATGCTGCAGTCCGTTTCTCAGGGAAGTATACTTGGCATGTTAAACAGGGATTACAGTCAGATAAGGCACTAACTTTTCTTCAACCAATTTCATTTTCATAGCACTAATTAATCTTCTAGCCAATGTAATTAATTACATATTAATTTACTTTGTTCAGATAAAGTCCCATTTTAATGAATGGTTTAAATTCTGCCTCAGTATATTACCTCCACTGGTTTATTGCTGGGCTTTTTTTGCTGAGGGGAAGAGAGAGTGGCAATGAATATTGGGTCTTAATCAACTGAAATTGTCCCACCTCCCCTGAAGGAAGCTTGGGTCTGGGATAAGTGTCCCCCTCATAAATAAAATTATGTAAATGCCCAAACTTAAGAAATGGTTACCTTTCCTTTTGTATGGGAAAATTAAGTGGTATCTAGATTCTTTTTTTTAAAATAGAGAAGTTTGTTCCTTGCAGCTGTATGCATTTAGCTGGTGCAAAGCTTTGTGTACCTAATATCTTGAATTCAACAAATGTTTTTTTTTCCCCCTGGCAGTTTGCTTGCAACTCTCTAGTTTGTTCTACAAAGCACTTTGATGTATGCAATATAAAAGCCTTTCTGCATTTTATTACACATTATCCAACTGACAATTTACAATGTTGATTCCTGCCTATACTTGTATACACATTTGCATCTGTATTAATTGTTTAAAGGATGAAGGAAGAGTCTCCGTAAGGAAAGAAAAAAACAGTTTTTAATGCATTTTAAAAAAAATCACAAATTGGAAAGGTTTTCGATGAGTTTGGAATATGGAAAATGCCATGTTGCTTAAGGAGGATTTCATATTCCTCAACTGAAGTGAAGCTAGAGCTTTTGTAAAGAAAACCTTTCATCTTAAACATGCAGCACCCCCTCACAACATAATTACCCTAATTTGTATTCTGCTGTGGAAATAGAACATTTCTTTTTAAACAAATTAAGTAACGATTGCCAAGCTTACATGACCAGCATTTTTTCAGCGATCGGGATAGTATCAGTCTCCAGTCTCCTTATTCTTTAGAATCATATTTTCCATTTTTTCTCTATTATTAGCATGATTTTGGGAAAAATGTGAATATTTAAATATATATTTTGCGCATTAGATCTACTTTTCTTGGTTAAATGTGTAGTTTTCTGTTTATTAGAAAGTATATATTGCTTATGTTCATTCCAATAAAACTGGTATCTTTGTCATTAAAACAAATGCTTAATATAACCTATAGTATATCATCTCCTAATCAGTGATTTATAGTGTTTCCCAACTATTTTGTTCCAATAAATATTGTCCTCAGAAGCAAACTTACAACAGTTTGAACTTATGACCATTTTTCACACTTATGACCGTGCAGAATCCCCATAGTCACATGATTTACATTTGAATGCTTGACAACTGACTCACATTTATGATGGCTGCTGTGTCCCAAGATCATATGATCACCTTTTGCTTCTGATAAGCAAAGTCAATGGAGAAACCAGATTCACTTAAAAACTGTGTTGATTTTGTACATTGTGTTTGAAGAGGACCTTGACGTCTAACAGGTTGTGGGCTGTCCACGATGTGTCCACAGGTAGCTGGTAAGGCCTATACAGGCACAAAATGTTCTGCCACATGTCGAGCAGACATGTGTGGACACCATTGTTGCAGTATTTGCAGCTCTGGCTTTGCGGAGTGCTCACTTCTCTTGAGCTATAGCTGTTCTTCTGTCCTCAGATGTCTGGCAACCTTGGTGGATCAGCGTACACCATGTTGATCGATCTTGTGCCAAGGTTTTCCAGAAGGTGGTGTCGATATCCACGTTGAAAGAGGCTTTCAATGTGCCTTTGTATCGCTTCCTTTGTCCCCCGGGCGATTGCTTTCCTTGAGACAGTTCACCATAGAGGAGCTATTTAGGGATGTGGTGGTTTGGCATCATTGCAACATGGCATGCCCAGTGTGTCTTGGCTTTCATCAGCAGGGTGTGAACTGATCTCAGGCCTGCTCTGGAGAGGACTTCTGTGTCTGGCACCTTGTCCTGCCACCAGATCCTCAGAATTAAACAAAGGTAGGTCATGTGGAAGTGGTTCAATTGCCCAGCGTGCCTCCTGTACACAGTCTAAGTCTCACTGGCATACATCAGGGTAGTTAGCACTACTGCTCAGTAGACTTTGAGATTTGTAGCAAGACTTATTCCACATCGGTCCCACACATTGGTCAATAGTCTGCCAAATGCAGACTATTATCTTGCTAGCTTACCTTGGTGATTCTGCAGTCAATTGTCACTGCATGGGAGAGGGTGCTGCCAAGGTATGTAAATTGGTCCACTGACTGCGGCTTTTGTTCCTTCACTATGTTGGTGGGCTCTTGGTGTTGGGCTTTTGGAGCTGGCTGATGCATCACTTCGGTCTTCTTTATGCTATGAGGAGGCTGAAGTTGTTGCATGTTGCTGCAAATTTGTCCACACTGGCTTGCATTTCCTGCTCTGATCCTGAGTCAGGGCACAGTCATCAGCAAAGAGGAGGTCACGGAGCACAGTCTCCTTTATCTTGGTGACAGCCTGGAGTCTTTGCAGATTGAACCGTTTCCCATCTGTCCTGCATCTCAGACCAACTCCCAAGGAACTGTTCTGGAAGCGTTTGACATATGGCTGAAAACATTATGATGAACAAGGTAGGTGCCAACACACACCCTTGCTTGATGCCATTTGTAGCAGGAAAGGCCTCTGAAGCTTCTCCGTCATCCAGAACATGAGCTGTCATACCGTTGTGGAACTGATGTACCATCAGGATGAATCTATCAGGGCACCCAATCTTCAACATGATGCGCCACAGACCTTTGCAACTGACAATGTCAAAAGCCTTAGTGAGATCCACGAAGGTGGTGTACAATTCACAATTCTGCTCTTGACACTTCTCTTGGAGCTGTCAGGGTGCAATCCACAGTGCCATGCTCTTTGTGGAAACCACACTGTGTCTTGGGTAACAAACCCTGATCCAGGTGGTCAGTCAGGTGGTTCAGCATCACTTGTGCAAAGATCTTGCCTCCAATGGAAAGCAGTGATATTCCTCTATGATTATCACAGACTTGTTGATTCCCTTTCCTCTTGTAGAGGTATACGATGGACACATCTTTCAGTTCCTGAGGAATGGATCCTTGATTCCAGAAACACTGGAACAGCTGAGTGAGTTTATCGACAAGCACTGCACCGCCATCCTTATAGACCTTTGCTGGGATTGTGCCAGATCCTTGGGCCTTGCCACTGGACAGCTGGCTGATGGCCTGTAGGGTTTCAGTCTTTGATGGTGGAGCGTCTAGGCTGTGGTTGATATCCACCTGGGGCATTCTGTCAGTTGCCTTGTTGTTGATGGAAGACGGGTGGTTCAGTATGGATTGGAAGTTCTCAGCCCATCCCTGTAGAATCAGAGTCTTCTCAGTGATGAGAGTTGCACCATCTGAGTCCAGTAGGTGGGGGGGAGCTGCTTGAGAGATGAGGTCTGTACAAGGATCTGAGGATCATCAGATTTAGCATTTAGCATCATTTTTATCAGCAAACTTCTGAATTTTATCTACTTTGGTACTCAACCAGGAGTCCTACATCTTGCAAAGCTTGCTCTGTATGGTCCTGCAAATCTTGTTAAAGGCATTTTCCTTCGGTGTCGTTGACAGCTTGTTCTGATAAGCATGGTGAAGGTGGTGCTTTTCAGCAAGTAGGGCCTTGATCTCTTCATCATTTTCGTCAAACCAGTCTTGCTGTTTCCCATGTGAGGGTCCAAGAACCTTTAGTACAGAAGAGTGAACAATATCCTGAAAGTGTTCCCAATCCTTCTCAGTATTTCCCTCTAATTGCAGCTCTGAGAGTTGGTTGTCAAGATCTTCTGCTAGTGAAACTGCTGTGTTGGGGTTCCACAGTTTACCGACATTGATTCTTTTAATCACAGCTTTGTTTCCCTGTGCATGTTTCTTTGGCTTGACGTGAAAACTTAATTTGGAGATGACGAGTCTATGGCCAGTCCAACAGTCAGTGCTCAGCATGGCCTTGGTCACCCTTACATCTTGTCTGTCTTTCCTCCGCACAATAACATAATCAATATGATGCCAGTGCTTGGAGCATGGGTGCATCCAGGACAGTGGTGGGATACCACCGGTATGCCCTGGTACTGGCGTACCGGTGCCTGCTGGGAGCACCAGGTACCTTTCTAGTACAGTACTCCAGAGAGCCCGCCCACCCGCTCTCCTTACTTATATTTGAGCCGATCGGGGCATTTGCACATGCACATGGAGTGTACGGTGCCTGCACGGTGCAATGCCGAGCAGCTGGAGCATCACAGGCAGTGGGTATGCACATAGTGGACACCCGGCCCTATTGCAGTGTACTGGTTGCAACGGGATCCGGATCCCACTACTGATCCAGGATGTCTTTTTGCAAATGGCCGTGGTATTGGTGATAATCAGATTGTGAGCTGCACATGTCTTCAGTAGTAACAGGCCATTGCTGTTACATTTGCCGATTCCATTTTTTCCAATGACTCCATCCCAGGCAGAGTGATCGGATCCTACTCTCATGTTGAAATCATCAAGTAGAATCAGCCTGCTAGTGTGTTTCACGGATGAAAGTAGGGCATTGAAATCTTCATAAAACATGTCCTTTACTTCTTACAGATTCGTCATTGTGGGTGCATAGGCGCTGATCAGTGTGGCTTGTTTTCCTCTCAGTCGTTGGAGATGCAATGTCATGAGTCGGTCGTTCATGCCCTTGGGAAGATTGACAAGTTTGTGGACAAGATGATTCTTAAACACAAAGCAAACTCCAGATTCATGGCGTTCATTACTGCTGCGTCCACACCAGAAGAATGTATAACCACCTCCTGTTTCAGGGAGCTGACCTTCGTTGGCTAGATGAGTTTCACACAGGGCCGCAATATTAATGTTAAATATTGCGAGCTCTCTGGAGACAAGGGCTGGGTTTTTTTTGGTCGATTTGCTAAGAGGTTGTCTTAAAGCGTACGTACATTCAATGTGCCAATGGTGAGTGGTGTCATCTTATTTTTCTTTGAAGTTTTGTTATTCAACTGCATGAAATGGGATCCCCTCCAGCCGCGGTAAGCTGGCCAGCGTTCTATGAAGCAACTATGTTTAGGGCCCCTTTTCTAGCCCCTACCTCTTACTACGGAGGTAAGCAGTGCAATCCTAAAGAGTGCTGTTCAGTCACTAAGGTAGATGCCGAATCCAGCGGTTGCTTCTGTCAGCAAGAAGATGACCATTAGACCTGAGCCACCTGTGTGCAGATCCTGCGGCTACAGCTCCCAGTGTAGCCATACCTACTGCTTCGGCGCTTGCCCATCACCACAGGACTTTGAAGGTTCACGGGAATTGGGGGCTGTCAAGGCTTGCGCATGGATTGGATTAAAGTGAGGGAGAGGTGCGCATAGTCAGCCTCACTCTCTCTTCCCAGATTCCATCTTGCTCCAATAACAGGACAAGAGTCAAGACAGTTGGAGATGGGCTGGGCGCAGGGGTTGACCAGGGTATCTTTCGTGTCTTGCCGTGCTCTTAGCATACCACATCACTTGTGGAGACCGCCTTCATGACCGTTGTCCTATTCTAGTAGGTTACATCTACTCAATCTGCTGGAATCTCTCTTCACATGCTTGGGATAGACAAGTCCCTATCTCACCGAAACCAATGATCCAACCGTTACTCTCAAGCTGGTTTCGCCCACATGTCAAAGCTGTTGCCTGGGGTGTGGCTGCTGCACATGCTACAATTACTAGGAGCCACAGGTGAGGGCTGAGTGACAGGTGGGAACCAAAGGTGGATGAGCTGCCATAAAAGCTGACCTAAAATGAACTGCCCTAAAAGGACACAACATGCCCCTACACTAGAGGCGCTACCCCTCCCTGAACACCCCACAGCCCCCAACAACTTTGTTACTAATAAAACAACTTCAGTGATTCACGTATCAAACATGGCAAAAAAGTCATAAAATGGCTCACTTAAAACTCACTTAAGAAATTTCTCACTTAGAAACATACATTTTGGGGTCAATTGTGGCCATACATTGAGGACTACCTGCATAACAGTGCTGAAGACAGACTTTATAGGTCCACAATAGTATTTGAATAACTACTAAGACTTTATAAAATATTAGTGAGGAATTGGCCTAAATAATATGATAAAAACCTATACATTATGAACCTGAATGCATTTTAAACAACTAAAGTTGGCTATGGACGTGATGGGTCAGACATGACTTTGCAACTAAGAACAACAACAACAACAGAGTTGGCTAAAGTAGTTTGCTTCTAATTAAAAGAAAACATACTATGGATGGCTCATTTGGAGCAATTTTATGTTCCGGTCAGTGGTGAGATTCAATTTTTTTTACTACCAGTTCCTTGGGTGTGGCTTGGTGGGCATAGTGTGGTTTGGTGGGCGTGGCAGGGGAAGGATACTGTAAAATCTCCATTCCCACCCCACTCCAGGGGAAGGATACTGTAAAATCTCTATTCTCTCCCCACTCCAGGGGAAGGTTACTGCAAAATCCCCATTTCCTCCCGATCAGCTGGGACTCGGCAGGCAGAGAATAGATGGGGGTGGGGGCAGTCAGAGGTGGTATATACTGGTTCTCCAAACTACTCAAAATTTCCACTACACATTCTCCAGAGCTGGTCAGAACCTGCTGAATACCACCTCTGGTTCTAGTATCAACATAGATCCTATTTGCATGTTTCCTTAATTCTATTGATTAAACATATGGCATTGCAAGATAGCAAAGGTGAGCGTAAGACATAGAGTACCATCAGAATACACGCAGGGAAACATAGCTGGTAAACTGATCCAAGCAGTATTAACTGTGAAGTATGGTACATATAGATACAGTTCTCATTGCAGAGGTGGGTTCCTACCAGTTCGCACCAGTTCGGTAGAACCGGTTCGTCAAATCTACCAAACCGGTTAGAAGAGGTTCCACCAGTGGACCCGGAAAGCAGGCCACACCTACAGAAGAGGTTTCAAAAACTTTTGAAACCCACCACTGACACACACACACACACACACACACACACACACACACACACACAGACTCACAGAGAGAAAGAGAAAGAAAGGAAGAAATAAATAAAGAAAAAAGAAAAAAAGAAAGAAAAAGTGAGAGAGATGAAAGAAAAAAAGGAAAAAGGGACAGAGAGACAAAAGGAAGGAGAGAGAGAGAGAGAGAGAGAGAGAGAACACATGGCTGGCAAGCCACTCCCACCAGATCACATGGCCGGCAAGCCACTCCCACAAAAGGAGGCCACACCCACAGAGTAGGTTCGAAATATTTTTGAAACCCACCACTGTCTCATTGTTTCTAAGGCTATAGAAGACCAGGTCTCTTCCAGATGAAAACTCTTTTAACACAGTGCATCCATTACACAGTTGTTAGGTAGGTTCCAGATGCCTTCTTCAAACATGTTTGGGAAAGGCAATATTGCCAGAGCAATAAAACACAACATTAGTTTCTTTAGCCACTCAATCTCCAATGCTGCAGTTTCAGGAGATATACTGTATGTGAATTATGGTGTTTATATCATCATACAGGTAGTCTTCCACCTGTGACAATTGAAGCCAGCATTTTTGGTGCTCAGCAAGGCAATTGTTAAGTGAATTTTGCCCCATTTTATGACTTTTGCCACAGTTGTTAAATGAATCACAGCAGTTGTTAAGTGAATCACATGGTCATTAAATAAGTATGGCTTCTTCTATTGTCAGAAGCTGGCTGGGAAGGTTACAAATGGTAATCACATCACCCAGGGACAATGCAGCTGTCATAAATACATTCCAGTTGCCAAGCACCTGAATTTTGATCATGTGACCATAGGGATGCTACAACTGTTATTAAGGGTGAAAAACAGTCACAAGTTACTTTTTCCAGCACTGATGTAATTTCAAATGGTCTTTAAATGGATGATAGTAAGTCGAGGATCACTAGTACTGACAAACACTGTAGTTGGTCTTCCCTGTTCCTCTACAATATTTTTTCTTTTGCTAAAAAGGTTTTTTTTAGATAATGCTCAGGGACAGCATATTCTTAGAGTGATATTTGGATAAAATAAATAGTAAATGAAGTTCAGCAAGCATGCTCCTTCCTTTCTCCAATCCCCATTAAGCACACCTCACAAAAATCCTTCAATTTATCTTTTATCAATGCTAAATCTGTGCTCTTATTTATTCCATGTTGACTATAGTTGGCTCAATGTTGTTCTGTAACGGTAGTTTTATTGTTTTCTGTTTATTGAACGCATGAACCTAGAAGATTTTTGTAGAAAGTTGGTAGAGAAATATTATACAGCAAAAGCAAATAACAATAAAGTGATTTAAAAATCCGCGTTAATTTCTGTGCTTTCCCAAACACTTGCAGTTTATGACTATGTAAATAAATATTTTAATTTACTATGCAATGCAACATTATGGCTTTGGCTACAGCCTCGCTTCTGCTTAGGCCAACTTAACACCCCCTACTGTTTTCAATGGAATTTAGGGGCTCTAACTGGAAGCAGAATGATGTGGACTATAAGGGCTATGGTTGTTGGGAAGATTGGGGTATAATATTTTCCTCCTCCTTTTTATCTTAATTAGCTCCTTCCATGCATAAAGTGCCCCTGTTTCTTTGCAACAGAGGAAAAATGACTTGGATCAGGCAGTTTTCTTCTGCATCAAGCTTTTACAAACCAGCTGGTTTAAGATATGCTGGTTGAAGCCTCTTTCTCTGTCTCTATAATCCTAGTCAGTTTCCCGTGGCCACAGTGGGGTTCTTCCTTTGATGTTGCTCTGCAGGTGGCTGCCTATGTATAAAATGAGGCCTATAAGCAGAAAGCCCTCTGTGGATCAAATGAAAACAGAGAGAATGCTATTGTGCTTCAGTGTTTTATATACATGGAAGGAACTGATGTCAGTACTGAACTATTTTGTTGTATAATGTATCAAGCCTTTACATAGAAGTCAAAGATAAATAATTTGGCTGCTATCCTGTCTTTATCAACAGATACACCAAGTTCTCACAATTCGTTCCAGCACATCTGGTGCAACAGGTTTAATCAACATTTAGCAAGGGCAGAAGTTAAATTTAGAATATTTGTGGCATTCTTTATAGGCTGATTGGTTTTGAACTGCAAAATATGGCTTTAGAAGACCATCGTTTCTTTTGCTTGCATTGTTGTGGCAATCAAGGTTTTACAGCCAGGGAATGGCTTTTTTTAAAGTGACTGCATAAAAATTATTGATTTTAATTTTTCTTACAACAAAAAGCTCAACAAGTAATTGGTCTTTAAACTCTGAAGATGAAATTAATCCTCCAAATTGTTCTCCATTCTCTGACATCCTTCAAGGATATTATAGCACAGCTTTTATACATAATATATAAATACAGGAAGGTGGTGTAAGTTACTAAAGATAAGTATGTGTGTGTGTATGTGTATATATATATATTAGCCATGCTGGCTCCCTTGGCCAAGAGACAGAGATAAGAACTGTGTCCTAGAGTCGGACACGACTGGACAGACACCCTTATCTAGTGTCCATTGTATCATTTTTATTTATTTATTTTATCTGCTTATATAGGGATGGGGTGGACCAGTGGCTAAGATGCTGAGCTTGTTGATCAGAAAGGTCAGCAGTTTGGTGGTTTGAACTCCTAGCACCGCATAACGGAGTGAGCTCCCATTACTTGTTCCAGCTTCTGCCAACCTAGCAGTAAAGCACGTAAAAAATGCAAGTAGAAAAATATGGACCACCTTTAGTGGGAAGGTAACAGTGTTCTGTGCACCTTCAGCGTTTAGTCATGCTGGCCACATGACCACGGAGACATCTTCGGACAGCGCTGGCTCTTCAGCTTTGAAACGGAGATGAGCACCGCCCCCTAGAGTTGGGAACGACTCGCACATATGTGCGAGGGGAACCTGTAACTTTACCTATCTGCCTATCTTCCAATATGGGGCTGATGAAAATATGCCCTATCACATCATGGGGGTTAAATGGAAAAGGGCCAAGGCAGGGATGGATAAGATGGGTTGGAAAAGGTATATATACTGTATATTCCCATGCATATTCTCTAATGAAGCTGGACTTATCCTCTGTAAAAAAAAAATTCTGTGTGTTGTTACTGAGGCCATTTTTAGTCCAGCACAGCTGAGGAAAAATCAGCTATATATGCTAAAGGAACTTAGCACTCTTTCTACAAGCAGGGTGGTAAAATTGGCCTGTGGCTCAGAATGATGAACATGCTCTAATGCTGGCTGTGGTGCCTACAATTTCCTAAAACATGCTTGTTATCTCACAAGGGATTGTAATCTACAGTAAAATAAAACTATGGTTTAAAGTTCAGTTTTGTGTAATTCAAAAATATAGGTTGTCCTTGACTTACAAGAGTCGCTTAGTGATCATTTGAAATTATGACACTGAAAAAGTGACTTACGACCATTTTTCGCACTTATGAAAAATGCAGCATCCCCACAGTCACATGATCAAAATTCAGATGCATATGACGGTTGCAGTGTCCCAGGGCCACGTGACCTTTTCTTTGTGACTTTTTTGGCAAGCAAAGTCAATGGGAAATCCAGATTCAATTTGCAACCTTGTTACTAATTTAGCCAGTGCAGTGATTCACTTAATACCTGTTGCAATAAAGATCATAAAATTGGGGCAAAACTCACTTAACAACTGTCTCACTTAACATTCAGAAATTTTGGGCTAAGTATAGTTGTAAATCAAGGACTACCTGTATGTCTTCAAATGAATTGAGATCTTGAGATTTATTTCTCAAAATAATCAGAAGGTTCCCAGGCAACCTCCTGCCTTATGGGATTGTTAGGGATGAACTTGGAAGTAGCAGAGGTCAGTAGCTCCTCAAGTGGTGAGAATAGGTTTTGTTATGTTAGCAAATCCTAGCTATGGTAAACCTAGGCTCCCTAGACTCTCAACCCTTTATTCTCAGAATTGGCTTACTCAATGATAGATTCACACATGATTTGGTTAGTGTAGATATTGCAGACAAGAATGAAGCCAATTATTACTGTATACAGCATCTGCCTATAATAATATACAGCAAAGAGAACCTAAAAATAACTCAGTGCTTCAGGGTTTAAGTTTCAGACTTTTTCCTTGTCACTTGAATTAATAGATATTTTACTGCTCTCTTCAAGATCATATGGTTTTCACTAGTTGGGAAACAGCTATCTTGTTCCTGCTAAACCAGTTGAATTTGGAATAGATTCAAATCATGTCTTGCATCCAAAGGATAATTCAGGAATAAAATAACAAGTTATAAGAGGAAGAGAAACAATTACTTTGATGGAAGGGAGAAACGTGAATAGGGGATTGACAGGAAATAATCTGCTTCATAATTAACTTCAGGAAAGTTGCTATTCTGCTCATAAACTTCCCCTTTCAAATTTTTCTATACATGCCTTTATATATTAAAATGTACAGAATAAACTGGAAAATTGGAAGAGTTGTCCTTGGTTGATTACTGTTTTAGAGTGTGTCAGTTAAAATATTTTTTTCTCATTCATCATAGGTATTCCTTTCTCTTTTTTTAGGCTTACATTTATCTTTCTATTATTTTTGCCCTTGATAGGACTTGATAGTAGGTTAACTAGAGTACAATTCCATGGGGTCAGTCTGCTTGCCCTTTAAAAAATATTGACATAACATAAGCTCAGGATACCACGTGCTGAGAAAGTGGCTTACTGCTTGATTGCTGTTTGCATTGCAGGCATTAACCTTTAAGTGACTCTGAAATCTATTTACTATGGAAAAAGCACTTTACTTTCAGTGCGTAAAATAAAGATCAGAGCTTGTGCAGACATGGGATATTTTCTTTTGTTATTTTTCCTTAGCAGCCAACCCAGCGCTCTTCCATTTAGTGCATGGGTATCCAGATGTGGGTATGACTGCAAATAATCTGGCAGGTGGGGAAATTTATCAAGGTCAGCCATGTGAGACATTTTGAGTTTTCACATCTTATCCTTGAGGTGTCTAAAGCACCGGTGTAATCTACATCTAATTGGCTTTTGGAGCATTGTTCTTAAGCAATTTTCTGTTCTAAAAGGTAGGTGTTCTTAATGTAATACTTGGGTGATTCGAGAATGCAAATGAGGGGAACAATGGTTCCTTGAGGCATGCAATTCCCCCACCTCAATACTGTTGAATGTCACTTTGATTAAATATAATTTTTATATATTGTAGTCTGTTTCTGTTCATTATCAAACTGTATGGGAGCAGTAATACTGAAATAAACAAGGTCTGAGCGTGAATGCATAAAACCATTTGTAATAAATAATACTGCCTTAGAAAGGAAGATAGTGAAATAGAAAGACAGTGAAGAGGAGAGGTTTTCTTTAAACAACTAAATATACCTGCTACTAAAAATCTTCTATCAAGCAGCAGTAATTAAGATATACAGATTTTAATGGTTCCAGAATAAAATGTCCAGGAGGACTTTAGAGCTTTCTAAATGTTATATCCCCATAATGGCGAACCAATGGCAGGCGTGCCAGAGGTGGCATGTAGCATCCTCTCTGATGGCATGTGAGCCGTTGTGCACCTCCCGCCGACCAGCTGGTCTTCAGGTCTCTGTTGCGCATGCATGGGGGGCGGGCCGTGTGCAGTGTGGGGGGGTCACATGCATTGCATTTTGGAGGTTCAGGCACACCCGTGCTTTGGGCATTCTGATAGGAAAAGGTTAGCCATCACTGTTATATCCCCTCACAAATTATGACATTCTGGAAGGGATTTGCTGGTTTCTGGAAATAAATCCTCAAATTGAAATTGTGCAAGATAGTCCAAAGATGGTTTAGGTCATTTTTTTTCCATACATCACATCTATGGAACAGTTCCAGAGGAAATATTGAACTCTTTCAGAATGGCACAAACAGGTGAAAAACAGAATATTCCAGAATTCACTAGAATGTTCTGTCCCTAGTTTAATGAAATATTTATATCCTTAAAAAGTAAATCTAGATGCTAACCAAACCTTTCCATCTCACGTGAACCATTTTTCTCTAATACATACAGTCTTCTGTGAAATATAGGAAATATGCATAGAAATGTGGGACTTTGGGATTTTTAAAAAAATAATCAGGTCATGTTGTTACAAACGTTTCCTGCAACAGAGGCTGTTGCAAGTCTGTTTTGTCTACAAATCCAAACTAGTGTAAAAAATATGAGCAGCAGAGCTTTTACCTTATATAAGCAGCAGCACTGGAATAAAACCCGAGAGTTGATGGGGTTGGCTCATTCTCCAGAACCTATATAGCACATTTCCCCACCTTCCTGATGAAGTGGTCCAGTGAACCTTGGTAGTGGCCTTCCTTCCTTCCTTCCTCATAAATTACGATATAGGCTGCAGGAAGGAGACAATGTTTGGAGACAGATGGGCAACCTTCATATTTGGGTGGAAATTTTCTGGGTAAGGTGGATAACCTGGGGCATTATGTTTCACTCACAGCAATACCTCTCTACGTCTGGGATGAAATGGCAGAAAAAACAGTCTCCAAAATGAGAGGGGTCACCCAAGCTTTCTTGTTAGCTTTTAACACAAGAAGTGAGCTCTTTCAGATAAGAGCTTGTTTCTTGGACTGGACTAGCAACAGTTTTAGACTCAGATTACTAGAAACACTGATGCCTAATACCACAGCTTGCCCTTCACAGTTTTGAAGTCTGGCATTGTCTTCTTGCTGATATAGGTTCTGTCTGGCCTTTTCTTCCCATAAAGTGCTATTTTATCCATACTAAATATTTGCTGGCAAATAACCACCACCCTCAATGATCTCCTTGAAGGTTTCCAGGAACTCCTGGGCTGCTGCATCTTTGTTCTGCACTCATCACATCTCCAATCACTTTCACATTGTGCATATTCCCATGAAGTTTGAAATGCAGGAACCATCCGTTACTTGTGAGGAGAATGTTCTTGCCACACGTTCCCCAACCTTCTGTTTCAAGTCATGAAACAAACTTGTAGCCTTCTCCTGGATCAGCATTAGGTTAAGTTGGCATGTATTGCTGATGTTGTTTGATCCATATGCTGAGCAGTGTTTCCATCCCCTTTTTTCTCTTGCTTATTATGGATTGTATAGGCACTGAACTTTTCACATGTTCTGTGATTTTTTCTTTGTTTTTAATGATTATTCATGCCAAAGAAGCATGTCATGTTTATTCTCTTCAATATGGCCACTGTGAATACATTCTAACTTTTAATATTTGCACTGGAAGAAAGGCTTAGAAATTTGCTTTTACTGCCTGTAAGACTCATCTTATGATATACTGGTCAAAAATTGGCAAGCTTTAAAGACATTCTGCTGGATTTGTAGAATGCCCTAAATTTGTAAACTGTGATTTACAAATCGCAATGGCTCTACAAGAAGACCAAATAAATTCCCTCTCAGTTTAGTGTGCATGAACCAACTGACTGGCCTTCTGGAAGGGTCTAAAGACATGGCTTTGCCATCTGGCCTGGCAATTTGGTAGCCTACAGAATGGCTGCACTCTTCCTGAGAGTGATTGTAGATTATGATCTTTTACAGTCTTAATCATTGTTTTAATGACCTTGTGTTGTTAAATTTTGGTTATTTTTACATTGTTTTCATGTTTTTAACTCTGTTAAGAGACCCAGAGTCATGAAAGATAGTCAAGACACATAAATAAATACAAGTGGTCCTCAACGTATGACTACAATTCAGCCCAAAATGTCTGTTGCTAAGTGAAACATTTGTTAAGTATATTTTGCTCCATGTTACAGCTCCCCCCCCCATAGTTAATTGAATTACTGCAGTTATTACATGAGTAATACGGTTATTAAGTGAATCTGGCTTCCCCATTCATTTTGCTTATCAGGTCACAAAAGGTGATCACATGACCCCGGGACATTGCAACTATCATAAATATAAGTCAGTTGCCAAGCATCTGCATTTTGATCATGTGACCACGGGGATGCGGCAACAGTGGTAAGTGTGAAAAACGGTTGTAAGACACTTTTTCAGGGCCGTTGTAACTTTGAATGGTCACTAAATGAATTGTTGTAAGTCGAGGATTACCTGTAACTCAAATTAATAATAAAAAGCATGTATGTCATTAAGATTGCTGCCTTTAAAAAACCACTGACCAATTGCCACTTTCATTTTGTACCATGTATCATTGACAGAGAGCTGTATTGGATCAAGCTGTGTTTAAAAACCTGATTCTTTAAACACATCCAATGACTTTTGATCCTCTTACCAAGAAATTTCCTCGAAGGGCATCAGATCAAGAACAAGCCAGTGGTGGGATGCAAAATCTTTTACTACCGGTTCTGTGGGCGTGGCTTGGTAGGCATGGCAGGGGAAGGATACTGTAAAATCTCCATTTCCTCCCTATCAGCTGGGACTCGGGAGGCAGAGAATAGATGGGAGCAGGACCAGTCAGTTAACAGTAACAGAGTTGGAAGGGACCTTGGAGGTCATCTAGTCCAACCCTTTGCTCACGCAGGAGACCTATACTAGAAGTTTGAACCGCCGAACTGCCGATCTTTCTGATCGACAACTTCAGAGTCTTAGTCATTGATCCACCTAGCCAGGCTAGGTGGTATTTACTGGTTCTCCAAACTACTCAAAATTTCCGCTACCGGTTCTCCAGAACTGGTCAGAACCTGCTGAATACCACCTCTGGAACAAGCCAACATACTTGGGCGCAAAGTTATTTTTCAACACACAGTGTCGCAGGGAAAGCATCTCAATCAGTTCCGTCCATCCAAACAGAGCTGGAAGGGACCTTAGAGGTCTTCTAGTCCAACCCAGGACTAGAACCCAACTCCTGCTCAATCAGGGACCCTGTACCATTTTAGACAGTTGTTTCTTTTAAAAACCTCCACCTACAATCTTCCTCATCCCTCATGGTACCTAGATTTCTAACCGCCCACTCCACATTTCTAAAGTCAAGGGAATGGCATTTCCATCCCTTAGGGCAGTGGTTACCAACCAGTGGTCCGTAGACCACTTCTGGTCCGTGAGAAAATTTTGGTGGTGTGCAGAAAAATTATTTGCATTTTTTAAATATTGCACTAAATACTGTTGAAAGAAATGTCCTTCTGGGTTCGGCTCCAAGTGGGGAAAAAGACACTGGAGACATGGAGGCTGCTTGGAAAGATGGTTTTAATGGTGGACAGGACCACATGGCTTGAGACCTGAACAGAAAAGGTGATCACATGCTTCAATGTTGGTGGAGAAAAGAGAAGCCAGGAAGAGAAGCTGAGTCCCTGGTTTTATGCCCTCTCTAGCCTTTGATCTTGAATTCTGATTGGTTGCCAGACTCCCATGGAGCCATGCAGGGGCAACTCTCTAGGCTGCGTTTTGAATCCAGGTTTGGTTGAGTTAAGGGCCAATATTATCATGCCTTAATCCCATCCCCCTGGAGCTGAAGGGGAGAACTCTTTATTATGTAAAGGGACTGGCTTGGCCTTCTTAATGGCCCATTGACAAAGTGGGTGGAGGCAGGAAGCTACAGGGAGCTATTCTCTCTTTATAAAACATTTTTCTTCCTTTTCACATCTAGAGAAATATAATATTCTGCCTTTTCAATATTTCATAGGATATTTCATTTTTCTGAGGGAGGGCTGGGTGATAACTTTCCACAATATTATTTAACTTTAAAAAAATCATATGAGTGGTCCGTGGGATTTAAAATTATGAATTTAGTGGTCCCTGAGGTCCGAAAGGTTGGTGACCCTTGCCTTAGGGTTTCCATCCATCCCTACCTGTGGATTTTAGGCCCAGCTGCACAGTACACTGACTGACCACGGGGCTCTTCTCGTGACTTCTCACCAACCAAGGTCACCGCAGCCCTACGCGGGCCGCCGCCTCCACGCGCCCGAGGCTTGTCCGCGGAAAAGCCTGCCCGCCTCCGCCGCCTCTCTCAGACAAGGCGCGAGCCGAAGGGGCGGGGCGTGGGCGTGTGGGCGCCGCCAGGAAGGGGAGCGTCTGATTGGTCGAGGGAGCGCGAGGTGAAAGGGCGGCCTAGGCACCGAAGACAGAATCGCGGCCGAGCATGATGGCGGCGGCGGCGGCCTCTCTGTGCCGGGGCAGCGCTTGGCAACAGTGGCGATACAGGCATCTGGAGCGACTCTTCGTGTCGTCAACGGTGAGGCGGCTAGCGGGCGGTTGGCTGCTACCTACTTAGGGAATATATCGCCCGCCACAGCGGGGCGGGAGCAGGCAAGCAGGCAGGCGTTCTCTCTGCAGAGCAGCTTAAGGCGCTGGAGACCGGAGCGCCGGTCCTTCTCCGGCCCACCGGAGACAAGGCTGCATTTGCTGCGCCAAGAGCGGTCTGGAGGGAGCGGGTGGATTGACGTGCATATGAACCCGGCAGATGGGACGCCTGTCTCCGTGGGTCTTCTCTTGCCTGACGGTTTGCAACTGCTCTGTTCTACTGTCTGGCTTTTGGGGACTACAAATCCAATCTGGAAACAGGCGTTCTGGGTGTGGCGGATGGGATCTGAAGCTGCATTAGACTGCAAGGCAGAATGGTACTACGGTATATGCACAGGTTCCTGCAGAGGGAGGAAGGAGTGCACTGTATAAATTGCTCGGGAGAGGCTTATCTGTACCTGGTTTTTCCGGCTTGGTCTTGAGGTTAGTGCTGGCTAAAACATCGCCGCTGTTCCTCTGTTCTTGTGGTGATAACATACATGAAAGGACGTGATGTATGGCAGCTGAATCGGATAAAATAATGCAGAAGAGAAGAAGTATGTTTAGGTAGAGTTATGGAAGTTTAGATTTCTATCATAATGAGTATAATCTCACTTACACTTTATTTAACAGCATGTATTACTGAAATCAGTGCTATTGTTGGTACAGATACACTGGGACATACATCCATACATTCATACATACTTTAATTAATCAAGTTGATTCCAAAAGTGATCTGGGGAAAGCTCCGTTGCATGTTATCGCTCTGAACGGTCCTATTTTTTTTGGGGGGGGGGGGTATAGGAAACCTTTTGTAGAGGTGAACAAGGAACAGTCTGAGCAGTCTTCCAAACAGCCAGGGTCAGGCAGATACAATCTGTCCTTTGTAATTTTTAACTGGGTTCTTAATGAATAGTAATCACTTCTCTTCTATTTGTTCTTTATTGGCTACACTGAAATCTGTAAAGTCTGTTTCTGATGTTTTAAATATTTTTGCATAGTTTGGTTCTAAAATGATTTTCAGAAACACATCTCAGTGATGCTCTTGCTCTAAAGCATTTGTTGTATTCACTTGGTGAAATTTGTCTTTAAATAATTAATTAACCAGATGTATTTTTTTTATAGAAGTAAGGGATTAAAATGACAGGTTAATACAGTTGAATTGTTTTTCAGGATCTATTTTACACAAAGAGAAAGTTAATCTTGTTATGTTAATCAGATTCTGATATATGTGCTAACATGTTGTTTCTTCAGTATTGATGATACTGTATATGTTGATCTTTTATATTTTCCACAAAGATTTATATCTTTTTAAAATAAGGCTGATCTGATATTCTTTGGATTGAAACATTCTTCCCAGGTTGTACAGAAAGACTGGTTTTATTCCTCATTGGTTAAAAATAGTTCACAAATGCTGAAGACTAGAGATCATACAACAATAACATGAAGAAAACATATTCATTGAAATACCCAATAATTAATCTAAGTGACTGTGTTTGATTGTGGTAGTATATACAATGAATTTTTCAGTGTGAGATAAATAATAGAGAAGTTAATTTAAATATGCACATTTGTTAACTCTAGCAATAGCAGGTTTCTTTTTGGTTTTGATTGAATTGATTAATTGATTATTTCTAGTGTTCTTTATATGTTAATTATGATAGTCTGTTTTTACTATATTTTTTGATTTGATTTAAGGTGGGAGGTATGCTGCTCCAAAGTTTATAATTGAAGAGGCCTATAAGCCTAATAAAATAAATACATAAATGAATAAAATAGAACTAATACAATGTATTATAATGAATAATGTAATATAATGAATAATTATAATAAAAAAGGATCTGGGAAAACCATATTATAAGCAGTAATCCAGAATATTTTATTATATTTTTAAAATACTTCCTTGTCCATCCTAATTTAAATTCTGACAAAGATCATGTATCAGCAATCTGTTGCTGAAAATCAGATGTAGATTTTTCTTTCTAAAGATATTTTTATGATTATTCTTTTGGCTTTGTTTACTGTTTTGGGAACAATCATTTCTAAGGAAATGCCCTGTTTAATCTAGAAGAATATTTCAAGTTGAAGAGAATAAATGTATAAAAACAAACATGTTTTATTTGTTAATTCCACTTAAGATATTGTAAACAATTTGACAAATTAATGGTAAATTTCTTGAGAAATGGTCAGACACTTAAACATCTTTCTTAAAGGTTCAGCTTACATGTGATAATGCTGTTATACATTTTTCAGATTTCAACTTACATCATTTTTTTGGATCTGATTAATGATCTATAAGTTATTATCTGTCATCCTTGAAACTCTTGCAAGTACTTGGTTCTAATTATAGATTTCAAAACTGAAAAGAACCCCTCTATTTAAAATTGCAGGTGAAACTTTTTGGGGTGGTATATGCATAATAAATGGGATAATTGATCTTAATAGGTTAATTGCAAACAACATGTTTAAGATATTTAAATAATTGCAAAGTAATACAATTTACCTAAAATAGAAGGACAGCAATATTTGGGAAATATTGTAGAGAAGACGATAGGCCTGTAAATTAAAGGGCTCTGGAAGAAGCAGATTATCTGGAGCATTTTCAGTCAGGATTCAGGCCTTGTACAGTACAGAGATAGTATTAACTGTGCTTGTGGTGACCAGATGACCAGTATGGAGGTGGTGTAACTCTCTTATTCCTGCTTGATCACTAGTTAATCTTTGATATAATCAATTATGGTATCCCCTTCCAACTTCTTGGATTGAAAGCAAGGGCACAATATTTCCATGGTTCTCCTTTTTTGAGGTTATTTTCAGTGGGTAAGAGAGAAGAGGTGGACCCCAAGACCCCTTTTTATCGTTTTTCAGAGTTCAATACTCCCAGTTCCTATTTAATATCTATATAAGGCTTCTGGTTAAGATAATCTATTGGCATGAGCTCAGGCATTATCAGCTTGCAGACACTGTATCTTGTATCTTATGTATTTTGACCTCTAGCCAACCAAGTGATGCTATTGAGAATCTGATTGTCTGGAGGTTGTTAATATGTGAATAAAAAGGAACGTTCATTTATTTAGTGTATGGCATATCATACATGGATTGGTCATAGTAATATTTTACCTAGATTAAAAAAAACATAAAATATGCTGTGTAGAAGGATATCTGTATTCAGATATCAATGTCTAGGCCATCTAATCACTGATACACAGCATCATTTATATGAAAAAAATATTGGGCCTGTATATGCTGTCAGGTTACAGTTGGTCACAATGTGTTCTACAGTTTGACATGGGTTCTCACAGCTGTATTATGCCCCGTTTATACAGTGAGTCCTAACATATGACATGTGAGGTGTGAATCCTATTCAGATTGTCCATTCCTGGCATGGTAGTTCAAATCCTGGTACCTTTTTGTGGGGTCATTTATGTCTTCCTATGTCTGGATGTTCAGCAACCCATTTGGCTTTCCATTGGGAATTGATGCCCAGTCTGTCAATTATACATGGTCTAACTATACTAAATTTATAATCCATAAACTGTGTGGCTCATAGTCAGTTTAATACTAAAAGGAAAAGAAAAGCATGGATTGTAATTATAGTATAGTTAGACCATGCATAATTGACAGACTAGATTTTATTATAGATTTTAACTATTATATTATTTTATACTGGAATTTTAAATTGCATATTTACTGTTTTTATTTGTTCTGGTCTCTAGTTTAGTCTATGACTGTAATAAATTGAATTGAATCGAATTGATGTCAAAGTTGTTGAGTATATGTTGTGCAAGTGCCAGTGGAAGCTTCCTGGATTTGAACCTGGATTTGATAAATGAGGAGAGTTGGTGTGTACTGGTAAAAGTGAGTTGTTCATAATTTTTCTGTATTCTCTCACTACTGCATGTTGCCTTTGTAAGGTATTATATATAGGCAAGACAAACCAACTGTACAGATACAGACTAGGTGAAATTTGGCTTGATGCCAGTAACTGTGAGAGGGATCTTGGAGTCCAGGTGGACAGTTGCTTAGAAAGGAGCCAGCAGTGTGCTGCAGCTGCCAAAAAAGCCAATCCAATTCTTCTCTGCATTAATAGAGGGATAGAATCAAGATCACATGAGATTCTAGTACTGCTTTAGAAAGCCTTAGTAAGACCACACTTGGAATACTGCATCCAGTTCTGGTCACCACAATATAAAAAAAGACATTAAGACTCTGGAAAAGTGTGCAGAGAAGAGCAACAAAGATGATTAGAGGGCTTGTGTCTAAAACATGAAGAACAGTTGCAGAAATTGGGTATGTCTAGTTTAGTGAAAAGAAGGACTAGCTGAGATATGATAGCAGTGTTCCAATAGTTGGGCTGCCACAAAGATGAGGGGGTCAAACTATTTTCCAAAGCACCAGAAGGCAAGGCAAGAAACAAGGGCTGGAAAATAATCAAGGCGAGAATCGGCTTAGAACTAAGGAGAAATTTCCTGACAGTGAGAACAATCAACCAGTGGAATTGCTTGTCTTCTATAGTAGGTGCCCCATCACTGGAGGCTTTCAAGAAGAGACTGGACAGCTTTGTCTGAAATGGTAGGGTCCCTTGCTTGAAATGTGGTGTTGAACTGGATGACCTCCAAGGTCCCTTCCAACTCTCTTGTTTTGTATTCTATTATTTCCTTTCCTTTCCTTTCCTTTCCTCTCCTCTCCTCTCCTCTCCTCTCCCCCTTCCCTCTCCCCTCTCCCCTCTCCTCTCTACCCTCTCCTCTCTCCTCTCTCCTCTCTTCTATTATATTCCATTCACTTATGATCCCCATGATGTCACTGACTCTGGCATCTAGTATGGCAGCTCTTAAGTCATACAGTGGCATATTTTGCTGCGGAGTAGACCAGCTCTAGTGCTGATGACCTGAAAGTGGCAGCTAAAGTTCCCCATTTAGTTCTGCATAATTTCTGGAGTATGTTATTTCTAACATTATTTTTGCCACCATATTCACTAGATTTATCTTATAGGTGAGAGTCTGGTCCAATTTTACTACAAGGTACTTCCAGTGGGGTTATATGGAAGTAAGTTGTTTAAGTAGACCTTTAGAGCTTCACATGCAACTTTGTTAAGGTGGAAGCACATAGTTACCATTCTGCTGGTGCTAGGAGTAAGCCTCAGATTATTCCTAGTGTCAGAATTACTATTCCTCAGACAGGAACAGATTCAGATTCAACCATAGGAAGATTGAATAGTTGTTGGTTCCTGGGTCTTCAGTTTTCAGGGAATGTTTCATTTTAATTCTTGATAGGATTGGATTTTCCCAGATGGAACTCATATGTAATTTGAAGCTCTTCCTGTACTTATGACTTTTGCTTAAATAGCAGGTGGCAGACTCCAGGAGGACTTTTGCAAAGATTCAGTGTGTTCACCAATTATATATTTTCCTGAATTGAGAAGTTTTGTGCCTCGGTTATTTTGCATTTGTGCAAATAACTTGTAAGCTACATCTGGTTCAAGATGTAACAGTGTAGGTGTTTGTGGGCACAATTTACTTGGTAACATGTCTGCTCTGTAAGCTGCCAGTTGGCTTCCATTGTTCTGATTATCATCTAGATAGCTTTCAAAAACTCAGGGTTTGCTGGACCAGCTTTCTCCACTTCTATCCACTGTCCTGATAGGTCTAATAAACCGGGCATGCTCCAGGGTACATCTTTAAAATGATATACTGTAATTTTTTTGTGGCTGTCCTTGCCCTCTGGCTGGAAACCAAGAGATTTCGAGTTCTAGTCTTGCCTTAGGCTTGAAAAATTGTCTGGGTGACTTCATAGGTTTGTGTTTGTAGTTAGGCTGTATTGTTTAGGGTTTTTTTAAATGTGTAATTTTAATCAAATAGTATGATATTTTACAAGTTTTATTCTGTTCCCCCATTTATTTTATTTCTGTTTCTATTTGAGAAAATTAGTCATATTTATTCTTTAATACCTTCAATACCTTTTTGAATAAAAATATAAAGTTATAATGTATTTCTTTCTCCAAATATTCAGAGGAACTCTATTTAGTTTACCTTTCATGTGCATCAAAGTAGATGTCTGAATTTGAGAAACTTTCTGAAAATCCCTATACCAAGATCAATGAAAAAATAAGAATATAAAATAAAGACAATCCTTTATTTATCAAAATTACTAATGAAACTTTATTATATTGGCAAATTTTCTTCTAGTTTAGACAAGGTAACAGACTTGAGCATTAACTAAATGAGATTAGGAATAGAAATTCCTATAAAACCTTATATACACTATAGGTACAAAATATTTGTATGCTATACTGTCCGGTTCCGAAAATTAAATTATACAAGTGACAAGTTCTAATGCTAGATTAATGGGAAAGAGGAAGGAGGGTATACTTGGATTTCATCTTGATATTCATTTAAATAAGAGAGCACACAATAATCAAATATAGTTTAGGTTCTGAGCAAAATACGTAAAAATATACTTTAAAAATTCCAAGAAAGATTTCAAACATTTCAAAATATGTAAGTTCAGATGAAACTGATTACTCTTCGTGCCAGGTAATAAAATGTGAACAATAATATATTCTTCAATTCAATGACAATTGAAATTCTTTAATTAAAAAACATAAGTTGTGTCATAGGAAAATAAGTAAATTTCTGGAAATATTTCACTGTGTATAATGCTCTGTTGAAAGTAGCAATACAAAATAGTGACAGTATGAAGAACTATAGCTTAAATCATCTTTTTCAGTGAAATTCCATTTTAAGAAATATTTTCCTGATATACAAATGTAAAGCATAACTGGATTAGAGAACCTTTGTTGAACTGTAAAGAGATATGCTGACTCCTGAAGAACAATTATTAACTGATTTCTGTTTTGACATCTTTCTCAGAATCAAGTTCCAAATGCTGCTTGTTCCTGAAATCTTGATTAAAGTGCAAGCTGAATACAAATAATTAAGCAAGAAAATAATGAAAGTACTAATTTCCTTTGCAACATCATACGTGTGACTCAGATT
Source organism: Thamnophis sirtalis (assembly GCF_051295495.1). Lineage (NCBI taxonomy): Eukaryota > Metazoa > Chordata > Lepidosauria > Squamata > Natricidae > Thamnophis > Thamnophis sirtalis. Next base: position 24,959,885 of record NW_028261392.1, on the reverse strand, counting down.
TTCAGCAGTTGCTGCTTTAAAGAGCAAATGAAAAACAAAGGAGAGCTTGAAGTGAAACCTGTAATTTTAAAACTGAAATCCATGTTTGAGAAATGAGTAGGCAAAGTAAGACCATCCTTCATTTTAAACTTGTCAATAAGATGCAACAATAAATAAGTCTATTATTGTGTATTTGGTGCAAATGATAAAGATGCATAAAAGGCAGTCCTAAAATGTATGCTATATATAAAGTCTGGTCATTAATTTAAAGTCATTCTGGAAAATAAAATTAAATGCAACTTAAGGAATCTTGTATTGGTAATGAAAGAAAAAAATGCATTCATGTTACACTCTTTGATATTTCAAATGGGAAAAATAGCTGAGAATATGTTAGAGTGTAAGAAGAGCAAATAATTTAATGCTAGAAGAAGTAAAAATATGTTCATCAAAAGCACTAATAATGACACCACAGAAAATGTTTAGGAATTTGCTCTTGCATGCAAAAATGAGATTCACAGAATGCTTGAAAAGTAAAATTCTTTAAAAAAACCACCAAAGACGACAAAGAAAAAGGGAAGACCAAGGTGATTACACACTCTTGCTGAAGGCACAAATGTGAACTTACTTACAAAGAACAGATACAAAGAAACAATCCTAGACAAATAATGTAAACCATGTCACAAAGAGCTGGAAGTGACCAATGACCAAATAAAATAGTTCATCATGATCCACAAGAAACTTTTGCTTCGCTTCTTTTTTCATGCCAACTGTGGCGACAAGAAGCAAGTTTGGAGGGTTTTTGTATTGGGATTCTGTTTAAACTCAAAAAAGGCCTAGGTTTTGCAACTTGGAATGTGAGAATCTGAGGCTTTTATGACTGGCTCCTATAGTAATGAACCAGGAATTTTCAGGGCTATGAAACAGCTGGTTGCACTGTGATCACCACTTCAGATCAAGTGTACATTTTTCTAGAAATTGTGCGGCTACTCTAGAAACCCAAGAAAAGGTGCAACTTCTTTAAGGATTGTCAGTAGATGCAACATGCATGCAAGTCACCTTCTGACTTTGATTCTGAAACATTTTATATAATGCATGGTTTATATCACTGTTCATCCTACTGAATGGGGAATGTTGGGAGATGAAGTCCCAAGATCGCCAATGTTGAAAAACATGCCCATTCAGAAGTACTGTCATTACTGTACTCTTACTATAAAGGTAGTATTAGTTGGTATTCATGATTCCTGTCTGAACTCTCTTGAAGGACTGACATTTGCCGCCTATTACCATAGTAATGGACATTTGCCGCCTATTACAAGGATAAGATTTTTAACAAATAATTATAACAAATAACAGTTCTTCTGCAATCTCATAGAAAGTTCCCATCAAATTGAGAATACGTTTTGCCATCCTCACCATTTCTTTGGACTCAGGATTTGTTTACCAAACTGTTGTCTAAACTGTAGTCTTCCTCCTGCCTCCCAGGGTTAGTCTCATAGCCCATTACAATGTATGTATGTATGTATGTATGTATGTATGTATGTATGTATGTATGTATGTATGTGTATGTAGTCACCGAAACAGTAGGCATGAGTTTAAATGGACTCCAGAGGGTGGTAGAGGACAGGAAGGCCTGAAGGAACATTGTCCATGGGGTCGCGATGAGTTGGACATGACAACAACAACAATGTATATTACAAAGAATAAAGTATTGACAGTATTCAGCACACATAAATATATTGGGCTACTGCGATACATTGAACTGTAAGGGATTCTCCTTGAAAGCCACTTGGTCACATTTATGCACTTATTATGGAATGTATAATATATCAGGCCTGAGTAAAAGCAGTGCCATCTTGTAAACTTTTGGCTATGAAGTGTAAATATGGATCGACCCAGCCACAGCTCCTTGCAAAAGAAAAGGCATAATTGAGTTTTCCTGAACCAGATTTCTTTCATCACCTCCAGACAGTATTGGTTAACTTGGTTGAGTGGGAAAGGTGAGATTGTGTGTGTATAGCTTGCTTAGTGCAAGAAAAACAAATCTTTACCTTTGTTTTGATTCGTCTTAAGCACTGTGTAATCTTTGAAGAGTCATTTGCACATTCTACTCCGATGTAACAAGTGTTGGTGCTTAAATTTTGGACTGGGAAAGTATAGGGATCATGCAATCACTTTACTGTATAGGTTGTTTTTGAGTAGTTTATAAACTGTTTTTTATGACATCCATTTACAGATGAAAGAAGGTTATTTTCTTTTTAAAATGATGAATAAAGCTTTTAATTTTTCTGAAAAATTATTCATGGTCCCAATATATTCTATTGGTTGCGAGCATTTTTCAGTCTCTGGTGTAACTAATTGTCGATTTTGAAGTCTGTCAGAAGCACTAGATTGGTTTGCTTTTACTTCAGCACATACTAATACTTTTGCTGGGCACAAAGCAGCAAACCATAGAAACATTTTAAAGGATAGATACAGCTTATGTTGGAACCTATCTAGCTTTTAGTACCATAAATCCTATTAAGTCAATACTTTACTTGGCTATCTGAAAATAGTCTAGAACAGTGGCTCTCAACCTTTTCTTCACCACGATCCCCTTTTAATATCTTTGGTGACCAAGAACCATGGCCATGAACTACAGCAACTAGATCTGAGGTGGCGCAGTGGTTAGAGTGCAGTACTGCAGGCTACTTCAGCTGACTGCTAGCTGCAGTTCGGCAGTTCAAATCTCATTGGCTCAAGGTTGACTCAGCCTTCCAACCTTCTGATTTGGGTAAAATGAGGACCCAGATTGTTGGGGGCAATATGTTGACTCTAAAACTGCTAAGAGAGGGCTGTAAAGCACTATGAAGCAGAATATAAGTCTAAGTGCTATTGCTATTGCTATTGCTAACTCAATATTTAAATCATAGCATTTCTTCAAGCCTTTGTGAACCCCCTGTGGTGACATTGTGTCACAGGGGCCCGTGGACCACAGATTAAGAACCACTGGGCTAGAAAACAGTTTGGAACATAATCTGCAAGTGCTGAAGCTTCTAAGAATTGTTTATAAGCAAGATAGTTAACCAAAAAGGTTAAAATAGGTAAGGAGATAAAAAGTGGCGGATGTTTAACCAGTTTTGGGTGGATTGCGGAGGTGCTTTATTGGATTGCATTTGGTTCAAAACTGGCTGTAGATCGCACTACATGCTATCCAAAATTGTGCTTAAATGGTTAAAATGTAAATCTTTGCATGCAACTTCATTCATTTAGGAAAATATATAATCAAGTGCAAAATTATCAATTTTTAAATGTTTAAAACCATTAAACCATTTAACTATTATTTTTAACAGGTTATAAAATATTAGTTTAAGGGACACAGGAAAGAAGAGATCAAGAAAAGGGAAAAAAGAGATAGAAGTGGTTAGTATGGAAAAAAATATGAAAGTGGTAGAAATATTTAGTACAGTAGCTTGCATGTCTATAAACGTTCATCTCATGGTGTAACAGCCTTATCTTATTACACATGTTATGTTAAAGTTGCTCCCTGGGGTTTTTGCATTTATTTTACAGTTATTTACCTCTACTTGTAATAGCTGTGACTAAAATAAAATCGTATGATATGGTAATTATATTATTTGCTTCCTAATTCGTTATCCTCCATGGTTGTATATCTGTAAAATTTAATAGCTACATGTAGTTCAGAACATTCTTCTGAGATTACTAGAGATGGATTGATCAGAAACTACTGGAACATCCTAAGAGGAAATATTTAAAGTTAACACTCTGTGAGACTGAAAGAACTGTAAAGAACCTGCTTCATTCTTATATTCACACAAGCTTCAATTTATGGTGACTTATTTTACCAAATAGTAAAAACTGAGCACAATTCAAGATTCAAATCTAACACACTAAATTAATTTAAAATTGAAGTAGAGTTTTTGAGCTGCTGTTTATGGCTCAACTAGATGAGAAGAGGGAAATAAATAGAATTGGGAACCATAATGCTAGTTAAGTGTTACTGTCATCACAAACATTAAGTTTAGGGAATGTTAAAAAAACAGTAAAGGTGCTCATCTCTGTTTCCTAACCGAGGGAGCCAGCACTGTCTGAAGATACATCTATGGTCAAGTGGCTGGCATGACTGTACACCAAGAAGCACAGAATGCTGTTATGTTCGTGCCGAAATGGTACCTATTTATCTATTTGCATTTGCATACTTTCGAACTGCTAAGTTGGCAGGAGCTGGGGCAAGAACAGGCGCTCACCCTGTCCTGTGGTGCTTGGATCTTGAACAGCCAACTTTCTGATCGACAAGCCCAGCATCAACTGCTAAGGCCGCTGCTTCCCCTTGGGGAATATTGAGGCCCGCCAAACCATCAAATCTGCTGTTTTGGAAATTATATTACACTATATAATTTACTATATACTCTATATAAAACATATATATCTGTTTTCTCACTGGTAATGCTTGAAAATACTTTTCTATGCTTTGACTGCCCCACTTTTTTCACAAAAGAGAAAAAAAGTGTGGAACTTTCAAGCAGAGCTTTCAGGGAACCCCCTGAGAAGTTCTTCAAGAGTTTATTTATTTCATGAACTCCCCCCCGCACTTTCTCCTTTGAAGATTCTGAAGGTCCAGCATTTGAAGGTGGTTTCAGAGAGATGTGCCACCAATATCCAGTTTTATTAGCTGCTTTTGCTTTTGTTTCCAAAACCTCTAATATGCACAATGTGGCCAAAAAGGTGGGAATCCACCTTTATTAAGGATTAGTTGATAGTTGTCCAAATTGGTTAGACTGAAGAGAGGGGTTCTTTAGAAGGGGCACAATAACCATCTCTTTCAATATTAATAGACCTTCTCTTCTCTTAGCGAAGCATTAAACATAGCCTGAATCGAGCCCCAAACACTTTTCCTGGCCACATGAATCAGCTTAGCAAGACAAAACTCTAATTGCAGGTAGCAGATTTCATGTGAAAGAGAACCTTATCCAACTTCATCAGTCAAATGAATCCCAAATAATCCCTCAAGACCTTAAGACACCTCGCTAGCCCTGTCAAAGTAGAGTCTACACTGAGTGGTTTCCCCCCCCCCAAACAAAACTCCTTGCAATCATACCACAGCAGCGTGTAGGAATAACTGTATCCTAGTTTTTCCTTAAAAGACACCAGGTAACCTTGAACAGAATTGTGGAATGCAATTCTTCAGACAGGTTAAGAATAGAGGAATAAACATGCTTACCAGCCACAGCTTTATCCTGTCCCTAAGGCTCATGCCAGGGGTGGGTTCCTGCCAGTTCTAACCTCTTCTATAGAAAAAGTTCCACAAATCTACAGTGCTGTTTAGAACCGGTTCCAGCTCCCTCCCCCCACCCGTCCGCACACCATCAAGATGAAGAGCGAGAGGAGGAATTCTGGGAGTTGAAGTCCACAAATCTTAAAGCTGTCAAGTTTGAACACCCCTGGAGTTTTTTTCCTAAAGGGTTAGGGGGTGCAAGGGTCTTGCAACTTGACAGCTTTAAGACTTGCACACTTCAATGCCAGAGTTTCTGAGCCAACATATTGGTTGCTAAGCAAGAGCGTTGTTAAGTGAGTTTCACCACATTTTACAAGTTGGTCACGCCCACCCAGTCACATGGCTGGCAAACCACTCCCACAAAGCAGGCCACACCTACAGAAGAGGTTCTAAAAAATTTTGAAACCCACCACTGGCTCATGCGACATATAGGCAGTCACATCCAGTCATATGTGGGGCAGAGTTTCTGGTGGCAGCTAAGATGTCATAAAGCATAATTGCCATGACACCATGGTTTTTGGTGCAGGCAAATTTCAGACAGGACTATGCCATCATCACAACCCAGTTAGGTCTCTGTTACGTAAGCCATGTCTGTGGTTATATTCACTGCATGTTGTGGAGTAACACAATCTTATGCAGACTTCTGGCATTAACCTGAGGCCATCAGAATCCTGTCATCTGACCTTGGAACTGAGGTTGGTGGGCTAAAAATTGGGAACTGTTCCCCATTTCCAATCTCCTTCCCTATAGAATGGGTCACTTGCTGCCTTTCATTATACTTCCTATGAAAACATATGACATGGGTCAAAGGTGACATGCCACAATGTTTTGGGTGACTTGCTAGTATTCACTAACAAACAACAAATATTCTTGAAAGCATAACTTCAGTTCTCATACAGTTTTCAAAGGCTGTGGAAGCTGTTTGAAATGGGGTGAGTGCTCACATAGCATCCCGAGCCTCTGAAAATTTCAGGTGGGGGCAGACAGGGAATTGTTTCTCTTTTGTTTATTTTGTGGGAGGTGTGTGACACACCAGCAGAGCCAAGTTAGGCATTTTCTGAAGTGTTGACATGCAGAGCCCAAAAGAATTCGCCCTCATTGTCCTGTGGCAACCACCATAGAAATACTGCTATTATCATCTTCATTTCCCAAAAAGTCCAGGTCACAATCTCTATGATAATTTGAGAAGTTACTTTTTGGTTTCTGAAAATGACGATTCTTGATATTTGATTTGCTTTTACATGTTCACCAACAACATGTTTTTTTGCACTCCTTTAAAATTCCTCACAGAAATAAAGTCAGAAGTCAGCGTTCTCCCTCTTAATTTAATATTATGTATAAAACATTTTAGTAAATTTCACAAAGTTAATATAGTATATTACATAACTAAATAATTTTATCTTTAAAAGAGGCCAATGTAGGGATGTAATGAAAAAGGATACTTGTACTTGTCTAATACAGCCTCATTTTTTGTGGGATGAAGTACAATTGGGTTGAAGGGAAAAGGTAGCCTAATTTAATTTTGGTCAACTCCTCTCATCTATGGTTTTCTAACAACACTGGAATATTGTTGTTTGTGTATCTAGAGTTGAGTTGAAGTTTCTGTTTTGGACAAAATAATTTTATTAATTTTGCTGATTGATAAAAGATAACTTATTTGGCATATTTTCCTAGTATGTTGGTTTGTTATTTCAAATTCCTTTTGCATTAGAAAACCATATTTCTTTTTTATATGCTTATTTAATGTTATTTAATGCTAGAAACGGACTTAGCCTTGAAAGCAATTGGGTGATTTTGAGCCAGTCACTTTCTTTCAGTCCAACCTACCTCACTGGATTGTTGTTATAAGGAAAATAGGAGGGAGAAGATATATTGGATATGTTTGTTGCCTTGAGTTATTTGTAAAAATAATAAATTATCTTAGATTTTTATTCTATACAAATTTTTTATTCCATTCTATTTTATTTTATTCTAAATATAGTGTTTTATGGTATTATTAGCCATAAAATTGTGTATCACTTTAAAATATTTTGCATTAAATTATTTGAGATTCTGTATCAATGGGAGATCGAACTGGGTCCTGACAAACCTAGCTCATAATTTTGTAATCCAAAAGGAAGAAGAAGGAACTAGAGTATCAGTTATACTAGACTTAATTCTTACTAGCAGACAAGAAATGATACAGGGGGTTGAAGTTGCAGGAACTTTAAGGGAGAGTTACCATGTCTTATTGGAATACAACATAACGCAGACACAAGCAATAGAACAAAATCAAACTAGCATCTTAGGCTTTAAAAGAGCTTGATTTCAGCTAACTTAGAAAGAGATTGGGAAGGATGAAAATCTTCTGGGGAAAACAATTCAAAAAGTTTGGGAAACTCTGAAAAATATGATTATAAAAGCCCAGCACAGTATCACTTATAAAGAAAAATAAGAAATCCATGAAGAAATCCGCATGATTGCATAAAGAACTCTGATGAACTGAAAAACAAAAAGAATAAGTACAAAAAATTGAAAGAGGGAGACATAACTGAGGCAGAATACCAACACATGTCCCAAATATGAAAAGATGAAGTCAAGAAAGCTAAGGTTCAGAATGAACCGAGACTTGTGACAAATGTCAAAAATAATACGAAAGTTTCTCTCAACATGTAAAAAACAACACACACAAAAAGGCAAAGAAATAATCAGTGCACTAATGGGAAAAAGATGGCAAGGAAGTGATGGGAAGCAAGAAGAAAGCAGAGCGGCTTAATTGTTTCTTTGCATCTGTTTTCCCAAAAAGTAAAAAAATAGCCTAACCCAGCAAAAACAGAGCCATAAAAGACAGACTAGGACTCCAAATTAAAGTAAGTTCCATGTTTCTCCGAAAATAAGACAGGGTCTTATTTTCTTTTGACCTCCGAAATAAGCACTTGGCCTTAGGTCTTATTATTTTTGAAGTGCAGGAGGCGGCGAGCATGGTCACCTCATAGCTGCTGCTGTGTTGCAATATTTTTGGGGAGGGCTTATTTTCAGGGGAGGGTTTAATTTTAGTGCATGCACTCAAAAGCCCGATTGGGCTTCTTATCCGGGGAGGTCTTATTTTGGGGGAAACAGGGTAAGAAAATGGTAAGAGAACACCTGTCCAAATCATCAGGACCAGATGGATTACATCCCAGAGTTCTGAAGGAGCTGGCAGACGTGATCTCGGAACCACTGAATCATATCTTTCAAAGACCCTGGAGCACTGGAGAACTATTAGAGGACTGGAAAAGAATTGATGTGATTCCCATATTAAAAAAGGGGGGAAAATGGATCCAGGGAACTAGAGATCAATCAGCCTGACATCAATACTTGGGAAGATCTTAATCAAACAACAAATCTGCGAACACCTAGAAGCAAGCACAGTTATAATCAGAAGCCAACACAGGTTTGTCAGAAACAGATCATGCCATACAAATCTTATTTTATTATTTGAGAAAGTGAATAAATTAATGGACCACTGAAATGCTGCACACGTAGAATTTGGGTTGGATTTCAGTAAGGCATTTGACTAGGTAGACCACAACCTACTTTTTAGTAAGCTAAAGAAATGTGGGATAGATAGCATCATCACTGGATTTGAGACTGGCTGACAAACTACAATCAATGTGCAGTCTTTAATTGATCTATATCTACATAGGGGGAAGTAACCAGTGGGGTAGCTCAAAGTTCTGTGTTAAGTCCAGTACTCTTCAATGACCTCATCAAATTTGCAAATGACACCAAGCTGGCAGGAGTAGCCAAACTCCAGAAGATAGTCTCAAGATCCAGATGAATCTCGACAGACTTGAACACTGGGCCCTATCTAACAAAATGAAATTCAGTTATGAAAAAAGTAAAATTTTAGTTAGGCAAGAAAAAACAAATCTTCAGGTATACAATTCATGGAACTTGGCTCAATACTAGTAACTGCAAGAAGGATCTTGGAGTCCCAGTGGACAATCACTTAAATATGAGCCAGCAGTGTGCTGCAGTTGCCAAAAAAAGCCAATGTAGTCTTAGGCTACATTAACAGAGGGATTCAATCAAGATCACATGAAGTATTGGTACCGCTTTATAATGCCTTGGTAAGACCATACATGGAATACTGCATTCAGTTTTGTTTGCCACAATATAAAAAAGAGTTTGAGATTCTGGAAAGAGAAGAGCAATAAAGATGATTAGGAAGCTGGAGGCTAAAACATGAACACTTGCATGAATTTGGTAGGTCTAATCAACTGTAAAGAAAGATTAGGAGTAACATGATAGCAGTGTTCCAATATTTGAAGGGCTCCAAAAGAAGAGGGGTCACCCTGTCTTCCAAAGTATCTCAAGGCGGTATAAAAAGTAATGGATGGAAACTAATCAAGGAGAGAAGCAACTAAGGAGAAACTGAGGGGAAATTTCCTGACAGAACAGTTATCCAGTGGAATGGCTTGCCTTCAAAAATTGTGGGTGCTCCATCAACTGGAGATTTTTAATAAGAGATGGGACAGACATTTGTCTGAAATGGTATAGTGTCTCCTGCTTGAGCAGGGGGTTGAACTAGAAGACCTCTAAGGTTCTTCCAATTCTGTTCTGTAATTCTGAGACTATTTTATGTTTAATCAAGTCATTAATCTGATGTAGAAGTTTGTTACAATACCTGACATTTTAAAAATAATATTTCCATTATTTAATATTAATAAATATAAAACACATATTTAATACTATTTATTAATATTTGTATGATGGACATACAAAACATTTTCAGAAGCTGGCAAAATTCTTTTTTCTTATTTTGTCATACAGTTGGTAAAAAGTAGCCTTTTCCCAAGATGTGTGATTAATAGTAATTTCATTTATTTTCTTTCCTTTGCAGAATATTGTACAGCTTGCAGGCTATAGATGGTGCCTTATTACTTCTCGTGGCTTTCACTCAACGGTTTATAATCCAAATGAAAAGGTAATTATTTATGTGGACGTTTTTGGATACAGTATAGCTTATATTTATTTTTAGGACAGTAAAGAGTTAAAGTATATGTCTTAAGACTTAAAGGAGAAGAATGGTTTCCTCAGACTTTAAATATCATTATGATTGTAATTTTTAGTGTAACAATAGGGGCAAGTCATTTAATTCATGGCTGCAATTATGTTTACTATTCAATTTCATTGATAAGATTTGTTTTAAATAAAATGAAATCAGATTTATTTTTCCTGTATTATTTATTGATTTAAAATCAGCTTCTATTGTTGTTTCATTCATCCATAGATTGGAGATTACTTTGGTTAATAAGATGTTGTACAGTTACATAGGTTAGATATGATAGGGACATCCATCTCTCTGCTAATGTCTCATTAAAGACACAGGACTGTATTATGGCTTATGTTCTCTTCAGTATTTATATAAATTGTTACTACCTTAACTGACATAGAATTCTATTCTCTTCAACTCAATAATAGATAGTTGCCTATGTTTCTTTATGCTGAAAGCTACTTTCTCTTTAACTTAGGTTGCTTTGAAACTTTTCTTTGGTTCTTAGCATACTATTGTATGGACATTAACTATATCAAAACAAAACTAAATTTGAAGAGCCTTAGATACCATCAATGGCAGATAAATAACTATAAAGACTGTGATTCATACATCAAAAAACTTGGCATATTTCAACCCTGTCTTATCCGCGAATAAGGGACTATAAAAAGAGAATATACAAACAGTAGATTTGCTGTGTTCTTAGTGTTAACACACTAATCCAGGAGTATCAAACTCGTGTCACATGACATATTGTGACTCCCCCCCCTTCGCTAAACCAGGTGTGGGTGTAGCCAGTGCGTGATGCATTTGGCCCGCGGGCTGTGAGTTTGACAGCCCTGCACTAGTTTTTCAGCATTGGAAAACTATATTTATTGTCCTATTTGCAATGATCTGAAGTTACTTGCAACTTACAAATTAATTCTTTACAGATATACTGTAGGTAATGTATAGATTATTATTAAATATAGCATCCATTGTTGAAACTGTTGTGTAAATATTTTTTGTATATAGACATACATATACATTCATATACATTTCTGTGATAATATTGTCCTCTTATTCTTTTTTTAAAAGGAATTTGTTGTTGTTGTTCTGCTTAACTAAATAAAGGTTTTAAAAAAGAGAGTGCACAAGTTTGTTGTAAGTCTGTTTACCACTCTTAGTTAAGTTTTATTTCTATGAAATAATACCAGTGGTGGGTTGCCGGAGGTACACCCCGGTACGGGCGTACTGGAGCCAGCTCGGAGCACCAGATACCATTCCGGTACGGTGCTCTGGAGGGCCCACCCACCCACCCACACTCCTTACCTGTGTTTTAAAGCTTCTGCGCTGCCGCGCACGTACATGGCACATACAGCACCTGTGCGACGACGCTCCACAGAGCAGCTGGAGCATCGCAGAGGCGCTAGAACAAGGACATGGTGGCCCCGTTCCAACCGTACCGGTTGGAACAGGAGTTGAAACCCACCACTGAATCATACTAACGTTTTGTAAATAATCATTTTTAATATATTTAGTTATTAGATTTCACATTTTTGTATTAATTGAATGACATCAAATGTAAGTGTAAATGTCTCTGTTTACATTATATTTATGAAGGATACTTTTTTTCTTCCTCATTCCTTCACTAGACTTTTGATAAGCTTCTTATTGCAAACAGAGGAGAAATTGCCTGCAGGGTAAGTAACATCTCAAAATTGTAGTTATTGTGTAGTTCTTTGCTTTTACTTAAAGCAGTTAACTAAAAGAAACAATATTTCCCTCCTCACTCCCTGACTAGGTAATTAAAACATGCAAGAAGATGGGAATTAAAACAGTTGCCATACACAGTGATGTTGATTCAAATGCTGTAAGTACCCATTGTTTGTTGTAACATTATTTTCTAGATTATTATCTGTGTTGATCCCATCCAAATACTCAATGAATATTTGCCATTATTTTAAGCTACATTTTAATAGGATGTCTCTTCTTAAGGAAATATCATTTTACAAATCTTTTTTATTCAATCAAATATATTTTGAAAAGGATGTTGATATATCCAAAATTCTATTAACAAATAATATGATGAGATGGGAGATCCAAATCATGATAGAAAGTTTATATTTATCTTTAAATACATATTTGAATTCTTCATAGTGCAAAAGCTAATTTCCACATTTCAACAATGACTGAAATAATAGACATTCATATATTCTTCAATATCGATATGTAGTAGTTATGGAGTAAGAGAGGACATTTAAAAAAATAAATGACTTGTGGGTGCATTGCCCTCAAGTGATTGGATAATACAGTGGTGCTTTATGATGTCACTGCTACCATAGAAACAATAAGCCCACAGTGGGTATATACTAGGTATGAGCAAGAGAGCTTAGAAAGCTGAGAGAGGAGACAACATCTTAGGAAGCTTGGAAAGAAGAATAATTTCTGATGTTAATATGCATATAACATATTTTCTGCCATATTTTTACTAGGCAGGTAGTACTAAAGATGTTGTATGCCTCTTCAAGATCTTCCTAAAATCCTCTCTAAGGAAATTGTAATGTATACTTACATTACTGTATATATGGATTTCCCACCATGTCAATAACATAAAGGTATTTTTTTAAGCAAACAATTTTTAAACAATGTAGAATACAGTTAAAAAATTCGATCTTAATATCAGAATGCCATGCACCAGGGCGGTAATGTATTTGAAAATCAAGGATATTCAAGGGATGCATAGGAATAGTCCATATTATTAGTGACAAGTTTTCTTTGAAATCCAAATATTGATGTGAATAGATAAAATCCTCATCAGTGTTTAACAAATTGATAGATGATAAGTGGGCTTATAATTAAATGCTTGCTGAATTTTGTCTGCCAAGTAATGTAATGCAGTGTATTGTTGTTGCATGAACTAAGGCCTCGATTTGGTTAGCTTAACAAAACTGCATGCTTTTCAGTTAATTATCATGTTCCCAAAGGCTTATTGTATTTCACTATAAATTGACATAAATTTTCAGAAGCTGAAATTATTTATTAATTAGGAATATGTTACTTGGGAAATTATTTTAAATGGGAATTAATTTTCTTTTTTTAAAATTACATTTTATTATTTGGTTGAGCTTTCTTTTTTGCATTTCTATTCTTTGTCTTTTAATTTTTACATAAACAAATGAACATATATAAAGGAATGTTGAAAAAAATGGTAAAAAAGTATAAAAACCAGTATAGATAGAAAAAGAAAAAAATATTTAAAGAAACAACTTCCATTCTTTTTTACTCTACAAACTAGCCCTCCCTCTCTAAAAAGTGAGGAAAATGTTTTGATGGATATTTTCACTAAAATCACTAATGATATTTCTTGGATTCCTCAGAAGTTGCTTTGATATGAATAAACATTTGTTCTTTTCTTGGCTTGAATTAGATACTAGTGACAATATTGTATATGTTTTTTTTAGTGATGATCACAGTGTATTCATTTAAACTTCTTTCAATCAGGATTGCTACAATAGTGGTGGAACTTAATTTTAGGGAAGCCTTATACTAGAAATGTAACAGTTCGGTCTAAACAACGTAAAAAGGGAAAGAAAAATATGAGCATGATGGATAGCAGAATGAAAGGAAAATAAATGTGGTTGAGTGCTTATTTAAATTGTTTCAAAATAATTTTGGGTCAGAAAGAGAACATTTTATTTCAGAAAATTCAACAGCAATAGCCTAGAAATAACATTTATGGAATATATAATAGAATGTATAAAGTGTGCTTTATACGATTAAAGTCCAAGAATAAAAATGTAACTTGGAAAATTTGAACATTGTAATGTGCAAAATGTTATATATTTGTGCAGCAAGTAAGTAGTGGCTTCCACTATGTTTTTTTCCCTCTCATGTTTGAATATTTTTTAGAGAAATGTAAACTATTGTGGAAATAGAGTCACCATCTATTGGATTGTATCCAGCAAGATGGCTTGCTGTTTGAAAGAAAATTACTGGTGTGTATTGTCATTGTAGTTTTAGGATTTAGTAATGAGATTGAGTGGTATCTTGTGTGAGCCCTCATGGATGATTGACAAAGAGGTGATGTGACTCATCATTTATCAAGTTATTATCTTGTCTACCCTTCATAATTTATCCCTGCTGTCTGGGGAGGTGGTAAGGACAATATGACTTTGTGATGTCAAAGTAATTAGTGTTTGTTTGTGGTTTCCAGCTGAACAAACTGGAAGCTAACAATCAGGTAAATTAAAATGAAATGCACCAGCATAGGCAAAGATGAGAAGACCTCTGGGAAGAGCTTATCAAAATTTCATACTTTTTTTTACAGTTATGTTTTCTAATTGCTCACTTGTACTCACTTGCCATTAATAGCTTCTAATATATGCTGCTGAGGCACCTTGCTATGAGATGATACAGGAATTTAATAAATAAATGATGAGACCATGCATCATTAACTGCTTTCTCTCTATTGTATTTATATAAAAGCAAACATTTAGACCTATTAAAGTACAAATTTAACTTTAAAGAAAAAGAATACATTGTTTAATTATGAGGCATAATAACAGCAACATATTTAAAACAGTTTATATATGTTTGGCAAGTTGGGCTTTCCCGCTTCAGTTTAGGATAGTTGCATATGCGGATTCTGTAAACCACTTAGAACAAGGGTGTCAAACTAATGACAACACATTGTCCTCATGTGACATATTGCAACTTTTCCCCCCTTTGCTAAACCGGGAGTGGGCATGGCCTGTGCATGACACATCCGGCCTGCAGGCCCTGGCTTAAAGAGGGCTGTAAAGCACTAGGAAGCAGTGTATAAGTGCTGCTGCTATTGCATGAGTGACTTTAGCATTATGATGGAAGAAAGTATGCATGAGAAATTTTTACATACTAGAGCAGTGGTTCCCAAACTTGGCAACTTTAAGACTTGTGGACTTCAACTCCCAGAATTCTCCAGCCAGTAGAGCCGGGCTGGGAGTTGAAGTCCACAAGTCTTAAAGTTGCCAAGTTTGGGAACCACTGTACTAGAGAATATAATGATAAAAGAAAAGCAATTTTACATTAGACTAATTTTACCGGAGAAACTATTATTGTTTCAGGTTACAGTTTTTCACCCCCATTTTCTATTTTTCTGTTCTATTCTTTATCCCTTGATAGTCAGTGTTTCATAGTTGCCTCTTACTACGGGACATTTTTTTTAAACCCAGTATCCAGTTTCCTCTTCTTGGGGAACATTGTGCAGTAGATTCAGAGGGCCCTGGATGAAGTGGATTATCTGGATCTTTTTTAGTTAGGTTTCAAACCTGAGAGTGGATATGGAATAGAAGCGGCTTTAGTTGTACTTTTGGCGGATTTCTGGTGTGGGTGGGGTGATGGTGGTGAATCCCTTTCTTGCTTTGCTTGACTTCTCAGCAGCTTTTCATACCATCAAACCATGATATCCTTCTGGATAAACTCAGAAATTGGGGATGGAAAGCATGGGTTGGGCTGATTCACCTCCTTTCTCTGGGGCCAATTCCAATTGATGATTGGAGAGGAGAGATCTAGTGTTCAGCCCCTAATATGTGGAAGTGCTGCAGGGGTCGATGCTCCCACTCTCCTATTTAACAGCGATATGAGATGACTGGGTGAGACGACTGGATGAGATATCATGTACATCTGCGCTCCCAGCAAATTATGTAATGGTGTGGCTGAAGCACTATCTTAGTGCTGGAGGCTGTGAGAGTATAGGCAACAAGCTTCAACTGAACCATGGGAAGACTTTGGGCTTTGGGTTTTGGGGCTCTCTGGTTCTAGAACTACACCATCTTTGGTGCTGGATAGGGCTGCATTGCCCCAAACAGACCCTGCGTGCAATCGGGGAGGGGGGTCCTCCTGGACTCAGGACTGCTGCTGAGGACCAGCTGGAAGTCGTAGCTAGGAGAGCCTTTGCACAGCTTTGGCCTCTGCATGATAACACTGAAAAAAGTGGCTCATGATCAGTCCTCATACTTACAACTGTTGGAGAATGTCTGTGATTATGTGATCCAAATTCAAGCACTTAATAACTGGCATATATTTGCAATAGTTACAACATTCTAGGGTTGTGTCATAACATTTGCAACCTTCCCAAGGGGTTTCTGATAAGCAAAGTCAGTAGGGGAAGCTAGATTTGTTTAACTGTCACAGCAGAAAAGCCCACAAAATCGGGGTGACTCATTTAGCAATTGCATCATTAACAACAGAAGCTCCAATCTCATTTGTGATCATAAATTGAGAACTACCTGCAAAGTGCAAATGTCTGAATTTTCTTATAATCTTATCCCTGCTTTTTATAGGACCTTTTTCTCAGTAGTGATGTTTAGGATGTTGTCATATCAGCACTGACTATTATTCAGTATTAAGGAAAATGATAATAGGTTTTTAAAAATATTATTCATATTTTACCTTGCCCTGCTTCCTAAATAGTTAAGTCAGAATTAGATTGGGTTCATGCATAGAAGCTAATTTAGTTATGTCACTGTCATTTGAAGCACAGCTCATGAAATTTCAGTTCCCTAATCTGTATGATTCTGTAGCTTTCCCCTATACGTCTAAAATAGGGTCAAATTATGATGGAAGAGTATTGAAGTTCCTACAGTGGAGGAATGGATTGTAAAAATGTCAGAACTACTGGCAAAACTGCCTTTTCAGGCCAGGGAGAAAACACGTGCTTTGTTTGAAAGACTGGAAACCTTTTATGGACATTTTGCTAAAGGAAGAATAAAAAGTAAAATGGTGATTTAAGGAGATTTAATGATGGAAATAAATAAATATTAAATAAGGGACTGAAGGGATCTCTAGAAGAATTAAGAGGGAAGAAGATAATAGATTTGTTAATATCTGGTAAGAAGAAGGTTTGAAATCATATTTCAAAGCCTTCCTTCTTTCCATCCATCCATCCATCCATCCATCCATCCATCCATCCATCTTTAGCTTTGTCTCTTTGTAAAATCATCAATAATTTTTTTTTAAAATGTCAGGACAATGAAACATCATACTGATATTATGAAGTTTCTTTGGAATCTAATTTATCATGTTTTCAGTTTAGCATTAAAAAATCATATCAAAAATGGAAATATAAACACTGCTTCAAGTAGGTGTGTGATTCTATTTTTTTAAAAAGGAAGCTTGCAGTTTTTTAAATATTAAATGCTATCTTTCCACTGTTAATCTTTCTTATCAAATGTTTATGTTGATATTGATTTTAATTAAATGACTTCATTGTATTTTGAGAACTGCCATCTATGGACATCCCTCCCACCCCATTTGGATAGTAGTAAGGAGTATAGAATTCCTGGCAGAAACATGGTTAACATGTTTAATCAGCAACATTATATTTAATTGGAGAGTCTGTAGTCTAATAGCAGGAGGCTGAAGGGAATTATTTAGTATTAGTAATGCTCGTCTGGGAGTTGTGTACTAATCAAGCAGCTTGTGTTTTTGCTGTGGGGATAATGAATAATGACGATTATGACATGTTAGTACATGTCTGTGGGAAAAGTGGATGGGCCATGAGTTAATCAAGAAGTATATTAAAATAGTTCCATGCTGGTTTCTGATTCTGTTCTCTGTACTGTCTGTCAAGGTTTGGAATTTTGAAACAATTATTTTCTGCATCTAGTTTAATATGTAAGTAAGCAGTTATCAAAAATCTCTAAAACTTAAAAACTATAAAGTCCACATTTCAAAACATACAGTGTCAGGTGCTACAATGGCACAGTTAAAAGTATAACAGTTGGAATCCTTTAATTTTATTAATGTATGTATCATAATTTATTTATAGAAATGATATTATGGTTTCTATCTACAGTTTTGTTAGTATTTTAAATGGCTGCACAAGTTTATTCTTTAAAATAGTTTGTCTTTTCATTAAGCCAACAGTCCCCAACCTTTGCAGCTTGGTGGACTGGCGGTTGGGGGGGGGGGGGAGAGGGGAAGGGAACTGACAAGCAGGCACATGCGTTGTTCAACTTGTGCAAGCATCGGGCCAGTGCACAGATTCATGCATATACAGCTCAACCTCTGCACATCGAGTTGTGTGTGTACACATGCCAGCCCACTACTTGCGCAAGTACAGCTGCACACCTGTGCATGTGCGCTGTCCTACTACTCGTATGCCATGGCCCAGTGGCTGCGACCCTCGGGGTCGGATCCCAGCCAAAGGTATTCTGAACCATATCCTGCTCCAAATCCTTGCGCGATTGGCTGTTTAATAACCAGATAAACCTAGGAGGGCCAAAACCCTGTCTTTCATATCACTCATGAAACTGCCAGCATATATATATATATATATATATATATATATATATATATATATATATATATATATATATATATATATATATATATATATATATATATATATATATATATATATATATATATATATATATATATACACAGTTAATAAAGTAACACATTGAGTTTAACTTGTTAAAAAAGAAATTGAACATCTCATAAATCCACAAAATGAATTCATATTTGTAGGTAAACTTTCACTGAAATTGTTGTATAGATGAGGACCAACATATTTTTTTATTACTGTATGCACTTATTAAAAACTTCCTACCAAACTGTGACCATCATGTATTAACTTAATTAAAGCTGTATCACAATGCAGCTCAAAAGTGTTAACCTGTAGGAGATTGTTATTGAAATCCATTATCTATGGAGTCAGTATTAGTGGTCAGCAGCATCAGAAGTAAAACTGCAAGTAAAGTCCCCTCAAGGGTGCTGTGAGCCCAGCAGGTTAAAATGTCAGAGTTTCTTAAAGGGACTGATAGCTAAGGCCTCTAGAGTTATAAGGAAACCAATCATTTGGCCTCAGCAGGGAATATTTCTTTATTTAGCAAATAGGGAAAAATTGCAAACCTGAAAAAGGATTTAGTGTGTACCCTGTGTGCTGTTTTAAAAATATCCCCATAAGTAATACATACATATGTGTATATGTGTGCACATAAAATTTTTAAGAACGTGTATGTGACTTTTAAAGTTTTCTTTAGAAGTTAGGTTGCACAGGTAATTCTTGGTAAATATTTTTATGAAAATTATACATAAACCTTAATCCTTTGATAAATTTTGTTTGTATGAATAGGATAGAATACTTTATTTGGCCAAGTGTGGGAAGAGACACATGCACCTTTGGTGCAGGAGCTCTTATTGTATATGCAAAGCATCATCATCATCATCATCATCATCATCACAACAACAACAACACAAACTAATGCCATGAAAGCGAAGATACAAAAATCCACTGACAACCCAAACTGCCGACTTTCCAATAACAAAATCGAAACTGTTTCACATTTAATATGGGAATGCAGTAAAATCTCACAAACTGATTACAAAGCTAGACACGACCGAGTTGCTAAATTAATCCACTGGTCATTATGTAAAAAAATATGATTTACCTGTATTCAGAAAGTCATGGGAACATAAAGTGGAAAAAGTTATCGAAAATGAGAAGGTGAAGATCTTGTGGGACTTTGGAATACAAATGGATTGTCATTTGGAGCACAACACACCAGATATCACGGTTGTAGAGGGCCGAAGTGTACAGTTCATTGATATCGCTGTTCCTGGAGATGCCAGAGTCAAAGAAAAAGAACTAGAAAAAATAATGAAATATCGTGACCTGGCCATCGAAATTACATAGCTATGGATGAAGCATGTAACAGTGATACCCATTGTCATTGGAGCACTTGGCACCATGTCCTAATTGTGAGAATTAGGTGTTCAGAAGAGTGATGGCACAAGGGAAGAAACTGTCACTATATCTAGCTATTGTGACATGCAGTTGTGGCGTCCCAAGTGGAAGAGTTGAAACAGTTTATGTCTAGGATTTTGAGGGGTCTGTAGATATTTTCTCAGCCCTCCTTCTGACTCACATAATATACAGATCTATGGAAGGCAGGCTGGTTGCAATTGATAAAACAATGTACTATCCAGTTAAATTGACAGCAGTTTCTCTAACTTCGATAAGTGAAGAGGTGCTGCAGTATTATAGGAATTGTTTTTCAGTTGCAAAGTAGTTTTTGAGTTCACTTATGAATCCAAGAAGGGTAGGGAATGTTTTAAGTATCTAAAACAGGATGATTAATAATCTCCAAAATGCAGCTTAAATTTCAAATAAAAATGGATTAGAAAAATAATTTTCATTTATTGATTTGTATAAGAATTCTCTTTTTATTTGTTCTTTTATTTATTTATTTATACACAAGACACACAAACATACATACAGTATATACATGTCTTTAAAAGTGCTCCAAAGCAATATTTTTTCTAAATAGTGCTTTTAAAAATCTATAAATTTAATCCTCCATTTGACATTTTTTGTCAAACTAAGCTTTTATTTTTGTTTTAAAATTACATACATGTATGAATAGTGATTTGGTATTTTCTGAAAACTAGCTCGTTTAAAGTAAGTCCCAGTTGATGTGCAATTTACAAAAAAAGGATTGACTGCATGATATAAATTAGAATAACTTGGATAAAACTGAATCAGAAGAAGTGGTTGTAGTTTTCAACTGGTGTCTTATTTCACAAATAGGTTAGATAAAGTTTGTAAATTGAAGCTTAACTTGATAAAATTGAAGTCCTGAGTGAACATAGTATCCAGAAAGAAAAGCAGTCTAAATTATAATATAGCATTTCATCCTTTTTTAAAGAACATGTTCTAAGTTGTTAGGATGCTCCTTAATGTAGTCTCGTTGAAATTGGGGTGATATTTTATTTTATTTTATTTTATTATTTTATTTTATTATTTTATTTTATTATTTTATTTTATTATTTTATTTTATTATTTTATTTATTTTATTTATTTTATTTATTTTATTTATTTTATTTATTTTATTTATTTTATTTATTTTATTTATTTTATTTATTTTATTTATTTTATTTATTTTATTTATTTATTTTATTTATTTTATTTATTTTATTTATTTTATTTATTTTATTTATTTTATTTATTTTATTTATTTTATTAATTTTATTTATTTTATTTATTTTATTTATTTTATTTATTTTATTTATTTTATTTATTTTATTTATTTTATTTATTTTATTTATTTTATTTATTTTATTTATTTTATTTATTTATTTTATTTATTTTATTTATTTTATTTATTTATTTTATTTATTTTATTTATTTTATTTATTTTATTTATTTTATTTATTTTATTTTATTTATTTTTTATTTATTTTATTTATTTTATTTATTTTATTTATTTTATTTATTTTATTTTATTTATTTATTTTATTTATTTTATTTATTTTATTTATTTTATTTATTTTATTTATTTTTTATTTATTTTATTTATTTTATTTATTTTATTTATTTTATTTATTTTATTTATTTTATTTATTTATTTATTTTATTTATTTTATTTTTTATTTTTTATTTTATTATTTTATTTTACTATTTTATTATTTTATTACTTTATTTTATTATTTTATTTTATTATTTTATTACTTTATTTTATTGTTTTATTTTATTTTTTATTTTATTATTTTATTTTATTATTATTTTATTTTATTTTATTTATGCCCAACTCACACATTGGTGTCTCAAAATTACAAAATTTAAAAAAATCTATCAGATAATAGAAACCTAATAAACCCCACCCCACCCCACCTCCCTTGGCAACAATAACACAATCAAATCAGTCACTTGATCGGCTCTGTCTCCATTCATGGTCCACAGGCAGGCTGATGGTTTTAGTCTATAAGTGTATAGACATATAGTTTATATAGACTATATAAGTTTATATATTATACCTGAGAACTTTATATCAGTTTTGGTTAATATTCTGGGATTTCTCCTAGGAGGAGAAAGTGATCTGGATTTCTTTTTATAGTAAGCCATAAATTGATTTATTGGGTTCTAAATCACTGTATTGTGTGTAGATGGTTTTTATCTTAGTGTGTATCATGAAGGTAGACAACTGTGGTTTATCCAATAAACTGTGGTTGAACAAGCTCTAATTTAGCACTGTATGAAATCCTACTATTGTGTAGTCACAGCTTTCTGTGATATTTTTGAAGACACCTGCAAACTTCAAGTTGTTCCAAATGGCACGAAGTTTTTCTAAATGGTGCAGTCTGATTTTAACAGTATTGCTATAATGCAGAATTTTTCATTAGTCTTGAAATAATTTCATATAGCTGCCTCATTACTTTTCAATGGAGTGCAAAATATTTCAACGACATGGGACCCATATATTTAAAGAAAACTTTTTCCCATATGGTGGAATCATTGGTTGATGGTCAGCTCTGAAATTCCTTCCTGAGTGAGGTATCCTTTATTCCAGTTTCGCATTTGATAAGTGTCAAGTAAAATAAATTTCATTCACTCAGGCATTTAAAAATGTTTTTATTACTTTTATTTTTTAAAATATACTGACTTCATAAAACATAATTTTGTCTGGTATTTATTGTAAATATTTTTACCTTTCATTTTTTAGATTGCTTAAAAATCTTTGATAAAAGTGAAATATAAATACTTAACATTTCCAACATTAAAGTTGTTGTTAAGGAAATCTATAATTTATTTCTCTGTTTGATCTCATTTGGTATAGACAGCAGGCACTTTGAATTTTTCACCTATTTTCAAATATATTAAAAAATTAGGCTGCTCAAATATAATTTCCTCTTTTTCATTTTTTAAAAAAAATCTACATTTCATAATACGATTGTTTCAATTGATGTTTATTGTTGAAAGATGGTACACTGTAATATCTAGCTTTTACTGTGGTAATGTGATTTTTTTATTACTAAAAATATTTTCCCCTTTTCGGTCACATAATCTGTATTTCTTATTTTATGGTATAGGTAATATACTGTTTTAAGGTCCTCCAGTTATGTGCTTTAAAATGTGTGCTAAATTGATATAAATAAATAAAACAAGTAATGAAATGAGTGCCAACCCTTTGCTTATTAAATTATATTTTGCAGATGACAAATGTGCATCTTTTTGAAATAATATCCTTAAGTTTTGACTTGTGCATCAGGAAATAACATACAGGACTGTTTTGTTTTGGCAGAAGTGACCCATCCAGCACACTAATCCATGATGGAAACTTTTCAGTTTTTCACATCATAGGAAGGGAGATTGGTGGGGGCTTTTGAGTGTCTGCTTTACCTGTCTTTCGCTGGAGGTTAGATTGATGGCAATCCTGACATTGTTTTGAAAAGGTGTCAAGATGGAATCATTCTTAAATTTTGAAGACTAACAGATTGGCGAATGCCATTTGATGGTTATGTCCATTATGCTTTTTGTGTAGTGTTTTATTTGATGATGACTGTAAGTAAATTAAATGTATAAACGAAAGCCATAAATAAAGGCCATTGATATCAATAGGAAAATGTTTTAAAAGGAAATTGTATTTCAGTGTATTTCAATTGTAACTAATTTCGTTGTATACATGATGTACAATGACAATAAGGGCTATACTACTTCATGTGTATTTCAGTGGAAATGAACTGAGGGGAAAAGTGTCTGCTGAAAGTTTCCTATCTTTGTCTAAGCAATTATCTTTGGACCTATAATAATTTGTATACCTAAGATAAGAGTGGGCAGCATTCTGGTCAGTAAGATCTAGTTGAAGAAGGGCTTCTTTCATCTCTTGTTATAGGCCTACTAGCTAAGTCCTAAGAAAGCAGAAGTTCATCAACATTCCTCTATATTCTGTTGCCTTAAAGGACTAGCGAGCTTTGTGATAGCAAATGCACTGGAATTGTGGGATTCCATCCACTGGAAAGCCTGATAGACTTGTCTTGTGGCTTTGGTATAAACAGTTTAAGATCTTTGTGTTCCCACAGCTCTGAATTCTTTTAATCCCCTGTAATGTGTGAAAGTGCTTAGAAGACAATGTTTATGTGAAAATTAGCTACTGATCCAGTATGCCTCTTTTAGGATAAAAGTTCATCCAAATGTCAACTAAATCCTATCATGAGGAGAGGGAAATGGCTAATTCTAGGGTGATTGGAAGCAAATTATCTATATCCCTTGCACAAACAATGCATGGCCATTACCGAGTCTGCATATATTACGTGGGTGTTTGTCTTGTAATTAGTGATTTTAAATAAGCATGGTTATGTGTGACATACACTTTGATTAACTTGTAAAATCCAGATTCCTTATATGGCATTTGGGACTTCTCCAAGACCTCCATAGCAGTTCTGCCTTGCTAGGGAGCAAGTCAATGTCAGGTCTTCCCTTGCAGATTGATGGGTTAGATTCCATCCAGTAAAGCCAGTTCTTTTCATCTCTTTTAAGAGGAATTCTGGTCTTGGAATCTCTCAAACTGGAGAGTGTGTGTATGTCTCCTTGTATAACACAAAGCATTCTGCTCTCTTCTTTCTATAGGCACACAACAAAGACTGGGAGAGCTATTCAGGCAAATTTAGGCAATTAATACTCTTTACCCATTACAAAGGGTTTCCTTTCCCTAGCATAATACACCAGTTTTTCTTGGTAATATGAATGGTTTTATCTTTTGATCCTAATTTATTTTTTATTGCGTTCCTCTTTAACTTTATTGATGTTGGAGTCTCCAGGACCTAATGGATATATAATTTTAGAAACTCTTTTTACTTTGAAAGCAGGAAAACTGTGAAGTTTGATATAATTTATTGAGGCTGGGAATAAACTACCTCAGGTTTTCTGAAGGATGTAGTATGTCATCATAATCTCACACTGTATGTGTATTTTCTTTGGTAGGTTTTCTTTAAATTGTATACACTACAATTGTATGGCATGTGCTTTAATTCTAATCTGGGTACAGGCTGATGTTATGTTTCCTGTGCTGATACAGTAATATCCTACATCATTTGTTGATGTTTTTCCACTACTTTTTATTAACTTTCTTTTTTGAAATTATTGTGATAAGCTTTTGGGATCAGGAGACAAGCGTCTTGATATAATTCTGTAAAGCTGTTCATGGTATTATTGTTGGGCAGCTTCCCCATATTAATGCTTGCAATCTTGTGGTTGTTACAAGTGGTGGGATTCACTTACCTTCCCTACTGGTTCACAAATCTCTAACTTCACTCGCACACGCATTAGGTCAGGGTGGGTGGGCACAACTGCCATTACCCGTTTGCCCAAACCAGAGAGGACTGTCTGAATACCACCTCTGGTTGTTAGTCATATGTTTTAAGAACAATTTGTTCATGATGTCATAGTGTGATGTTCTGCAGAAGTTGTGATCAATTAAAGTTTTGAAAAAGTATTGTATCAAAACATTGAAAGTGTGCGGTATTTATGCAGTAATCAGATTTCTCTTTGCAGCTGTGGATTGCAACTGGAATTTATTTTTACATAAAAAACATTTATGAAATGTCCAGAATTCAGGAGAGTTTACAGTCCCTGCCATATGCAACCAGTACCCCAAGGGGAAGGCTAAAGTAGTATGTTCACTTTCTTTTTATTACAATGTGAGGTACACCTCAAGGAGAAAGCCTATTCCAATATATCCACTTAGAAATTTATGGGGTCTTAGCTTCTTTCATTAGTAGAGTTTTATATTAAAAAAACAAAATAAAAGCAGAAAATGTGAGTGTGTTTCTTCAGGGAAATCTTGGGTGCTGAACAGAAACAATTCTGATTTTTAGTGCTGTACTAAAAGTCATAGCATTAATCTCTTGTTTGTACGAATTTTTTGAAATCACCATCTCAGGACTGAGGCTATTTTTAAATCTTAATATAGGCATTAAGCACTTTTAAATTCACACTGCCATTCTTGTGAACTATCACCTTTACCAGTGCGATTTGATTTGAACATTATTGTCTGGTATTGAACACTGCATGACTAAATCTGTTTAGATTTGTATTCTGACCAAGGCTTGGCAATGCTACCTCTTTATTGTAATTAATTGCTGAGTCAGTGGATTTGAAGGTAATTTGCATTAAATTGAGTTTTAATTCAAGACTTTGCTGTGCCTTGATGTGTATAAGAGTGAGAAACAACCTTAACTTATTTTATGGGATGAGCTAATTGTGGTTTCTCTTGCTGTGGCATAGCATGCTCATTGGGTAAATTAAACACATCTACTTTATGGTGAGGAATCCTTCATTGTTCTATAATGTTGATGTGAGCTACAAAGATGGGTAGGTTGACAAAGTTTCTATTGTGAAAGATTTCAGCTGATATTCAAAATAGTCTTATCAAATAATGCATACAGTACTCATGCCTTTGGTGTTGGAGAAAGAACAAAGGAATGAAAAGTGAAAGTGCGTTGCAATAAAGACTGGTTGTGTGGTGCAATGTTGTCGGAATCATTGCTTTAAGACCTTCGAATGTGCCAAGGGTTAGTCTACTCTGCATAACTGGAACAGTGGGTGACCCAAGCATTCATTTCTCCAGAAGGATCTTTGTGCTGGGTTTCTTTTTAATTAGGCATTTAGATTCATGTAAGAAGCATCTACCAAATGGGGGAAAAATCAACTAATTAAAGTTTAAAAATGGTTATCTAAAATAGTAAATGCAGGTAGCTCTCTGGCTATGTGAACCAACCAGCTGATCAAATTTTGTTTTCTTTTTGGGGTCTCTCTCTCTCTCTCTCTCTCTGTGTGTGTGTGTGTGTGTGTGTGTGTGTGTAAACAGATAAATAGATAAGCTCACAGTGAAATTAGTTTGCAAAATGATAGATGGATTTGCACAACTTTTACATTTCCACTTTGGAGTAGTATACTTAAAATTTTACTCAACTCTTAATGAAAGACTTTACTTTAAAAACCAAAGATGCTTTTGAGTAGAATACAATAATACATCCGGTAATATTCTTGGCTAAAGGATTGTTATTGTCGTCTTCTGATTCGGTTTTTACTTTGAGAATCTGTAATTTATCTGTAAATTATGCACTGGTTTCTATATAGATTCTCTAACGAAAAAACTTTGGGAACTATGGAGCTATATTTAACTTTTTACTATAACACTTAAAATTTGATTTACCAGAACTGTCAATTGATTTACCAGAACTGTTAACAATGCTGCTATTCTTCTGGTTTTCACATAATATTCTATTATTGATACTGGCGATTGTTAAAAATCAGTATTATAAAGTAAAATTTCCATTTGGTTAGATATTTAAAATTAACAAACTTTTCAAAGCCCTCAGCCTGCAATCCTTCATCTTGGAATTTTAATTTTAGCAAATTTTGTAACTCATAGAAATTTACTTAATGTAGGCATTTAGATATGAAATTCGCATGGAATGAAATCATAAAGATTTGTTGTTGTTGTTTATATATATATATATATATATATATTAGAGTCAATTTACCATGTTGTTTGTTGATTTCTTTGATTGTATTTATCTATGTATATACTTAAGGATAATAATTTGAATGAATTAAAATAAATTAAATTAAGTAAAACTCAGAAATTGCCTTATTTGAATAGTGTTAAAGTGTGTTGGAAGGAATTTTCCCCACTTAAAAATACATTGGTAAAATTCTATCCTGCATTCCATGTTGGTTATGTATTTTGTCAGCTTCTATGGACAACTGCAAAGGCAGTTTCCAAATTTTTTAGGTAAGTAAATAATATTTTGCTGTTGAAATGACATGCTTTCAACTATCTTCAAGGAAAGGATTTTTTTTCTGCACCATGTGTTTTTTTTAAAAAAAATTCTTCCTTTTCTTCCTTCATTAAAAGTATTTAAATAAAATATTTGTGTTTATAGTACTATATTTTCCTCTCTTGCATTTCTTATCAGTGTATTCTAAACTCCCAAGAATAAGAAAATAGAGTTATATTGGTATCTTAACATATATCCAATGATCTAATTTATGATGTTTGAAATAGTCTTTCTGAAGATTTTCTGCCATGAAGTGCTAGTTAGTGCTGTCAGATTTAAGATATTCTCTGTATTTTTCTGATTAGACTGTTGATTATTGGAGACAACTAGGTTTACACCTTTGTTCCATCCTAAAGTTCACTGGATGGCCTTTCTCTATTTACATTTTCCCTCATCTAACTTCTGTGCTGACTTCTGAGATTAAAATTGGAGGATACTGTAAATAGAAACATGTTGTCTTCTTTCTATAACCTACATGTGCAGAGAGAGCATGAGTTAGGTGTTTAGTTTAAACATTTAATTCACCTAAAAATAAATATTATCATTTGAGGTATCTGATCAACTTGTAAATCATATTCAACCTGACCTTGATAGAATTGTAATTATTTAGAAACAACAACATCTGTTTGGATGTACAGATGAGAATAGCAGCCAAGAGTGCTTCTAACGGACTTAATTTGATATCCCAGTTCATCAATTAGTTCATTTTTGTCTGATTTAGTCATAGCTATTTGAGAATTGTTACCTTCATATTGGATTTCTGCATTGGGACTTTCCTTGGAAGAATACATAAACTTCCACAAACTATGACCCGGCTGCGGTTTAAAACTAGTTAATAGAATCTCACTTAGACCACTTCATAGTGCTTTAGTACCCTCTCTAAGCAGTTTACAGTGTCAGCATATTGCCCCCAACAATTTGAATCTTCATTTTACCAACCTTGAAAGGATAGAAGGCTGAGTCAACCTTGAGCCTGCGGGTTTGAACTGCGGGTAGTTGACAGAATTAGCCTGCAATACCGCATTCTAACGACTGCGCCACCATGGCTCCTAAAAGTTAAAGGAATCATATGTTAATTTTGATCCAGTTTTGTCAATATGTTTGTTAAGGATGCTATCTTTTGCTTTTTTCCCTCCTGATTAATTGGAGTCTTTCTGATGTTGCTTCTTCCCAACGTTTTTTCCTTTGCTTGAATATTGTTTGAATATTATCAATTTCAGGGGCTTTTGTGTTGCCCCAATAAGTGTGTGGGGGAGGAAATAGTGGGAGGATGTGACCATGGTGCCTAGATGGTGGAATGGTTTTCACAGAGTGGTGTCTTGACTTCTTGTAAACTTTGCATGAGGTTTTGTTTATTCAAACTGACATTGAATATTGCAATACTGTAACATCATAAACGATATCACCAAAATCTATATTTAGGTTCAGCAGCTATTTAGATATCTTTTGATAAGAATAAACACTAGGTTTAGTTTTCAAGTCTTTATATTTCATTTTGCTTCTTTGATATTCTATTTGTCTGACATTTGGATGTTGTTGTTTATTACAAATTTAAATACATCAAAAGAACTTGCCACTAAATATAATTTTAACTTCCATTACTATCTTACATTTAGCTCTGTCATAGACTGCAAATGAAAAAATATATATGAAAATAACTATGTTGCAAGTGCTTCATTGAATATCATCTAATATTTTAAAATATTTATTTAATAAAGTAATGGAAGCCTTTTCTCCATTTGCATGTGACTTTGTTTATTTACTGGCTTCATAACTTTACTGATACATTAATTGTCCCTATTGGCTGCTATTTGCAATTTTATTGTATTGTAAAATATATATTGTCTTATTTTTTTTTTTGCTTAAAGTAATTCTTTGTTGTTTTAAGCTATCACAGTATATAGAAAGACAGAGTTTAAAAATTTAATTCTAACATAAATAAACTCTAAAAACATTTTAGCAAATATTTATTTCCTCCCCCTCCTCCCCATCCTCCTCCTTCTCCTCCTCCCCCCTCTCCTCCTCCTCCTCCTCTCTCAAGGGAAGGGCTGACTGTAGATGTGTACAGGTAAAATAAAAGGGAAGAAGTTCATTCTAAAAAATATCAATTATTTGTTGGAGTAAATATAGAATGGAGATGAATATAGGATCACTTTTAATTTCAGAATAAAATAATCATTTCAGCAGTTGAAAAGGGTACAAAGGACTGCAGTAAACAACCCTGCTTCGAACGTCACATCATTTAGGATGCTTTTTGAATGGTATTGTTGCCAGTAGATCATTTTTTAAAAAAATTAGTGGGAAAATTCTCCTAAGTTTTTGTATAATTGGAAAATGGAATGCATATTAAAGTTATATGCATTTCCCAAGCTCTTAGATTGAATAGAATATATCTATTTTTTAAAAATAACAAAAAGTAATGAAGTTAAAGGATCATTTACCACTTTTAGATTAAGATGAGAAAAAAATACATGTATGTGTTTTTTAAATAAAAAATTTCAGAGAAATTCAGAAAAAATACATATTTATATGATTCATATGTATCTTACATTGTAATAAAAATTATACAAAAGGATAGCATTTTATAAATCTTATGCAGAATATATTAACATTTGAATGATAGCATTGTCCATCACTGATTGGAGTTATTAAGGAACTTGAATATTGCAATACTGTAACATAATGAATTTTTCATCAAAATCTATATTTAAGTTCAGTAGCTATTTAGATATCTTTTTAGAAGAATAAACACTAGGTTTAGTGTTCAAGTCTTTAAATTTTCTTTTGCTTCTTTAATACTTCCAGAGGTCTGACATTTGGATGTTGTTGCTTATTACAAATTTAAATTCATTTAAGGAACCTCCTGCTAAATGTAATTTTAACTTTCATTCCTGTCTTACATTTAGGCTATAAAGGGAAAAAAATGAAAATAACTATATCGCAATGCTTCATTGAATATTATCTAATATTTTAAATATTGTTTATTTAATAAAAATGGAAGCCTTTTCTCCATTTCTAATTATTACAATGACAGATGCTTTCTGATCATTTAAAAAAAAGATCGTGTCTCTAACATAAAAAGCAAGAAAGCTGTTTTAGAACATGCATTTTTTTCAAAATTGATTCTGAAATTTTATTTAGCTATAGCATATTTCTCAGATTTGCTTGGAAATATTATAGTTGACAATAGTCTGTGAAAAAGGATCAGAATGAATTTGGGAATCTAAGGTTGCTTAAAAAAAGCTCAAGATTTTCTGGTTCATGTGCAGTGATATTGAACTCTTTAGTCATATGCTTTAATTTGGGCATGGAGTTGACCTGATGCTGTGCAGGGACACCACTGCATCCCTTCATTCAATTCACTCTAATTATCCCCAACTTCCTGGGGAGCCTGCTTAGATGGAACTAGCCGTGAATGTTTGTTGTTAAGTAGTAAGATATTAGGCTGTTACATTTAACAAAATGGTTTTAGACTCTGCATTTACATATAGATGATCAGTGTACTATGTTCAGATTTGTATTTGCGTGTTTCTAAATATCCCTGAATTTATCATAAAGTCCTTATGCTTGTATTGCAGCATAAAGCGAAATTTCTTATTGTATATCCTTATTTGCACTGTGTGTACCTGTCTTCATTATTTATATCTATATCCTTCTCTTGTATGTCTGATTTTGAGTGCTGGGATTTATATGTGCATATAATTTACACAATGTATTCATATGCCATTTGTGTCAGTTTTTGTTCCTTAAACATTAATAGCTTAGGGAAATAGTAGTAAACATTGGCTGGCACATGTATATTAAAATGTAGTCATTTTGTCTTTGCAGGTCCACGTGAAAATGGCCGATGAAGCAGTCTGTGTTGGCCCAGCTCCCACTAGTAAAAGCTACCTCAACATGGATGCTATCATGGAAGCCATTAAAAAAACGCGGGCCCAAGCTGTGAGTCTGAATGAATCTCTCCTCTGCAGCTGTTTCATATATAGAAAGCAAGGACACTAGAGTTTGTATTTAAAGATTAAAAAAAAGTGAGGGGAAGAATGATTGAATATGCTATTTCAGTTTAGTTCATGTCACATGAGTTAAATGTGGCCGAAATTGCTACTGGAAATCAAAGGCTTTTGTAGCATCTGGCAGTGCCGGTCGCTGATCCTGCAGGTGGCTGCTGGATTCAGCTTTCACACCAGGGAGCAGCTTCAGTTCATTTCCAAATTTGCTGGGGAAAAAAAAATCCCAATTAGTTTAGAACACTAACCCTTTCTGTGCCATAGCTTCTTGTTTGGATCTTCCCTACAATAGCGTGTGATTTGATTTTTTAACAATAGTTTTATTTTCAAACTTTTTAATGATCTCGCCAGTATGAGAATGTGCACGCAGCAAAGACTTGCATGGAAATACATGGTGCATCCAGATATTAGATGTTATACCAGATACTATTTTTAAATGTGTTGTGTTACTGACGAAATGTATTGGAGTAGATCAGTGCTCATGCTACTTCCATCTAGTCTGTTTTTTCTGCTGAATTAGGACTAGATACAAAATTTTACAGGAATGTTTGTTTTTTTAAAACAACAACAACAACAACAACATACTTTTAGGGCTATTATTGCATCATTGAATGCAAATGTGGTCTTCAGAACCGCTGAATGCAAAAGCATCTTTAAATAAAATGCAAGGGATGGGAGTCGGCCAACACCAGCAATTACCCTGGAGTGTCTCAATTAGCATTATCATTTCTTTTGAAATAAATGTTTCAGTATGGCGCATTTGCAAAGGGGGAGGGGGTGGAAAAATGGCAAACAACATTAATTAGCCAACAGACACTGCAGATGTTTACATTGTTAGTTAAGAAGACTTAATAGAGATAAAAATAGTTCAGGCTTTCATCTTTAGTTCACTGCATATATTTTCTTAGTTGTGAATTTACATATGATTCAAATTATGAAACTGACTATTTTTTCACATTACTTTGTTTTGTAATTATATCAAGTGTTGTTTGTTGTATAGAGATCTGCATAATGTGTTCATTATTTTGGTGAAGGGGCACGTTAGCATTTTATCTCAGTCTACAGATTTTATATTCTGTTTTCTTTGAAACTTTGCGTTCATACTGATGCTAGGAACTTGGGTGAAGCAACAGTTAAGGAAATGATTAAGAGAAAAAAACAAACTATAAACTTGGTAAAGTAGAGATACTTACAGATTTGAATGGTATGGAAAAGGTCATGTTGAAAGAAATGTAACAAATTATGAGAATGGTTCAATTAAGTGGAAATAAAATAGATGGAAAACTAGTCAAATATCTATTTCTGTCAAATATCTATCTCTTTGACGGATATTGTTTTCAACTAGGGCAATCCATATTTAGCGTATCTAGAATATATGTTAGGTGTTCTCTATAAATTAAGTATACACACTTGCATGCAGAGTATTACATCAGAAATGTGTGACCTGGAATGATGTCACAGAGATCATGTAATGTTGGGTGGCCTGCTTTATTATGTAATTTTAAGTAAATTGATAGTGCTTTTTCCTTATTTTTTTTAAAGGTGCCACATATGTAAATGGGGCCTAAAAAGTGCTAGATATAGTAGATGAATTGAGGTTTTTAAATGTAATTAGTGCAAACATTTCAAATAGAATTTTTTTTACAATGAATTTCAAAAGAAATGATTCAGCAGAATAAATTCATCTAATATAAAGTAAAATCCGAGTGTATATTGTGCAAATTAAGTTCTGTGTGCCTGGCGTTAGAAAACTTAATTTTGTCTTTTATTTTTTTAAGGTTCACCCAGGATATGGATTCCTTTCAGAAAACAAAGAATTCTCCAAGCGTCTGGTAATTTTAAAAAAATATTCCATTTGTTTCCTCAGAGAAATTATGTTGTACATAGGTGCAGACTATATATCTTATTAGTGGTAGGATTTATACACTGAAGTTGAAATCAGAGATTAAAATTACCTCTTCTCTCCCTCCCCCACCTTCCCAGCATTTACTGGAGAGGAATGAAAGTTGAGAGGAAAGAAAGCAGGTTCCTCATGAATTATGACTCTTGGGGGTGGGGGGAGCAGCTGCTATCATGTAAAGCTTCATTTTATTTTATTTTAATCCAAAATATATTTATTTAAAGCTTGCTATGTGTGGTGAAAGTTTTGCATCTTGTTTTTTAGCAACATCAGCAGCAGCAACAACAATAAAGTTAGCATGAATTAGTAAAAAAATATTATATAGTATTCATGGATCAATTCCTTCCTTCCTTTGGGTTATTTTACTTGCTTTTTATTGTGAAAATAATTGTGGCTTTAAAAATCATACAAAGATGTCCGGGATAAGATGTTGATTATATTCTGTTTAATTTTATTATAATATTGGCTCTGAACTATTGCATTTAGATGGATTTAAAAATTTGGTACTCATTTTCATGAATATTACTTTTTTTACAATGTTATTCATATATTTCCTAGAAAGTATCAGTCAATGTATCTGAGCAAGTAAGATGATAGTTTTATCCCCGCATACTGTACCTACATGCACTATATTGCCAAAAGTATTCGCTCACAACTGAATCTGATTATTTGGATGGGTGAGCGAATACTTTTGGCAATATAGTGTACAAGTTCGAATGAATTTGGATTTCATGTTGTTATTAACATTGTTGAAGCATTTGATCAGGAGG
Organism: Thamnophis sirtalis; assembly: GCF_051295495.1. Classification (NCBI taxonomy): domain Eukaryota; kingdom Metazoa; phylum Chordata; class Lepidosauria; order Squamata; family Natricidae; genus Thamnophis; species Thamnophis sirtalis. The sequence continues at coordinate 24,925,354 of NW_028261392.1, read as the reverse complement.
ACTGAGATAGTATAGCCAGATTATGAAGAATTAATATAAGCACATTTATGTATTCATTTACTTATTACAAAGTAAAATGCTCCTTTCCCCTCCATTTTGATTAGAAGGAGAATAATAGACGCCAGATTATAGCTAAGAGCCAAAGAATATGTGTAGTAATAATGTCTATGCTACTCTTGTATTCACTGGCTATTTGATAATCTGCTAAGAACTGCAGCTGAAATAAAAAATAGCTAACTCTCACCAAACAGTGGGGGGAAAATTCTACAGACATATGCATTATTGGAATATCTGCAGACAATGTATGTGCTAGAGTGCTATTGTATGAAAATTTTCAAAGTAAAAATATAAAAATAATGAAATAAAAATGAATGAGACTGCTTCTAATTCCGGAATGTGTGTGTGTGTGTGTGTGTGTGTGTGTGTGTGAACTAAAGTATTACATAATTCAGAAACAGATTGTAATATTTATCAAATAAGTTTCATTAATTAGCAATTTGTTCTTTCTTGCGTGGAAGATATTGGCTAAGATTTAAGTCTTGATTTAATTGTCAAAAAGAAAATAAACAATTGTGTTAGGACATGATTTAATCGATTTCCCAAGTTTGCAGTACATGCATTCCCTAAAACAAGCAATTTGCTAATACACTATATTGCCAAAAGTATTCGCTCACCCATCCACATAATCAGACTCAGTTGTGAGCGAATACTTTTGGCAATATAATGTACGTTTTTATAACAAAGTATATATTTGCAACTAACTAGAACATTATAAAAGGCAGTTATATTACCTGTGAATATAACCCTGTCAGTATAGTAGTTCTTCAGTTTATTTTTGTGATGCTTAACTTCAGAGTATCCAGAAGCATGCACAACAGCAGGCACTACCTAGGCTACCAATGCACTGTACTGGGATTGCGTTATGTACACTGGATGGGAAAGGCCTTTTATACAATAGCTATTCAGAATGATGCAACAGCTCCTCCTCCCTATATTTTTAGGAAATGAATTCACTCACAACTTTTGTGAGTGAATTTTTGTGAGCCGTGGTGGTGCAGTGGTTAGAATGCTGTATTGCAGGCTGACTCTGCTCCCTGCCAGGAGTTTGATCCTACTGGCTCAAGGTTGACTAAGCCTTCCATCCTTTTGAGACTGTCGGGGACAATATGCTGACTATGTTAACTGCCTAGAGAGGGCTGTAAAGCAGTCTAAGTGCTATTGCTATTTTGGGTTGAGTGATCATTTGGATTTGAATGTACAACTTCCAGCACAGTGAAGGTTTCAATGGGCTTTCTGTGAGATATTGAGAATTGCTCCCCAAAAACAGACACCAGGATTTTTAGGGGTAAAAGGAGTTGTCTGAATGACCTGCAAGGTTTGTCATTCATTATGCCCATTAAACTCCCCAAAATTGCGCATGCACCGAACCGGCAGTAATGCCGGCAGCAACCCACCCCTGAACAGCATCTAGTACAAAAAAGGCCCTCAACCCTGGTCCGTGGCCCGATACTGGTCTGAGGCCTGTTAACCAGCCCATGCAAGCGAAGGGCAAGTGCTCAAAGCTCCATTTGCGCAGGTGCAGGATTGAGTTGCACATGCGAAACCAGCCTCTCCCCCCCTGCCACTGCTATTGTCGGTCAACAGAGCCAGAAAGGTTGGGGATTGCTGTAGTACAGAATTTAGGATTTATGTGAGCTGTTTTTCTACTGGGAAAATACTGTTCTTCATTCAGTGGAAGTGCAGTATCCACCACAGCTTGAATGAAGATGGAACCTATGCTCTAGTGGAGCAGGGACTTTATATTATTGGCAAAATAGAAATATAGAATTTTAGATACCTGTTCGGTTCCACTGTATCCAGTTAATATTTTACAGATCATTCTATAACTAACTGATATCTTCAAGATTTGTTTGGCATAGCTGCCGAATGGCCTGCCTCTAGATATATTTCATTTATCTCCTTAACCTCTTATAGTGTATGTCCCTATTCTTTTCTGTACTACAATATTTGTTTCATTTTCCAAGCATTCTAATATCCAAATCTATGGTATTATTTGTTGCTACATGCATTTATTTTTCCTGTTCTGTGCTCTTATTTTTCATCTTTTTTTTCCTGTATCCCTAAAACTGTATCCCTAATATTTGTTCTGCCTCTTTTTTCATTATCTTAATGGATGTGACTGCAACTAGGGAGGGGTTTTGTCATTTTCCATCCAAAGATTTTCCTCTATCCTAATTTTTGATGGCGTTTTAATTTCCTACTTTTTCTGTCTCCTTCCTTTATCTGGGTTAAAGGGAAGTGGGAGAAGATTCAGATGGTAGAAAAGTTACTTATTCATTGGATTCGTAATACTTTGCAAAAGCAAAGTATAGTGCATCAGGTCATTAAGGTCTCGTCCTCTAATGGCTACCTTGGAGGGAAGGTCTTGTCATACACATATTGTGGGGTTTTTTTTCTTGGTTTTTAAAAAAACCTTTTTGTGTTTTTCCTTGCAGTGGCAGAGAAAATAGAAAATATTTCATTGTTACTGTATAGGTATTTAAAAGTATTTTAATAATTGTCCTTAAAATTTCCAAATTAGGATAAACATTTTTTAAAGTCAGATACAATAAGGTGGATGAAAGCTATGAAGTTGTATAACATCCATAAAGGATCCATGAAACAATTCATCGTCATCATTTTAGCCATTATCTAGCCACTGCAGAATGAAGGCCTCTTCTACAGTCCTGAGCTTTCTTTTGCCAATTGGACACCACAAAAACCACAATTTTGTGATGTTGTCGATCCATCTTGTTTTAGATCTCTTTTGTGGATGCTTTTTATCAAGTAGGATCCATTCTATGACTGCCTTGGTCCACCTGGCAACGGTTCTTTTTGCTATGTAACCAGCCCATTTCCATTTCAGTTCTTTTACTCTCTTGATGGCATCATATATTTTTGTTTGTTCTCTAATCCATGTGCAGGTCTTTCTGTCTTGTCTTATGATGCCAAGCATGTACCTTCCACGGCTCTTTGTGCCCCCTGTAGCTTTTTTATCAGTTGTGAGGTTAGTGTCCATGTTTCACTAGCATGTTAGAGTAAATAGCACATATTACCTTAAAACAATTACCGATAGAAGGACTGAAATTAAACAACAAAAAAAAACCCCAAAATTTTTATTTGCGTCTAAAAGACCAGCAAAGTAGATACTAGGGCAAATTTTCTAGGGAGAGCATTCAGGATCAGGAGTTGTTATAAATTGGGTCATAATCTGCTGGCAACTTACCTCTTTAGATAGTAGAGGCATCATTGTAGATATATTGTGCACATTGATAAAAATAAATGGTTTAGGGCCATAATAGAGGAACACCACAGTGGAGGTGTTTGATGGTGTAATCCTACCTCCACCCACTCTGCCCCTTCGCTCCATTTTTATTGTGCATTTTAATTTTTTATGTTTTAACCAGTGGGATTCAATTTTTTTTTTATTACTGGTTCTGTGGGTGTGGCTTGGGCATGGCATGGCTTGGTGGGCATGGCATGGTTTGGTGGGCGTGGCTTGGTGGGCATGGCAGGGGAAGGATACTGTAAAATCTCCATTCCTACCACACTCCAGGGGAAGGATACTGTAAAATCTCCATTCCCTCCCTAATCCAGGCAAAGGTTATGGCAAAATCCCCATTTCCTCCTGATCATCTGGGACTCGGCAGGTAGAGAATAGATGGGGGGCGGGGCCAGTCAGAGGTGGTATTTACCGGTTCTCCGAACTACTCAAAATTTCCGCTACTGGTTCTCCAGAACTGGTCAGAACCTGTTGAATACCACCTCTGGTTTTAGATTGATAGATAGATAGATAGATAGATAGATAGATAGATAGATAGATAGATAGATAGATAGATAGATGGATGATATGTGTTTATGTATATGTATATGTATATGTATATGTATATGTATATGTATATGTATATGTATATGTATATGTATATGTATATGTATATGTATATGTATATGTATATGTATATGTATATGTATATGTATATGTATATGTATATGTGTGTGTATGTATGTATGTATGTATGTATGTGTGTATATATATGATTTATATATGTATATATGATTTATATATATATATGTATATATGATTTATATATATATATGATTTTTACAACCCCTGGTAAGCCCCAATTATGGGAGGAAGCTAACTGCCTCCATCATCTGTCAATCGGCTCGTCACAAGAGTCCATCACGACAGAAACCCAATATTTTTACTGTTGCCTTTGTTATTTTTGTGTTTTTGTGTTTGTTATATTTGTGTATTTATCAGCACAAATAAAAAAACATTATATATATATACACACACACACATACATACACCCCCCCACACCCGTGTGTGTGTGTGTGTGTGTGTGTGTGTGTGTGAGAGAGAGAGAGAGAGAGAGAGAGAGAGAGAGACTGACTGACTGTAAGCCGCCCAGAGTTACCCTATGGTAAAATGGGTGGGCAATAAATAAAACACACAAATCTCAGATACACTGATTATACATTATGAAGGGCTTCAGTGATCAAAACCCAGCATTTTGATTTGCCACAATTTGGAAATAATTCAGTCGGGAAAGCATACATATATTGTAACTATAACTCCAAGGCCCAGTTGGTAATCTAGGAACTGCATACTGTATAGCTTTTAGAGGCATAGTGCATAAAATGCATTATTGTAATCTGCAGTTTACCAGAGCTGAAGCAAGCTATGTACTCATGAAGGTGCACTTTTGTGTTCCATCCTTTTCTCACGCTGAGCTTCAGGTATCCACATGTTTTTATAAGACAGGAGGGTGTAGAGTGTTTTCAGCCCATAAAATACCTAATATCCTTTTAAAAACATTCAGAGTCCTATTTAAATGTGCACACCTTTTCGTTCATAGGCTTTAGTACTTAATAAGATATTCAACAGAGACAGTTCTGCATACTTGCACCAAGAGGCAGTTTTCTTTTAGGGGATATTAAAAGATAATGGAAATCTGTACACTTATGCAGAAACTTGAGGTGGCTTCTAAATGCCTAATACTTGAATGTCCAAGGGGCTTATACATAATAATCTGCTGCATATGTTTGGTTTTTTAATTTGAAGAGTTCTCCCTAGTGATGTTTGGGAATTGGGAGAGAAAATGCATACATTACTCTACCAAATGACCATGCTGTGTTTCTTATGTATGTTAAAAGGCTAGTGCACCTCACACCATGATAATAATTAGGATTGGAAGTAGTGCTATGTAAAAATGGTGGGTCCATGTTTGTAATGTGAAGCAGCATTGAGTGGCAAGTAGCATTGGGGGCATTTAGAAAAATTAGGAAGAACCATGTTAATTCATCCATTGCTTTTATATTTATGAGTTGCATCCTGCATTTAAAATCATTAATACAGAACTTTATGTCAAGATGCAATGATATGCTAATGTATCCGTTTTTGCCTTTGGTGGATTGCTGCCCCTGATGATGGATTGTATTTAAATAGTTATAGTTTACTAGGTATAACTAAATTTTCTTTCATTGCTGTCCTTATTGGAAATACTGTTTTTTTGAGTTTACATTGACTATTTAAATATCAATAACATATATGGGCATCATATAATAATCACAGTGGAAAAAAAAAACAGTTTCCCAGCTTTGGTCCTGCCTATGTATTCTGACCAGGGGTGGTTTTCACTTCCCTTCCCTATTGGTTTGCAAATGTGTGTGCATGCGCTCGCTTCACTCATATGCGTCCCGTCCACGCATGCACCCGCCCTTCCATGCATGCGCTTTGCTCAAAAGCTATCCCTAAATAGGATGTAATAGAGCCAGGTCAGGTGGGCAGGCCCACCCACAATTTCCGCTACTGGTTCAGGTGAACCGGTCCAATATGGTAGAATACCACTTCTGATTCTGATCTATGTCCTTTGCTCAGTATTAGCTCCCTGTTTCCCAGAATAAGAACATATTACTTGTTAATGAAACAAGGATTTATTTATGAAATTTACTCCCTCATCAAATGAAAATCTAATTCCAGCAGGAGTTTTCTTGTAGTTTTACTAAGCTTCTCTCCATTCTTAAATGTAGAATGAGCTGATCCATTAAATTGGCTTCCAAGCAGTAACTTGTCATTTTAGCGCAATGTGTAGTCTTTATTTGAATAACCAATTTATTATACTAAAAACTGACCCTCATTTTTATTGAAGAAAAGGAGGTGTGAAGTTGAATGCTTTGAACTTTCATAGAAAGTATTTTTTATTCTGAAGCAAATGGTTTTCCCACTACACTGTCCCAGGGCTGGCATTAGTTGGCAATTTCCCTAAATATAAAACAATGAAACAAAAGCATTTGTTCATGTTGTTGTGAAGCTATTATGTTCTATGTAGCTGCCAAATTTGGCAATTTTGCAATCATTATTTCCCCCTGGCTCATTTCCTAGCAATCTGGTGGTTTTCAGGATTTGGATTGTAAGATTGGTGACAGTATTCTTGGCCAAACTTTTAGTAATGCAGCCAGGATTCATTTTATTCTTGGATATTCTTTTGTATGTCATAAACTGACAAGTAGCACTATATGTCAATAGGATTTTTCATTTCTCTACAAATGAAGAAAATCAGACTTCTTTTATTTATGATTTTACGATGTATTTTTTTGTAAAAATTGTTTCTTCCACTCAAGTTATTTCATTGGAGAAGCATGGATATATGCCCTTATGTACCTTTGTTAGTTCCCTGTTTTGTGTACAACTTATCAAACTGAAATATAACTTGGAGCATAGTTGGCACAAGCATATATGTAAATGATTTTAAATTATAGAACTATTTTTCTTAACCAAGGTAGATATATTTTTATTATTGAATCAGTTCTATTTTTGGCCCTGAGCCCAATTTTAAAACCTTCCTGCAATTTCCATTCGGACCTCTGATATAGAGAGAAGTGATGAGCAGGAAGAAGGAAGGGGCTGACCCATTTATGCAGCATGGATTTAGTCCCATTCATGATTGGTTGGAGACCCCTCTCAGAAGAAACAATAGAACGTAATTTTACTTTAAATCTTAGTTAGTGCAGGCCTCTATCTTCTGAAGTGTAATAAGAAAACTATTAGTTCTGTTCTGATACCAAACTATTACATATATCTTATGGATCTGCTAGCTTAGAACTGTTTATAATGGAGGAAATATATTGTCTATTTTCAAAAAAGATGGGTGTAGGATAAATATTCCAATATTGGAATCTGAATTATATACATAAAGATACAATGCTGGAAACTGATTTTAGAATTAAATGCCTAAGATAAAGTTAAAAGCTAAAAGCTAAATTATTGCATAGAAAGCAAATTTACATAATCAGAGGATAATGAATTCCAGCTGAAGCTAGAAATAGTTTCAGTAACCATCTTAATCTTCAAAAATGCTTATATACAAATCACATCTATTGGTCTAAAGTTTGAAGAACTTAAATACTTCAGTTCCCCCCATTTAAGTCATGCCTTTTTGGTGTCTTTTATAAAGTACATTTAAATTTGAAGACTCAGATTAAAATACTATGTTCAAAAATCTTTAAATTGTCTTTGTCCTGTTTCCTTTGAGGAGGAAGGTAAGTACACAATAACTTCAGACAAGATAATTATATAGCCAACAAAAGAAGAGGACATCTTTGATTCAGCGGGTTGTCTTTAGGATTTGATAATGCAGCCAACTGCTATTTTATCTGCAAATGCAATTTTGCACATACTTATTTGGAAATAAGCTTGATTGAATCTAGTGAAGCTTACTTGTGAGCAGAGATATGTTGTTAGAGAATTTGGGATTAGAGACATTGCTTTATAGTTATTCTAGTCCTTCAAAAGTGTGCCATTCCAGTTGGTGGTTTTGAGACAAAAAAGGATTCACTTATTGATTGACTGGTACTACATTTATATCCCACTTTTATTTTGTACAACTTTAGGCAGCCTACATAATGCTGTTGATTTTTTTCTTTCCTGTAACAACAATTAAATGGATTGAGCTCTTGGGCAGTTCTGTGATGAGGGCCCTAGAGACTCCATTTTATTTAACATTTACTTGAAGGCATTTGGGGAAAGTAATTTGTTGGTTTGCATTAAATATCAATTTGTTGATAGTACCAGTTTTATTCTGTCTCATCCTACCAATCAGGAGGTGTCATCCCTATCAGGTAGAAAGGGTGGGAAACAAAATGCAAAAAGATTACTAGAACTCTACTTTTATTTTTGTAAGGACAACAACAGAATCTTAAAAGATTCTTCAGAATTGTCTAATCATCAAATAATATATTCCTTCTCCCCACCCTCCTTACAGCAAAGAGAATCAATGTTTGATTTCCTTTCTGTTTCCTCCTCTCTTTTTAGAACTAAGCTGATGTTTATGATGTTTATGTAACCATCCTTGCTTTCCTTTTCCATGGCTTTGGCCAGACTGTTCTGCAGGAGATATGGCAGAAATCTTTACCTACTAGCTAGAGGCAATGGCTGATGGAATATGGACAGAACATACAGAATTAAACCCAGCAAGGCAGATTTACTATAGTGTCTATGCACATTTCATAAATTGCTCTGGGTAGGATTGGACTTCTTCTGAAGAAACACATGCACAACCTGGAAGTTCTACTAGAAGAATAGATGAAGGATGTGGCCAGAAGAGTGTTTGGCCCACTCTGATTTGTCTGATAGCTGTATTTGATCACGTAATGCTGAACAACAGTGATCTATGCTCTTGTCATCTCTCAGACTGTTGTTTTTTACTTTATGTCAAGCTGCCCCAGATAGCCAAAATCTGTAGCTGGCACAGATTTCAAGGGTGTACATTAAGTAGAATATATATCAGAGGTGGTATATATTCCACGTGCTGCTGGTTTGCACTGGTTCGGGCGAACTGGTAGTGGCGGCGGTGTGAGGCTCCGCCCATCCACCCACCCTGACATCTTCATGAACCTTCTGCGCATGCCCAGATGCACGCGCTCTCACTACCGAATCAGTAGTGAAGAAAATAGAATACCATTGCTGATGTGCATATATGTTCAGCAGAATAATGCCTATTTGACAGAGGCTGCAGTGGTTCTTGGTAGGCTTCAAGCTAATGATGATTTCTTATCAAGCCTCTTATGGCTTGTATCCTTGTTTCTGGACAACATATCCATTCTACACTCTATAACAAGGGTATCAAACTCGCGACGACACATAATCGTCACGTGACGTATCACAACTTTCCCCCCTTTGCTAAATTGGGATGGGCATGGCCAGCGCGTGATGCCAGCGTGTGATGCATCTGGCCTGCGGGCCATGGGTTTGACACCCCTGCTGTATAGCCAAAATAGAAGGCAGCCAATACTCACTCCTTAAGAGATGAAGAGAGTTGTGGTATTCCCCTTGCTCCACAACAGCTTGGCGCCTTTGATCAACTTTGCTCTCCTTTTACCCTTCAGAAGTAGTGAAAACAGTCTGTTTCTATACAGAGAGGAAAACTTTTAATTGTGGGACAGCAACAAATATGTTTTTTTTAATTTTTTGTTCGTTTGTTACGTTGTGTTTCAATGTTATAATATTGTAATCCACTGAGAGTCTGAGGAGCACTCATAATATGAATTACTGGAATAAATAAAAAGCTGCGGTGTGGAATTTCTTGATATGGACAGAATTTCTTGATATGGGCTGAGTTGTACCTTTCAGCACACATAGGGTTAAGTGAAAAGGTTATAGTAATCTAGTATGCAGTTTCCCTTTTTACTGCACTCATTAGCAGTGGCAAGTCCAAGCTGCAGTCCATGTCAGTAATTTACATTTCATTGCTAAGTGACTGTTCTTGTTCAAGGGCTTTTTCTAAGGCTGTTGAACATACTTGTATTGAGAATAAACAGAGTAGAAGAATTGAAAGCCAAATACCCTGCCAGGCTTTTCACTGGGTCCTGAAGTTTCCAATAGATAACTGATTAGTGTTGCATGGAGCATTATGAGAATAAAAAGATAAAGCCTATAAAATTATGGCAGGTGGGATATCCTATTTTAAATCTCCTTTTGTTACTACTTTTATAGCCATCCTCCTTAACTTTTCTCTCCCGCTAATCCTTCTCCGAACGTGGAACTCCAGCTTATTGGAGACAAAGCAAGACAACAGCGCAATGTCTACTAGGCTGCTTCTCTCTGCTCCCTCCTCTCCCCCACCCACTCTGTAAGTAAAGTCTGTTATGAGGATTGAAGAAACAAAAGATTTAATAAGCTTTGCAGCTCCCTGGGATCAAATTATAAAGTTGAGAGATCCTGCAGAATTCTTGTTCTGGGACTTGATTCTCCTATTTGGCTTGATGGTGCTAGCTTGTGGTAGCATGTTTAATTTGACGGCATATACATCATGCAGAAGACAAATGGCATGAACTGGAGGAATATTGTGTTGACAGGGTATGATACTGGTGATCTGAGCATGCCTATCTAGGCATTACTGTTTGTGACAATCATTGGCACAGCTTTATTATTTTTTTAATTGATCTGAACAACACAGAAGTTTCTTTGTTTTTTTCTAAGATATACATATGTTGCTTTTAATTTTTTTAATACACTACTAAGAGCCATTTTGGAGTTAAGCAACTTTGAAATTGAAGTAGTGAATAAAAAATAAAGTCCTGAGTTAGCACACAATTAATGATCTGGAAAAAATATTCTTTTTTTCAATATGGCTTTGTCTTTCTTTCTTTTTCAAATGTTTGCATAAGCTAGATATGTTTTCCTGATACAGGAGATACCTAAAGAAATACCATTGCCTGTTGTCTGAAAATATCAAATTAACTATATTATATTGACAACATGTATCAGTATTAAAATAATAAATAAAGCATAACAGTATTGTTCTGTGTGGAGTGCTGCATTAGGAAGTCACTGAAAAGCCTGAAATATTTTTCTTTTTTAAGTATACTATTATAAAACACAAGTAATGCATTGTATTATTTGAAATAACTTTCTTAGAAATTTCAGCCTTTTCAGATTTTACAAAATTGATGTGTGGGTTGACTTGGGTCCCTTTGGGAGTTGTGTCAGTGCCTTGTCCTCATTTTGCATTTTCAGAGAAGAATAAGAAAATACAGCATTTTACCTGCTTTACGTTGTCTTTTAATACTGTATACTAACATAATTTTAAAAAACTTTATCGGAAAGTTCACTTTTTATTTAAATTGAACACAGTAATTCAGCCAGAGCTTTCAATACTCTGTTTAGACATGTGGATCTATATTGGAACTGATGCACTGTCTACACAGAAAAATATTACAATATATTTATTAACAATACGACACAATCCTAAACATACCAGTGTTTCATCCATGCTGGTTAACATTTTGCTGCTTGATACTAACACCAAAACAAAACTAAAAAGCAATTTTAAAAAATCTGGATGGTTTGTTAGGATTTTTGAGTGACATTGCAGTAATCAGTCATAGTCACAATTTGCTCATGCTTTTAACTATTTTATGACCACTTCTATCTGTCACTAATGAGACGAAGGTTTTAACACATTTTTTGTCCACAGGATAGTAATCACAGTTTGAGCAACAAGCAATATTCACATTTAAAGGGAAGGTTATATAGTCAAGAGTGATTATTGCATATCTACCCTGTTTCCCTGAAAATAAGAACTCCCCTAATAATAAGCCCAGTCAGCTTTTGAGCGCATGTGCTAAAATAAGCCCTCCCCCAAAGTATTGCAACACAGCAGCACCCTAAGGTGACCACGTTCGCTGCCTCCTGAACCTCAAAAATAATAAGACCTCCCTGAAAATAAGGCCAAGTGCTTATTTTGGGGGTCAAAAGAAAATAAGACACTGTCTTATTTTCAGGGAAACATGGTAGCTATAGAAGAAAAAGATTCATGTTTAGACAAAGTTATTTAAGAAATGTTTATTCAAATTTAGAATACAGAGGAATCTTTTTTAAACAAGCCCATATTATGAAAAAAATAGCAATAGCACTTAGACTTATATATCACTTCACAGTGCTTTACAGCCCTCTCTAAGTGGTTTATATAGTCAGCATATTGCCTCCCAACAATCTGAGTCCTCATTTTACTGATCTCAGCAGGATGGAAAGCTGAATTAACCTTGAGCTGGTGAGATTTGAACTGCCAAATTGCAGGCAGCATGATTTTGTTGGCATACCTACCACTAATTCCATTGTCCCATATTCTATTGTGCTAGCGTCAAGAAGGATTGACTTGAGAAGATTACCATTTGTCAAATAGAAGGATATACTAAAATTTGGTATAGCAATGAAAGAACCTGGGTTTGGGAATGTTTTCACCTACTTCCAACAATACTCTCCATGGGACAAATGGAGCTCTCCATGTGCTGTTGTCTCTTGGCCCAAGAGGCCCGTGTCAAGCACGAAAGACCAGGTCCACATATAAATACTCACACAACTGACGTTGGTCATCCCTTCTGTTGAATTAGGATGAAGGTTATTATTTTTTCACAGTCATTCTCATGCTGGAAAAGGTGCCTTTGAAATAAATTTTGTATCTTTCATCATCTCATTTCAATTTGTTTAAAATCTGAGTATGAGAATATACTATTTCCTTGTATATAATGGAAATTGACTTCAGACTTTGAACAATGATACCCCATAAGTTGTTCCTTTATTTAAATTCTTCAACTTTTGTATAATCTGACATACCGTATTAATTAATATTCCCTATATATTTTAATTTCAAATGTCAAATGTCAAAATTACACATCTTAAACTTTTGGGGTTTTTTATTTAATATCTAAAATTATCATATAGAAGTACTGTAAAACCTTTTAATGGATTGAAATATTTATTGAATGCAAAAATATGTCATTGTGACAATTTATGTCATGTATGATGATGTTGTGCAAATACTCCCAATGACTTCATTTACTTCAATTTAAGCAATTTGAATGGCAATTCTACACATACCACACAAATTATGTCATTTGCACAATTGATGTTTAATAATGTCATCAGGCAAACAATGTATACCACTGTAAATTTGATTTATTGCATGTGTAGTCTGTTACATCAAATCAAGCTTTTGCGGTAATGATTTCAGGTGATGGATGCATTGACTCCAATATCAGGACTAGAATATTAAAATTAATACTTTTTAAATTACTTTCGTTAAATGTAGCATAACAGCCTATACTAATTTCCTCAAAGTCTATCAATTGTGTAACTTTCTATTCATATAGATTGTTGCAATATGCTGGTTCTGTAAACCGCTTAGGATAGTAGGCTCTGTGAAGCAGTGTATAAGTCTAAATGCTATTGCTATTGCTACATTAGTGGTTCAAAAAAGTCTTAGTGATACCTGCCTGCTTCAGAGTACTTTTGAAGCAAACGTAAGTGTTTTTTGTTTTTGAAATATTAATTATTCACCTCTATGTTTTATAGATCATAATGAATGGAAACTTCTTGATTATAGTTCATGATCATATCAACGACTCATGTCTTTGGAAAACTGCCACCTTTTTAGTAATAACCTGCAGAAGTTAATCCTGCACCCTCAAATTAATTAGGCTTCAAGGAGAAAACAGGAATTCTACCAGTGCACTTTTCCAACTGCTACTGAATGATAATAAAAGCATTTTCAGCAGGCCAGTTTGGTATAGTGGTGAAGACACCAGAATAGGAGCCTGTGAGTTCTGGTCCTGCTTTGTCCATTAAGCCAGTTGGGTGATTTGGGGCTAGTCACATTTGCTCAGTCCTGGAAAAAAGACAATGGCAAACCACTCCACAAAATCTTGTCAGGAAAACTTCAGGAATTTGTTCAGATAATTTACCAGGAGTCAATATTGACTTGAAGGGACCACCCACCCCCAACAAAAAATAATGTTTGCTGTCATTAATGGAACTACAAATTTTAAATTGTACCAGCAAATTCTATAGGAAAATGTTTGACTATTTGACTATTCATGAACTGAAACTCCAGAGACAGTGGATCATGCAGCAAAAGACCATGACTTTATGACCAAAGAATGTTTAAAGTAGAAGAAAGTTAATATTTTGGAATGGCCAGGTCAAAAACCTTAATTCTATTGAAATATTGTGGAAGGACCTGAAATAGAGTGTTGAGGTGAGGAAGCCTACTAACATTCCTGAACCGAAGCAGTTTAGTAAGAAGGAGTGTGCTAAAATTTCTCTAAGCCAAATGCGCAATCCAGTTATTGAAAATGTTATTGGTGCCCAAGAGGGACACATCACGTATTGAAACGAAACGTTCACATACTTTAACCACATGCCAATTTTGATTCATTTGTTAATTGGCTTCTCTTTTTCTAGTTTCAGCTCTTGCGGGGAGAAAAGATAACATAGCTGGTCAATAGAAATATTGAAAATTCAAAAGGGTTCACAAACTTTTAAACACTCTGTATGCCTTAATTATGAAGCATTTGAATAAATTATAATGCATCATACGTTATTATCAGTAAGAATAATTAGGGGAAGAGAGATTGTGCTGCTTACCTGTTTTAGTGTTAAAAAAATCTTCAAATGACAGTGCTCACATTTTATATATATTGAAGACTAAAAAAAAATCTGCAATGTTAATAGATAATCAAATCTGATTTTTATTTTTTTACAAAACAAACATTCTCAGATGCTTCTGGGAACTCATTAGAAATAAATGGAGCAAACACACTACAGGAATCCAAATACAAATCTATTTTTAAGGGAATCTTGAGCTTTTGCAGTAGAAGTGTTTGAACATCCATCCTATTAATTGTAGAAACTACTTAAGATATTCAGTGTCAGCGATCAAGGCCAAGTGTGGAGAATAACTATAGTAGTTCTACTTTCAAAATTCTTGAAAACCATTTAAGGATGTCAGTAGGAGGTAAATTAAAGCCATATGCATTAAGAAGCTAATAATTTGAAAAATGTACAGGAGCAATGAACCTTGGAGTTTGTCAAGCATTGAAATGACTATTGGAAACAGCACTGTGTAGTTCTAAATAACAAAATAAAAGTAAAATGAAGTTATTCTATCTAAAGTTGAATCATCATGACTTCAGTAATCCATGCTCAACCCCAGCACTATTGAGCAAATCTCAATAAAATTCAAGCATTACAAGATTTTTTTTGAGTGGAGAGATATAATCTCTGTTTTCATCTAAAAAGTTATAATTTAGTAATGTTAGACACAGAATTAAAAACAAATCTTGTGTGCACAAGACATTAAAATAATCCAGAATATTTCTTTCATTTTGTATTTTCTTTTCTACTATTAGTTTTTTGCAAGAAACACTCCTTTATCCAAATGACTTGTTTTCAAGTAACTATGCAAAGGAATGTACTATTGTGTGTCATTCTTTCAGCCCATACATTTAACTTGGATTTTATTCATATGCTTTATGTTTTGATTGGTATATTTTTTCTAACCCAAAATCCACCATCCAAAATGGTGCTATGTAGTATTACAGCCACATTTGAGTAAGATTCTTCAAATCATCAGATAGGACATAGGTAGTTCCTGCTTGTTCAGTAATTCTGCCCGAGTCTCTGATTTAGATGAAATACTACAGTCATCCAATTCACATAAACAGCAGCTCGGTAGGCTGTTCAAGTCTCACTGGCTCAAGGTTGACTCAGCCTTCCATCCTTCCGATGTTGGTAAAATGAGGCCCTAGATTGTTGGGATATATAAGTAGTATATAAGTCTTGCGTGCTATTGCTATAAACAGTCTTTTTGCCAAGTCAAATACCAGAAGTTAGAAAGGCACCAACACATTCAAAAGAAGGGCCTGGGTTAGGCAAATTTGTTGATGCTGTTAAAGGTATCACTGCAAGATACAAGCTGTCTTAAGTAAAGCTACTTTTTGCAATTGACTGATTTTGTCAATGCCAATGGTAATTCATTAGTGCTCCAAATGTTTTGGAGTTGTACTGCCAAGTCTTGTTGTTAACTGCTTTGCCTGTTAGGTTTAAAAAAAAATATATACTGGCCATGTAATACTGTAGAATGCCATACCTCTTTTCTAATTTTTATTAGTCTTTCTTGCAGGCCAGTTTGGTCCCTTGGGTGTTTAGTTAAGCTTTCATGGCATCTTCTTCACTGCCCTTCAGATATTCTTCCAATGCCCATTCACCTTGTTCAGCGGTCTGGTGTATTTGTAAAATTCCATGCCCACCTATGTTCCTTGGTAAATAGAGTCTGCCAATATTGCTACATGGATGAATTTGGGTTTTAAGATCTTCCTCTCTTGATGTATTCACTTTTAATATTCTTCTTGACTTCAGTGTGCTTGATGTTGTCAGCTTGAAGGTTGCCCAGGTATTTGTAGTGATCATCTTCAGCCAGATTCTTGATGTTATTTCTACTGGTGGTACAGTGGTTAGAATGTAATATTGCAAGCTAACTCTGCTCACAGCCTGAAGTTTGATCCTGACCGGTTGACTCAGCCTTCCAGCCTTCTGAGGCCTGTAAAATGAGGACCCAGATTGTTGGGGGGGTGGTATGCTGACATTATAAACTCCTTAGAAAGGACTGTAAAGCACTATGGGGCAATATATAAGTCTTAAGTGCTATTGCTAAGTGCTATAGGGCATTTGATTCCTCCAATTTTCATTATTTTTCCTCTGTTAATGGTAAAAGTGGCACATTTGTCCAGTCCTAATTGCATTCCTGTGTGATAGGACCTTGCTTTTGTAATGGAAATGCATGGATGTGAAGTGACCAAGAGTTGAACTTAATTTACAGGAGACTTCATAATTTTGTGATTGAGCCAATACCTAAAATTTCTTTAATGTTGCTATATTACTACCAAGCTATTTTAACAGAATCTAGCGAATTTGATGGTAGAATTTTATAATTGCAAGAACAATCAACAAAAACAGTCTCTGGAATAGTTGTCATTTCTATGCTGTTAGGTTTCTAGTTTGGTATGTGATTTTTTATTTATTTACACAAATGCTTTTAATTCAGTCTGGTCTAATCTTTATTGCTATTTTTTTTATATTACACAAGCAAATCTTGGCCAAATGTTATCAGAAAAGAAAAACTATTACCATGGTTAATATTTGCTGTTTTTACTTTGGTCACTTCCTCTTTCTTCAGCTTATCCATCCTCATGTTCTCTCTATCTCTTTCTTCTTTTTTCTTTAGGGAGAAAAAAGTTGGAGTTCTTAAGGCTTTGCTGCTTCTGCCTTCTCTTTGTATTGATCAGTAATACTAAAAAAGAGATGAGTTAACATAAACCCGAGGAGTAGACTCTGTAACCTTCCCCCCTTCCGTCTTTCTGGAAATGTAGATGCAATAACATTTGCAGTTGAAAAGGTTCATTCTCAGTTTCTAATGTTTAAGGATGCAAATGAAGCATTTTGTCTCTTCTGTGCCTGGAGGTGTTATGCAAGAAAACAGAAAGAGGTTTCTAGGATTAGTTCCACAGATTCCTTTTATCATGTAAAAATCTATGACTGATTTGATTGCCAGGAACTGAGGAAATCCTATATGGAAAACATCTAAAGAAAATTCCTTCCATGTTTCACTTTCTTTCTATCTAAATCAGTAACCACCTTGATAGTTACAGGGAATATTTGTTGGAATGCATGCAATTTTCTACTTACTTTGATTATTTGTTCTCTCTTGGTTTCATGATTTTATACGCTCCTTGATTATTTCGGTGTTCTGTTTGGAAAAGTACACAATTATATTAAAACAAAAATAGATTTGGATGCTGATTATTGGTTTTGTCTAGTTGCAGTTCCTTTTCAAAGATTTTAACCCCCTATACTTTTTTGGTTGATGTGACAGAAAGTGAATGTGGGAATCCATGTATTGTTTACAGTTATTTTATGCATTCATTTATTCCTTTAAATATTACAGCTAAGTAATAGTGCCTAGAGTTGTCTTACAGGGAAGATGCATAAACATTTAGCAAGCAAGCAAGCAAGCAAGCAAGCAAGCAAGCAAGCAAGCAAGCAAACAAACAAACAAACAAACAAACAAACAAACAAACAAACAAACATTTAAGAGAGTCAGTGCTTAAGGCATCAGGCTAGAAACTGCGAGGCTTTGTGTTATAGTCCCACATTAGATGCAGAAATCAACTGGGTACTTTGGACCAGCCAAAATCTCAGCCCTAAGAGGAAAGTAATAGCAAACCACATGGCAGCTTTCAGGAATGAACACTGTTGAAGGTACAGAAATTAAAAAATACTTATTTCAAATAATGACATGAATCCAGCTTCACCCATGTTTGAGATTGGTCTGTCTGTCTGTCTGTATCTCTTTAGGACATCAGACTAAAATGGAAGATGTTCTTGATTAGCTTGAAAGTTGGTATTTAGAAATCTCTTCTTCTGGGAAAAAACTAAAAGTCCATTTTGCATATTTTCAGCCCTTATAAAAGAAAAAAAAGTTGTCTTTACGTGAATCTTAAAAAATGCAGAATGAAATCCTGAGCTATATTACACAATATATCTTACTATGCTCTTGTGGCATCTTAGAGTTACGACCCAGTTGCCTTTTTCTCACTCATGAGATGCTCACAGATAAGTCAGGCAAAATATTTTATAACTTTCAGCTAGTTTTCCTTTTGATTTGTACAAAGAGTAATTATGAGATCTTTGCTTTCTCTTCCTCATATGTACTCTTAATGTACTGTTTCAAGTTAAAGTTACGGTACTTGTAGTACGTATGTGAACTATGTTCAAAGAGGTCTATTGTAATCCTATTTCTTCTCTTCCTTCTTTGTTTCTACAGGCATCAGAAGGTGTTGTTTTCATTGGACCAGATATGCATGCTATTCACGCAATGGGAGACAAGATAGAAAGCAAACTGTTAGCCAAGAATGCAAAGGTCAATACTATACCGGGTTATGATGGGGTGATAAAGGTAAGATTTTTTAAAAAAATTAGCTAGTTATATAACCTCGTTTTTAATTTAAAAAGCCCTTCCTGGATTAAGATTAGGGTTAAACATAAGGTACATAATTACAACGTTCAGTCTGGCAGTGAGATTTATGACAGAAATATTGCATATGATAAGTTGTTGAGATGAATAATTATTTTGTGTAAAAGAATAGTAAACTCAAAACTATCACTATGATCTGTCTCACATAATACTATGTATGTGATCTCCCTAGTCTTATGATTGCACAACTATGTGGGATAAATACAAGTATAAATAAATAGTTAAATAATACATTAATACATCAATAAGAGAGAAGCTTTTCTTCACAAAAACAGTGTTTTAAAGAGCTAGTGATTTGTTTCCCCATAGAATGATATGACTGCCATAGGTAGATAGAAGAAAGGAAAATTTGGGAACAACCCTGCTGCATGTGTGAGTTAAACCACTTCCCTTCCCACAAAAATGATACCGTATAGTACTTTAATTCAATTTTAAGAAGTTGCTTCAGACTATCTTCTTTAATGCGTCGTTAACATGCTACTTTTTCTTTTACGTGTCATGAAGTATCTTTTGGAAATCAAATTAGAATTGTGAGCCGCCTGGGCTTTGATTTAGGCCATATAAATGTTTTAAAAATCAAATCAAATAACACGAATCATTGCAAACCGCGGTAAAAATGGTTAAGAATCAATTTTCTCAGCTATGCAGTTTTGCCATGGCCCCTATTACATGATCACTTGAAATATGATATAGTAGAGAAAGGCATGAAAATTGTGGGACCTGTGAATGAAAAAATTCTGCTGTGCTTTAAATGTTAAACATAGTACAGGTGGTCCTTGGTAACTGACCGTTTACTTAGCAACAGTTCAGAGTTACAGCACCGCTGAATGAGGAAACACGCAGACAGTCCATTTGCCACCTTCATTGCCAGCTTTTGACAACAAAGTCAATGAGGAAACTGGCAGAAAGTCACAGGTGACAATCACATGACACCACACCTAACTACTGTGCAGTGGTTAACCACCTAATCATTGCAACTAGAATTGCCATCATAAGTCAGTGTGGTCATGTAACATTAAGCTTTACAACCATATTACTTAGCGATGGAATTCCTACAGCTAATTACCTTTGTTAACTAAGGACTGCCTGTATCTTGCTGATTGTAATATTGTTCCAAGTTTCTTAAGGAAACCATTCATTTAGTGGCCATTTGGAAAAAAGTGCTGTTGGGCCATATTTCACACTCTTTTTAGTGCTATTGTAACCAAATAGTCACTAAATGAACGGTTGTAAGTGAAAGACTACCTATGTTCATATTGTGTAGTGCAGGGATGTTGGACTCTTATTTAATTGAGGGCCACATCAGGGTTGTTTGACCTCGGAGGGCCTGGGTGGGGAATGGCCGGGGTAGGCATGATTGTTTTTGACCAGCAGAGTGCTTTACGAGGCCGTGGAGGCTGAAAACGGGTTGCGGGGAGATCACCTGCGGCCCATTTTGGCCAGCAGAGGCACTGCAGGCTCTGGTCCTTGGATATTTCCAGGCTCCATATTTAATAGCCTTGAGTTTGACACTCCTGGTGTAGTGCAATAGCATAGCATAGATTTTGGGTCAAAATGAGTTTGATGGTGGGGTTCTAACTTGAGAAATGCAGGTGGGATATTTCCTGTTTTGGAGCCAGTCAGGGACTTTCACTTTAATTTGTCTTGTTTTGACCAAACAAAGAAACCTTTGCAGAAATCATGGGTTGAGGGGGGCAAGTGACGAAGCATGTATTGCATCATGATACAAATTCTGCATCTTACATGCCTAGTTCTGACCCATAGCTGGCATGGATCCTTATGCTGGAAATGTTTGTACCTTGCTGATATCTACTGTAGAAAAAAGGGTGGGTCAAACACAAGGTTGTCAACAAGGTACAGTTAAATGAAAGTCCAAACAACTACTGTGATGGCATCATTGAAACTCCATCTGGTTTTTTTTAAAAAAAATTCTGGTAGGGTGCTCTACAGTCACACCAATACAGCTTTTCTTCTGACTGTTTGGATCATATCCTGCAGACACCCCCTTACCAATCTTATTAGCCTTAATCACTTAAAATAAGAATGTAGTGGCTTTTGGATAAGTATTTTATACAAAATATGATATGATACTTAAATATAATATGAACAGAGTGGGATGGAGCCCATTAAATGGCTGGTATGAGGGTGTGTTGCTCTCGGGGTGGGTGGGTGGGTGTTTTTTATTATGTTTATTTTTATTATGTTTATTTCTTTTATTTTGTGTTTTTATCTCCTGTAAGCCTCCATGAGTCACCACGAGTGAGTAGGCAGCAATATAAATTTAAGAAAATAAATAAGTAAGTAAAATATGGGTTTAATTTTTGTTTTATGGGGAGAGAGTGTAGATAGCTTTGAACAATATAATAGTTATTTATTCTTTTCACTACCTTTGGCCTTCAGTCCGAACCAGTTCCCATGACAGCCATTGCTAGATATTAAAATGGCCCAAATCCATAGCTACAGGACACCTATTTGCATAAAATTTGCCAGCGCTGTTTTATATGGAACTGCAAACAGGGGCCAATTTCAATTGTGAAATAAACTTTGCAATGTTTTTTTGATCTTGGTCTTTACATTAGGGCATCATTGGGAATAATACCATCCTACTTACCAAGGCTATAATACAGACAAAAAATATATGAAGCATAAAATGTGAAAGGTGTTTTGTACATGCTAAATATGATATTGTATATAGACATTAAGATAAATTGAACAAAATGTGCAACCAAAATAAAGATTTGGTTATGGAAGCCATGTGCAAATATAAGCATTAATGGGCCTTAAAGAAACTGGGACTCTTGGCTTGTTTTTACTTTCCTGTAGGCTTCTGTAGAAATGTACGTTTACCTGTTACAATTACGCCATCTGTTCTGACCTAGGCTTCCCAAGAGCATGATAAAAACCACTTTTAATAATTTACTGTGAATTCTGCTCATTCACATCCAGCAAAGTCTTTCAAGGGAGGATTTACAGTCACAGACCTTATCTGGCTTATCTGAGAGCTGACAGGCCAATATCTGCAAAACTTGGCAAGGAGTCTCAGAGAATCACGAACCAATTAAATGAACTAATTGTCTTCTGCAAACTCCATTCCCCTTTCACTCCTCTTTTATTTCTTCTGGGAAGGGCCATTCATCGTCCACCTGTGGCCTTACTCCCAAGTCAACCCCTGTTCTTTAGCTGTTCTATTTGTGTGGCAACTCTGCCCGTGCGCACATTGGGAACAGGGTCCAGCTGTTTGTCTGACTCTGAAGGCAGCTGATAACTGGCATATGGCTTTGACCCCCTCTCTGCCTCCGACATAGAGCCCTCATCAGAGCCTTCCCCAGATGTCAGAATCCTGACATCTCTAAATCTTGCCTTTCTTGGAGAATATATAAAATATTTCCCCTTGATCGGGAACAAAATATGCAAGCGTACATGCCTAAATGTACACTTGCAGCAGTGGTTGGTGGCAGGGGGTATGCCCTGGTACGGGTGTACCGGATCCTGCCCGGAGCAACAGGTACCGTTCCAGGACGGTGCTCCAGAGGGCCCACCTGCTTGCCCGTGCTCTTTACCTCTGCTTTAAGCTTTTGGCGCTTCCGCGCACGCACATGGCACATACAGCGCCTGCGCGATTCTCCGCTGAGCAGCTGGAGCATTGCGGAGGCTTGCGGAAGCATCGCAGGCAAGTATGCCGCATGTGCATGCTGCACATATGTGTGCGCGCACTGCGCACATCCACATGTATGATGCCGGAATCCGGCGTGACCCGACAAAAGCGCGAACGTCATAAGCGCGCCGACAAAACCGTGGCGCTAGAACCGCGATGTCAAAAGTGCGCCGACAACAGCGCGCCGACAGAAGCGCGATTTAAGTTAAGGTAAGGTTTAGGGTTAGGTTTAGGGTTAGGTTTAGGTTTAGGTTTAGGGTTAGGTTTAGGGTTAGGGTTAGGGTTAGGGTTAGGGTTAGGGTTAGGTTTAGGGTTAGGGTTAGGGTTAGGGTTAGGTTTAGGGTTAGGTTTAGGGTTAGGTTACAGCGCGCTTCTGTCAGCGCGCTTTTGTCAGCGCGCTTCAGGGCTCATTCGTCGCTCATTCGTCGTGCGCTTTTGTTGGCGCGCTTTTGTCACCGCGGTTTAGTCAGGCACGCTTTTGTTGTTCGCGCATTTGTGGTGGAACCAGAATCCGGAACCCACCACTGACTTGAAGTCATTACATTTGTTTACCTTTTCACAAATAGAAAATAATTTGGGGCATTAAGCCTCCTCTCCCCTCTTTCAAGAGACTCATCTTTCTATAGATGGTCCATAGGTCCATAGAACCTCATTGGATGTGTCCAGGCAGCATGTATGGATGCTTATGTGTCAAGAGAAGGAGATCAGCTAGTAAACACCATTTTAAGGATCCCCACCTATATGCCAATTAAACTTAGAAAAATGTTAATTTTCCTAAGCTTTTGCCTTTTGGCAAAGGAATGTGATAATCTTCAGAGGAATAACAAACTAGAGCATTAGTTGGTTTCCCTTATTCCCAATAAAACCTCCCTCCCCCAAGTGGTAAGATACTTGCACCAATGTTAAATCTGAACTCTCATTGTAAGTCAGATCTGGGTAAGGAGGTGGTCTAGGATTGCAGCAGGGAGAAGATGGAAAAGGTGTAACTACCCTTTCCTCCTTATAAGCATAACATAGAAATCCAGATCCTGCATGGCAATGAAGCTTGGGGAGGTAAAAACAAAATATTTTCCATTGTTAATTGGAAGAGCAAAAGAATTAGAAATGGAAAAGATCTTTCCATTTGGTTTCCAGAACATGTATCCAGGCTTACGTTCAGAATTCTGTTTCTTGAAATTCTTACTGGATTAGTTTTATAGACCAAGAAGACATAAATAGAAGCTTAACATTTCCATGATTGGGAATGGTTAGAAGAAGTAAAAAACATGGAGAGAAAATCCTGGGGAAATAAGAAAGGAAGACTTCTTAACTTTTTCTTTTTGTTCTTTTCTCTTTTCAGAAGTAGATTGGCTGACTTTTAAGTAGAAGAGAGTAGGTTCGATGCATCCATGTGCTCTAACTAGAGGAAGAGCATTTATTATTCTAATATTTTCACAAACAGTGCGCTGATAGGATGGTGAAATAGCTTTTAATTTTGAAAGGAATTATAGCTTAACACTGCTAATAAATAACAGCCTAATAAAAGGAGTAATAAAGAGTAATTTTAGTGCCACTTTGAAATGTAAATGGCATACAGTAACTAGTTGACTTCTTATAAGCTTGAAATCCGAAGCAGTTATTCCTGGCTTGCAGGTATCTAAAAGAGAGAGGAAAAACTAGGTTGCTTCAACTTTAAAATTCTGTTAATAAAGCTATGCATGAATTTTTGGGAGAAAAAGAAATATGGAAGTTTCCTCCTTGGCTTTACAGTAATCAGGCTCTTCGTCAGTCCTCACTCTTCCTGCATTTTATTCAAGAGGCTCTAATTGTCTGTATTTGGCAGGTTTAACACTTCCTGACAGAGAGGCTATTAAGGGGAAGTATTCTCACATAACTGTCACAGGCAGGAACAAAGAACCTTCAGACTCAATGTGTGGAAATCACTAACATTCTTAAATGACCCTTTTCATGCATTTTTAAAAGTCCCTCTAAGCTAGAACTTGGTGCCTGCCGGGGCTGCAGCGAAAACAACAAGGTGTAACAGTAAACCTTGATTTTATTCTTTCCTGCTTTTTGGGATGGATTTCTGTTTGGTTTAAAAGCAGTTTTTGTTTGTAAAATCTCATTAATAGATGTGCCTATTTGAATTAAATACACATACACATACAGAGATACCCGCACATTTAAAGCTGATACTATTTTCAGGGCTGCTTTGAACTTAACAGGCACTATTTGCAGAGAAGAATAGTTAATGAAAGGAAATTAAATTTTCTAACTACTTCCTGTATCAGCTTCCTTAATCTTCCTCACACTCTTAGTAGGTACTAAAAAGATTTTGTTTTAATGACTGGTTAACAAGAATCTGCCACCTCCTTTTTCTTTGAGGCAAGGAGAATTCTTGTTCAATTAAACCCAATGTTTTAAAATATCAGGTTTCATTTTAATGTTCAAAAGTCAGTCCCTACGGATTAAGTCATATAGATTAGCTGGAGTGTTCTGAATATACTATATACTAATCCAGCAGCAGTTTTAAAAACAACAGCGCATGGAACAAAGAATTGAGAGCTCACCAATTTGCTTTGAGTTTTAGAAAGGCAGGCCTAACCAAGGATAAATCTTCTCACACTTATTCTATTTTTATTTCTTTGCAGTAGGAGAAATAGTTTTGGTTGCTATTTTTGAACAGTTGAGTGTCAGAAATTTGCACTGATGTGGTCAGAGGAGATCTTGTGGATTTGTTCAAGATTGTAGTTCAAGATTTGTTTGAACTGCTGGGGATTGGAATCTTCTAGAGAAAAATAAAGCAATAATGCCCTTTTAACCATTATTTGAACTATGTTTTGTTACTTTCTCCACGTGTGTATCATAATTCTAAAATAAAAATAAGTAGAGGTAACAGTTTGTATTCTGTTGTTAAAATGCCAATTGCTATTAATGTTTGTGAGTTGAAGTTTCATTTAAGATTAGGATTACTTTTTGAATTATTAACCTCCACCCTGACTCCCTCCCTTCACCCAATTTATGCAACGTTATATTTGAAGTTTTTCTGTAGATCTTCTAAGACTTGTGTTGATGCTGAAGCTTAGCCAAACAATAGAGAATCAACTCCCCCTGCTGACTATATCTAGGCCAACATGATACACCGGTACCTTAGAAGACAGGAAAAAACTAAAAAAGCAAACAAAAAGGGTATTAGCTGGCTGCTGACAAATCCTAATGTTCTAATCTTTGCTTCTTACTAAAACCTTCAAAATTCAATAATTTGGGCAACTTGAGTAATCCTTCTGTAGTCCCGTTGCTTTTTGTTTTGTGTTTCACTAAGTGATTCTTCATTGCTTAAGGGCTGTGTAATGCAAGTGACAAGGTAAAATTTACATTTCACTGGAATTATTTTTATATTTCTCTGAATGATGTGGGTCAGAAGGTTGTAAAATCAAACGTTAAATATACTGAAAAAGGCAGTGTAATATATCATTGCCCTAGAGACATTGATGGGATTAATGGTGGGTCCAATTTCCTGCTTTTACAGGATGCAGATGAAGCTGTCCGAATTGCAAGGGAAATTGGTAAGTTAGGGTATCTTTACATGGGGACTGCAAGAGATGCGCATGCTTTTCAGAAGATGTTCTTGACTAAATTATCTATTTAATCAGGAATCTCTGTGGAACACATGATTTTGGTTTTCAAATTCTCTATTGCTATAAGAACTGGAAGATGTTCTTTGCACAATTCTATATTTATATCTACATGAATAGCATTTTAGCAATTTATGTTGCCAACAGGATGACATAGCCCTAATCTGTTTAAAAATCGGGTATTTCATGAGTTTGCTTAAATTTTGTTGTAAATAAGCTGCTAGGACATGACCAGAGTTGATTCTTAGAGAGCTGATATAATTGTGCTTATTCTAATTTTCCCCCATGTGTTGATTTGTGATCCAATATACTGTAGGCTTTGGTGAGCTACAAATAAGAATATAATTTATGTTCATTCTACCTCCAAATTTGACTTTTTAAAATAATAGAACCTTCTTACTTGTTTTACAAAACAATTTTTCATTGAAATTGAGTGGTTTAAAAATGTTTTGATACTTGGAATGGGTGTCAGCTGACTCCTTTGAAGTCAGTTATTGAATCAGGAGAACCTAAACTATTTCTCTGGATCATTGTCTATATTTTGACAACTTCATTCTTCCAGAAAATATATATATTTTGTTTGAAATTTTGAAATGGCTGAAGTGTAAGAAGTAACCATTCCTCCAAACTATGGTTGACTTCTGGTGACAGCATTCATGCAACTTTGCTGGCGGTATTCTATCTTGATCTGGATGTGCAAGTACTAACCAGAGTTCATCCTGCTTAGGTTTTGAAATAAGACAAAGTTGACTAGATGCTACCACCTGTTAAGGTGGCATGGAGATTATAAATCCAATTAAATTTAAACTTATATTTGATCTTGGCCTATATTATGTGATAGTGTCTTAGAGAGACTAAAATTTATTCAGAAATCTTTGGCCAGTTGTTATTTCTTAGTCAAAGTAACCTATACGAAAAGGGAGAACATGAAAATTACGTACAAAAGAGAGATCCAATCTAGATATAAGGAGAATTTTGTGACAGTGAGAAGAATTAATCAGTAGAATGGCTTACCTTCAGAAGTTGTGGGTGCTCGATCATTGGATAATCATTTGTTTGAAATGGTATAAGTTCCCCTGCTTGAGCAGGAGGTTGCATTAGAAGACCTCCAAGGTCTCTTCCAGCAATTCTGATTCTGATTCTGTCCCTATCCCTATCCCTATCCCTTTTCCCCTTCCCCAAACTAAGAAATGCAGAACTTAAGAAGTCTTATGGTTGTTATGAAACATAAGACATAGTTGACTAACTTTGTGACCTTGCACATGAGGAATGTTTTAATGAGAAATTTTCTTCTAAAACAAAGCTAAATTTCTAGGTACAAAAAGCAGTTTGGGGGAAAATGGAAATAGGCGAACAGGGAAGACTACAATCACAATTGTGTACAGAATTTCAAATAAAATCAATATTATTATTATCACCTTGAATAAGCTGGACCTTTTGCTTTGATATTTTTAGGCAGGTTCTCTTTCTCCTTCTGTTTCTCTGAGGTTTCTTCCCCCCCAGTTTTCCAAAATACAGAGCATAAATGAAAGGCAGACTCCGTGGGGAGATTAATTGACTCTTTGTCCAATGAAGGATAGTGGTCCATCTCTAGGTCTATTCAGCATATCAAATTATTTAGAGCAGCGTTCCCCAACTTTTCTGGCTTTGCACACCGGCAAGGGGCAGGGGAGGCAGGATGGTTCTGCAGAAATGGTGGGTGAGCGTGCGCATACAGCTCCATTTGCACAATGGAGCTGCACACGCGCTCATCCACTGCTTCCACAGCCCAGTTCTGATTGGGATGCAGCTCTGTACTAGGCTATGGCCCGGCAGTTGGGGATCCTTGATTTAGAGTTTGTCCACCTTCCTAATGTCCCTTTTCAGAATAGGAAATGTACAGGCTTCTTTTTGCCAGTTTTATTTAAATGAGTTATTAATTCGAGGTGGAGTGGGGGATGTTAGTATAATATTGCCAATGATAAGAGTTTAATGTGAGTTGTATTGATAAGTAAACGGACTGAGTAAAGAAGTAACACCAAAGTTTGGTGCTTTTTCATTTATTTCATAAAAATAACAATCCAGCATGAAGTGTGCACCTGCAAAAAAGTGATTCATCTCTAGTCAATTCAATTTTCTACCCAATACACATATGACAAATTTTGAAGTTTTTCATTCAAAGATTGTAGAGAATGCACCATATCCCAATCTGATAGGTATTCATTGAGTCTAAATTGATTAATACAATCTGGAGAGATTTCTTACATTTCTAGGGCTCCATTGAGACATGTTTCCCAGTCTTGGTAGGGAGAAAGTACTGCATGAAATTGTCCAGGAAGTCAGAAATAACCTCAGTATAATTTGGAATGTCCAAGTTAAATTCTAGATCTAAACCTCATAAAAATAAACAATTCATGCTAAAAATACTCAGATAATGCAGAAACAATTTACTATGTAGGAGTGGCAAAAAATTATATACAACAATGTTTATGTAAGAATCATTTTTTGACATGAAAATTCAGTTGACATAGAGCAAGATGAAAATGTTAAGCTTAATAATCAAATCAGATAAAATCTGTATTCAAAATTATGTACTGCTGTCATATTTTAAACTGACTAACTTTGTGCCAACAATTTAATTAATTGGAAATAAAATTAGCCAAAAAAAAAAAAAGAGAGCATTTCTTAACTCTTCATCTAATGATATTTAAGCAATGATAATCAATACAGGTAAAAATAAAAGAACCCTGGGAGTTTCCATCACTCTCATAATATATATTGGTTATAATCTTATCATGTTGTTTCATACAGCCAATTATGTTTGGTTTGGTTTGGTTTATTGGATTTATATGCCGCCCTTCTCCCAAGGACTCAGGGTGGTGTACAACATTAAAAAAACATAAAAAAACTTTAATACATAATATTCCTTGTGAGGTGAAGTGCTTGCCATCTCCTTTTCTTTCAATTCCTTTTTAAGAACGCACATTCAGAAAAATTATATTTAATAAAATAAGATCAGATGGTATGAAAACTTAAAAGTCATTGTGGTAGCCATCACCTACATAAGTAAAGAGAAGAGAGTATGTTAGCTGAATGAAATACAAGACAGGTAGTCCTTAACTTATGACACAATTTGGAGCAGAGTTTTCATTGCTAAGCAAAGTGATTGTTAAGTAAGTCACACCTGATTTTATGACCTTTTCTGCCACAGTTGTTAAATGTATCACTACAGTTGTTAATTGAGTCACATGATCATTAAGCGAATCTGGCTTCCCCCATTGACTGTCGTTGTTGGAAGCTGGCTGGGAGGGGTAGAAATGGTGACCATGTGATTTCAGGGTTCTTCAACCATTGTAAAAAGAAGGCGGCTGCCAAGTGCCTGAATTTTGATCATGTTACCATGGGGATTCTGTGATGGTCATGAGATTGAGTGCCAGTTATAAGTCTTTTTTTTGGCACTATTGCAACTTTGAATAGTTGTTAAATGAATGGTTGTGACTTGAGGACTCCATATACACCAAGTTTACTTTACAACTGAAGATTTCTTTATTGATATATTATCCAAATATTGGTTGTTTTTCACAATTTTGTTTAAAATGTAAAAACCTTCAGAATGGTCTGACTGCTTCATATTTAACATCTGATGCTTTGATTGGACTAATGAAATGATGCCATTAATTTAACGCACTGTTTTTTTCTGTAGGTCTTCATATCATGTTAAGTTGAAATTCCAATTTCTTTTTAAAAAAATGCTTTTGCTTGTTTGAGGATTTTTGATGAAAAAACAGGGCTTTAGATATTTATTAAAATGCTGTGTTTTATTGGTTGTTGGCTAATTCAATCTGATAAACTTAAATTCAGGCGATTGCTGTCATTAAAACAACACTACTGTACAGATAACTCAGTTTAAATTCCTCTTCCCAGCAGAAAGCTTTTTAATAAGCTTGTTATTGACCTTGTCATTGAACATGTGGTCAGTTGTCATAAATGTATGATCAAAATTTAAATTTCTGTCTTAATTGTTCCCTGCTGCTAGGCTACCCTGTGATGATCAAGGCTTCGGCAGGTGGTGGTGGAAAAGGCATGAGAGTTGCATGGAATGATGAAGAAGCCAGGTGAAGTGCTGTCCAGAAATCAGTTTTGATGACTACATCTGTTTTCAATGCAACTATGCCATTCTTTCTTTTTAAAGCTCTCATAAACTATGATAAACTAGCAGTTAAGCAGCAAATGAACAAGTTTTTGCTCTTATTCCCTAGGCAGTCTGTTTCAGGTAGTTCTCAATTGATGATCATTCATTTAATGATTCTTCAAAATTATGCCAATGCTGAAAAAAGTTGCTTATGACCAGTCACTAATATCATGTGATCAAAATTTGGGTACATGGCAGTTGGCCACGTACATACAACTGTTGCAGCATTGTGGAGTCACGTGATTACAATGTATGATATTCTCAGGGGGTTTTCAGCAAGTAAAGTAAATGGAGAAAGTCTGATTCACTTAATAACCATATGACTTGATTAATAACTGCAGCAAAAAAGCTCATAAACTTGGGTGCAACCCATTTAACAAGCCCCATCATTTAGCGATGTAAGACCATTTGTTGTCTGTGGTGCTTCATTCTAAGGAGGATGAATTAGGAGTTCCATTTTAAGAGCCAAGGTGGCGCAGTGGTTAAATGCAGCAGTGCAGGCTACTGCTAGATCAGCAGGTCAGCGGTTCAAATCTCACCGGCTCAGGGTTGACTCAGCCTTCCATCCTTCCGAGGTGGGTAAAATGAGGACCCAGATTGTTGGGGGCAATATGCTGACTCTCTGTAAACCGCTTAGAGAGGCCTGAAAGGCCTATGAAGCGGTATATAAGTCTACTGCTATTTTCTCAATCAGTATGACAGTGGGCAAGCTGTTCCTGTAGAACAGCTAACGTGCTAACATGGGGGAAAATACCCTGGTTTACCTTAACACTTCCCTTATACAGGACTTTTGTATATATATGCTTATATATATATTTTTCTGTCCATATGATTCAACTATTATTCCATAATTTTATTCATACATTAGATACATTAATCCCATATTTTCCAGAAGCTTGGGAGCCTGAAGTAAGATGGCACAGCTTTTTAATGGCAGGACTGATGCCACAGAACAGCTCTTTGATTGAAATCAGGCTAGCTGCCTCATTGATTTTTGGGGGGAAATTTGAAAATGTAATGGTTGAATAAAGCTTTCCCCTGACTGTATACAGTATTTAATGCCATCCATTTTTTTGTTTTATTTTTACTCTTTTTTGGGGACAGTTTTTGTTGCTAATATTTGTTGTGCTCCTACCTTTATTTTAAATGTATTTCTGGTAAATTATTTCTATTTATAGTCTATGTAAGCTGTTGAGAGTCATTTTTGATTGCAGTGTGATAGAAAGGTGTTGAATATGTAAATAAACAAATCCTATAATGACATTAGCTGATTAATTGTTTACAATATTTGCTTTATTCACCAACACAATCCAATTAATTCTGCCAATAGAATATAACTGTTGACTTTCAAATATTTTCAGTGACTAAAACAGGATTTCACTTTTGGAGAGATGAGTTGATGGGGCTGGTATAGTGGAGAAATTCAATTTCTTTTACTACCGGTTCTGTGGGCATGGCTTGGTGGGCATGGCGTGGCTTTGTGGGCGTGGTGGGGGAGGATACTGCAAAATCTCCATTTCCACCCCACTCTGGGGCCAGCCAGAGGTGGCATTTTCCGGTTCTTTGAACGACTCAAAATTTCTGCTACCGGTTCTCCGAACTTCTCAAAATCTTCTCTACCGGTTCGCCAGAACCTGTCAGAATCTGATGGATTTCATCCCTGGGCTGGTAGGAAGTATGTGTTTGTATGTTGGAAGGACCCACAAATAGCTTCCTCACAACTTCATATCAGTTTGCATGTCAACTGAGGAGGGTGTTTAACCATGTTCTTTTTCAGAATCTTAGCAAGCCTGGTTGCTGTTTTCACCAATCTTCAATATCTTCAGTAATAATATTGCAAAGGTTTTTGGCTTTATCATCTTAATGATTGCTGATTACCTGAAATTAATAATAACAAGAAAACAGTTATTTTGCCAACACCAGGATTCTTCATCCAGAATATCCAATCAGTATTGTGTACATAACAACTTTATTCGTACCCACAAGCACACATAGTTAAATTAAGGCATCCGAAACAGAAAAGGGATTGTTCATCAACAGATTTTTGCAGTTGAAAAGAGTTGAACATGGAGATGGTTCACCAGATGATGGCCCTAATGGTTTTGATTGGAGTTTTAATTTTATTTTATAGTTTAGAAATGTAATTTATGAAGTTATCTTTAATTCGCTAGAAAAAATGCACATTAAAAACTTTAAAAAATGTAAATTATGGCTAACAGGCCACTAATTAGACATTTATGTTGATCTAAAAGATTTTTCATTTATACACATATTGGATATGAATGTTTCCCTAAGGTGTAGAAATCCCCAGGCAACATAGTCATTGTTTATTTCTGTTTTATTATCAAATAGCTTTTTTTGCTGGGTTTATAATGGTTTTTGCATTTGTATAGTTTCCTTTGTGGATCATATAGCATGGGAGAGGAGAGCAGGTTAGCATAGTATGAACAAAAGAAGAGACATCTTGGAATGTATATTTTATATGCCCTATAAATTTAATAACAATTCTTCACTTCCACATGTGCATGGATATACAGATGAAACTCAAAAAATTAGAATATCTTGCAAAAGTTCATTTATTTCAGTAATGCAACTTAAAAGGTGAAACTAATATATGAGATAGACACATTATATGCAAAGCAAGATAGTTCAAGCCGTGATTTATCATAATTGTGATGATTATGGCTTATGGTTCCACCACAAAACTGCGGTAGACTAAAGCGTGCTCGACGAAAGCGCGTACGTGATGTCATCACAGCGCAACGAAAACAGCACACTGTGATCGGTAAACTTAAAATTAACGCGTAAATCTAAACCTAACCCCCCCAAACCTAACCCTAAACCTAAACCTAACCCTAAGCCTAACCCTTAACCTAACCCTAAACCTAACCCTATACCTAACCCTTAACCTAACGCTAAACCTAACGCTAACCCTTAACCTAACCCTAAACCTAACCCTAACGCTTAACGTAACCCTAAACCTAACCCTAACCCTTAACCTAACCCTAACCCTAACCCTAACCCTAACCCTTACCTTTATGTGAATCGGCTTGCTTTAAAAGCGCTTTTTAAAGCGCCCTTTTTTCTCCGCGGTCGTATTTGTCGTGCTGCTGATGACGTCACGTACGCGCTTTAATCGGGCGCGCTTTAGTGGACCGCGGTTTTGTTTATAAAACAATTTTTATTTATTTCATTTTCATTTTCATTTTATACAATCACTTATATACTGTACGTAACAAGAAAAACAAAAAGAAAAAAAAAGAAAAGAAAAAACCCCAACATAACACTTCAATCCCCCATACACCCTCTCTTCTCCCCCTCCAACTTCCATTTCACCCCTCCAACATTCCCCTCTTCTACTTCCCTTCCCCCTCAGACATCTCCCCCTCCCTCCATCTCACCCTCCTTACATTCCCTCTCACTCCCTCTTTACTTCTCCCTCCTCTTTCCCTCTTCTCCTCGCTTTGGTGTATCCATCAGTTTGTTGTTTTTTTTAAAAAAATAAAAGAGAAAAAGAAAAAAAAAAGGAAAACGAGCCGCAGTATACAAGTGAATTCTTATTGTTCTAAGAATTGAAACTGTAATTCCACCCTCCACCCTCCCCCCTATAATCCCCCCTCCCTAAC
Source organism: Thamnophis sirtalis (assembly GCF_051295495.1). Taxonomy (NCBI): domain Eukaryota; kingdom Metazoa; phylum Chordata; class Lepidosauria; order Squamata; family Natricidae; genus Thamnophis; species Thamnophis sirtalis. The sequence goes on along the minus strand of NW_028261392.1, from coordinate 24,891,374 downwards.
CCCCTTACGGCTTCGCAGGTCCCATACCCGGCATAATTCTTTAACAAGCATTTGAGTATAATAAGGCCAGCTAACTTTAAACTTAAAAAAAGAAAAGAAAAGAAAAGCCAAAAAAAAAAAAAAAAAAAAAAGGGAATAATAAAAAATAAAGAAGAAAAAAAAAAACCACACACACACCCAAAAAGAAAGGAGAAACAGAGAAGGGTCAATAAACCCACTATGTTAACACAGCTTCCCATTATCTGTAAATCTTAAACAATGTAATTCATTCCAAATTTCGATTATTTTACTACTTGCAGGGTTTCAAACTATATTAGAGCCAGGTAAGTTGATCAATTAGGATTCCCCAACTAAAAGTCTCATTGCTTTATCTATCTATTCAAACCGTTAATTTATCTCTTTTTTATCCGAATATCCAAACCTTTCTATAAAACCATTAAACTCAAGAACTTCTTTCATTTTTCATTTCCAACACCTCCCTTTCTATCCTTACCCACCTCCACATGTAAATTTTTTTTACCTTCCACCCTGCCTTTATCCATGTCCATATATATATTTTATCCGCGTCCATTGCTCCTCCCATATTTACTCCACTTTCCTGAAGACTCTCCGACCAGTCTTTCTTGACCTTATATTGAAATAGGAACTCAAACAAACATCTGCTTGCATTCTAGCCCCAAGTAGTCTAATTAAGCTTTCGCTACCCTTCCCTCTCTCACACGCCTCCCAACTCCGTTCGTCCCAGACCACAACTCAAAAAGATCGCAATCTCTGCTCTCCTCGCCTAGGAAAATAATTCATGCACAATTTGAGTTAGAGTTCAGACAAATCTTATATACAATATGTGTCCACAATCAGCAACGCTTCTTTCAGTCTCCATGTCTCATCATCAATATACCACTTTTCCATTTTATCCCAGACGGGAATCATAAAACTTTAAGAACATCGCTTAGTCTTTATTCTTTAGTCTTCTGCCCTTCCGGAAGAGGAAAGCAACATCCTCCGCCTTGTAGCCACGTGTCTCGCTGTTTGTCTTCTCCTTCTCCTTGTCTCTCTCCAGGTCCGGATGAATCAGGAAGTCCCGCCTTCAGGGTCTCGTAGTAAAATTCTCGGGCTTCACAGACAGAATTGATGCGGTGTTTTTGGTTGCCAAATGTAACTGTAATACCAGCTGGGACTTCCCATTTGTATGGAATCTGAGAATTTCTGAGTTCTTCGGTTAAGAAAGCATACTCTCTCCTTGTTCTTAATATTTGAGATAGTAATTCTTTGAAAACAATCAAGTCCTGTCCATCAATTCTCAACCTCTTTCCGTAAAGCCTCTGTATTATCTCATTTCTGGATTCCCTTGTGGTAAAGTATATAATTATGTCCCTCGGAAGCTGTCGCTGTTTTGCTACCCACGAATTCTGGCGGTAAATTCTTTGAATCTGCCAATCAAAGTTAAATCCCGGACTTCCCACCAAGCGGCTGAAAGCCTCAAAGAAAATCTGTTTCAAATTCTCCTGTTGGTTTTCACGCAGTCCTCTAACTCTTATAGCAAAGGCAGTCTTATTATAATTTATCATGACAAGTTGTCTTTGAGCAGTTTCAATTTCCTGTTGTAAGGTTTCAATTTTGGATATCAAATTAAGGTTAGTTTCTTCCAAAAGTTCCAATTTATCCTCCGTTTCAGCAATATAATCTGTCATGACTGTCATTACTCCGATCATATCCTCCTTTGCCTGAGCAATTTTAGCATCAAATTGATCACATAAATCCGATATCAATTGATTAATTTCCTGTCTGAAATCATTAAGCGTTTTGAGAAGAAATTCTTGTGTTAGCAAATCTCCCGTGGAGGGTGTAGGAGACAAGGGTAGCGGCTTCATAGCAGTTTTTGGAGATATGTTATTAGGGAAGCGCTTCTGTTTAGATTTGGGAGCCATTCCAGAGTAAAAATAAAAGACAAGCAATCAAGCGAGCCAAAAATCAAAGTCTCTGCTCCCCTCAGTTAATCTTTTAGCAATTAGTACGGAGAAGCCTTCAGGAAGGTAGGGCTGACTAAGTACGTCACATCAAACACAAAAGCTACGAGATCGCCATCTTGTGACGCAGCTAAAAAAGAAAGGGAGCCTTTTGCAAAGTTGAAGCTGGTATTTTGAATAGTAATGAAAGAAATTCCTCAGGAATGGTCCCCGCCCGGATTAACATTTAAATAGCTTAGCTTTGTCCTGGGGGGGGGGGGGGGGGCAATCTGCCTAGGGCTGCAAAAAAGGCAGCGCGGAAAACTGGCCGGAGTAAAGGCTCAGCTAATGTTGAACCTCTTCTCCATTCACAGCAAAAAAAAGCTATGAATTACAAAGAGATCCTAACGACTGACCCTCTCCCTGCCCCTTTCTGCCAGAAAGGGGAGATATCTATAGATCTTATAAGATATACGAACCAGAGTCCTGACAGGAGCTTCGTTGAGCTCCCGACGGCGGCAGGCTCCACCATCCGAAGCCTGTGGACCGCGGTTTTGACGGGTCACGATGGCTTATAGCTCATGAAAACCTCAAATCCACAATCTCAGAAAATTAGAATATTACATGCAATCAATAAAACAAGGATTGTATATAGAACAATATCGGACCTCTGAAAAGTATAAGCATGCATTAGTACTCAGTACTTGGTTTGGGCCCCTTTTGCAGTAATTACTGCCTCAGTGCAGTGTGGCATGGAAGCTATCAGCCTATGGCACTGCTGAGGTGTTATGGAAGACCAGGATGCTTCAATAGCGGCATTCAGCTCTTCTGTATTGTTTGGTCTCATGTCTCTCATCTTTCTCTTGACAATGCCCCATAGATTCTCTGGGGTTCAGGTCAGGCACGTTTGCTGGCCAATCAAGCACAGTAATCCCACGGTCATTGAATCAGGTTAGGGTTAGGGTTAGGGTTGCGTTGACCCTGGACTTAATGAAGCACAGTGGACCAACACCAGCAGATGACATGGCTCCCCAAATCAACACAGACTGTGGAAACTTCACACTGGACTTCAAGCATCTCGCAGTGTGTGCCTCTCCATTCTTCCTCCATACTCTGGGTCCTTGGTTTCCAAATGAGATGCAAAAGTTGCTCTCATCAAAAAAGAGGACTTTGGACCACTGAGCAACAGACCAGGTCTGTTTTTCTTTAGCCGAGGTAAGAAGCTTCTGACGTTTGTTGTTCAGGAGCAGCTTGACAAGAGGAATAAGATATTTGAAGCCCATGTCCAGGATCCGTCTGTGTGTGGTGGCTCTTGATGCACTGACTGCAGCCACAGTCCACTCCTTGTGAAAGTCCCCAACACTTTTGAATGGCCTTTTCCTGACAATCCTCTCCAGGCTGAGGTCATCCCTGCTCCTTGTGCACCTTTTTCTTCCACACTTTTCCCTTCCACATAACTTTCTATTAATGTGCTTTGATACAGCACTTTGGGAACATCCAACTTCTTTTGCAATTACCTTTTGAGACTTTCCCTCCTTATGGAGGGTGTCAATGATGTTTTTCTGCACAACTGTCAGGTCAGCAGTCTTTCCCATGATTGTGATTCCTACTGAACCAGACTGAGAGACCTTTTAAAGACTCAGGAACCCTTTGCAGGTGTTGTGGCTTAATTAGCTGATTAGAGTGGGACACCTTGAGCCTAGAATATTGCATCTTTTCACAATATTCTAATTTTCTGAGATTGTGGATTTGATATAGTGGAGAAATTCAATTGTAAGCCATAATCATCACAATTATGGCAAATCATGGCTTGAACTATCTTGCTTTGCATGTAATGAGTCTATCTCATATATTAGCTTCACCTTTTAAGTTGTATTACTGAAATAAATGAACTTTTGCATGAAATTCTAATTTTTCGAGTTTCACCTGTATATGGGTAAATTAAATGTTTGTATTATATATACTTCATTTGCTGCAGTTATGATTTTTATCATTGAGGTTTTTAAGTGATTGAATAGGACTTTTAAAATATACATTTAAATTAATTTTATTCAAAGAGGATTTCAGAAAGATTTAAGGAACTATAGAAGCATAAAAGGAATAGAAAAAAATATTATGAAAATGTAAAGAAAAAGTGAAAAATAAGTTTATAATAAGAAGAGAGACAAATGTCTAAACATACTAATTACCATCTACACCCTTCCATATTGCATATTATAGTTGCCTTCTTCCCACAAACAAATATTTTAATTAAGAAACCCCCAAATTAGCAGTTTATTTTTTATCTATTTTCAACAAAAAGTCTTTAAAGGGTTTCCAGTCTTTTTAAAAAGTGGTTGTATTCTCCTTAATCAAACAAATCAGTTTAGCCATTTCTGCAGACTCAGCCATCTTCATAATCATTTTCTTTCTTATTGATGTTTCTGTAGACTTCTATTTCTGGGCATATAATAGCCTCCCTGCAGTTATCATATTAAAACCAATTGTCCATGAGCCTTTTCTAGTTGAGTGTTTGTAAGTTCCAATAAGAAAAGTTCCAGTTTCGATTGTTTACGCAGGTGCTCTCTGGATGCTTGTTACTAGCTGAAAAGAAGTGAAAACAAAGATTTGTTTTTAAACTAGAGTGGCAGTGTTTATTAATTGCAAGTATGACACGACTTCAAAAAGAAACCATAACATTACAACAGATTATGTCAGGAATTCAAAAATTATTAGAAACAACAGAGAGAATTGAGAGGAGATTGGAAAATATAGAAAATATAAACTTTAATGTGGCAAAACCTGATGGAAAAATGGAAGATTCTCAGCAAATAGAAGATATTCAGCAAATGGAAAAAGTGGAGGCTGGAGTCCTAAAAACCCAGGAGAAAAATGAACAAAGAGGCAAGATAACCATGGATACTGAAAGTGAACTGAGTGTGGTTGGATATGGAAAGAGTGGAACAAGGAAAGGGAAGATAGATGGAAAGGTGCTTTGCTACAGATTTCATGGTATAGAAGAAGGAAAAAGAGAAGAATGGATGGACTTAAGGAGAGAAACTTTGACCAAAACACTATTGATATCCAAAGATAAACTGATTAAGGAAGTTGATGGAGGGTTTCGAGATTTTACAAGATATGTAATAAGCAACAAGTTGCGAAGAGAAGTCCAAATAAATTTGATTAAGGAAATAACCAGAAGATCAATTCCACAAATGGCAAAAGAAATAGGACTACACTATTACTGGAAAGACACAGGTTGAGATATGAAAACTAATAATAAAATACTAGTTAAATTTAGTTAAAATTAGAGCATTATGTTAAAAATGTAGTGATAATGAGGTAAATAATTGATAATGATAACAATGTATACATATGTATTGGTTTGATAAGAAGAAGTTTGGTATAAATTTTTAAATGGTGAAAAAAGGGGAAAAAGTAAATTAAACATAGTCAGACTAAATGACTGATAATGATAATAATGTAATAATTTGTATTGACATGATAAAAGGGAAAATTGGATATAAATTGTAAACAATGATTAAGTTAAACAGTCAAACTATCGTTAAACAAATGACTGATAATGATAATAATGTAATAATTTGTATTGATAGAATAAAAGGGAAATTGGATATAAATTGTAAACAATGATTAAGAAAAGAAGTTTAAATTTTTTGTTATTAAACATAATTATTATTTTTTATTTTTTTGAATGTGTTATAAAGGTATAATGTGATTGGATGATATTGAAAATAGATAAGGGAATGGCACTATGTGGCTTTGTTTTAAATTTTCGAATGTTTGTTATAAAGGGACGTTAAAACAACTATAGTCATATGAAGGATGAGGTGTGATGATAGCATACCTCATCCTTCATATGACTATAGTTGTTTTAATATTGTTTTAACAATATTGATGATACATATATATATATATAAATATGTGATATAAAATAGATAATTTGATATGAATCAGAGGTGATGATGATGGAAGGGATGCACGAAAACTCTGTAACCAATTGACACACTTTCTACAATTTTGTAATGGAACATGATTTTGTTTGTTTTTATTTAAAAAATAAAAAAATTTGGAAAAAAGAAAAGAAAAGTTCCAGTTTCATCTGAATGTTAATTTTTAAAATTCTCTGCATCACTATATGTATCAATATATATTTATATATATATATTTATATATATTCTTTCATTGTTGTGAGAAATTTAAGAAATTATTGCTATTATTTATTGATTTTATTAATCAGATTATATAGCTGCCCATCGCACCAAAAGTGACTCTGGGTGGCACATAATAAATGGATAAAAACCCCAAATGTAAAAATGACACATAAAAATGTAAAAATCTACCTTAGGAAATAAATAGCATCAAAAAACACCACAAATATATAAACTCCTGGGTGATAAGAGGATAATACTCCTTTATTGTGCAAATGTAGGTCTGCAGTTTTGAGTATTCCAATGTGACATTTACAGTATATATTGAATTAACGATGATGTCTGTAGAAGATTGGCAAGATGCAGAGTTGCAATGCAAAAGCTATACCCTTTGAATATGTGTATGACAGCAACACACACGCAAAAGGGATGGGGCTTCTAGCGTAACAATCTGTCTGCCATCTTATTGGTTTTAATGCTCCCATTCTGCAGATGACTTCATTATAATTTCACCTGAACATTATTGGTAAAGTGATTTGCTGTTGCCTTTTTCAGAATGTTTTTGACTTCTTAGTTTAGCCTGTCAATTTTCCTTGCAATTTCTTGTTCAGGTACTGACAGGGCCACCACTGCCTAGTTTCTTTCAGAATCAGTCAAGGATGAGTAGGTGGTACCACCTGCAGTGTTTTTTAAGATTTAACATGCTATAACTGGCTTCCTTTTGTAATACTTATGAATCATGGCATTTATGCTTATAAAATGAAAATGTACCCATTATTGTACTTTCAGCAGTTGAGGCCTTTTAAGCCAAAGCTATTTCTACATGCAGGGATTCTTAGTCTTTTATTAAGCAGAAATAATATATTGTCCATATTTCTAAATGGATTTTTTTCCTTTATTATAAAGGGAAGGTTTCAGGTTTTCATCTCAAGAAGCTGCTTCAAGTTTTGGTGATGATCGGTTATTAATAGAAAAATTTATTGATAATCCTCGCCACATAGAAATTCAGGTTTGTGTTCTTCTCTTTCGACTTTCAGTGTGGAGTTGTTATATAGGTTTTGCTGAGTTATTACCTCCCCCATTGTATTGTCCTTTGTTATTAAATTAGTAAGAATGATTTTTCATGCTAAAAATAGATGAAGAACTTTAACCTGTGAATATTGTATGTAAAAGATGCTGAAGTGAAAGCCACTCGGTAACTTAATATAACACTTTGTATTAAAGAACATCGAGATTAAAAAAAAACCAGTTTAACATCATTTATTCTGGCAAAATAGTCCCATTATTGTTCCTTTTTGTCCTAATGTTGTAATGTTACAAACTATCTAAAACTACCTAGAAATGAAAGAGTCTGCATGCCTAAAAACATTTAGATCAATGTTTTCCTTAATAGGAGCTGCTTCTGTAGTGTGTAAACTACTTTTCAAGTACAAATTTTAAAAGCTTTTTCTTTTGGTGGAGGTTGCCTTGATTACCAGTTTTTCACCAATATCACAAGAAAAGGATAGCCAACCATTTTGGTTATAGGTTTATAGGTTTATTTCATTTATATGCCGCCCTATTCCCGGAGGGACTCAGGGCGGCTAACAAACCCAGGGGAGGGGGGTAATACAGACAAGGCAAAAACAGGATACAGAGAAAATTTAAAAACAATCAACAGTCACACAATTCGAGCGGGGAAGGGAACTCATCAACCCCAGGCCTGCCGAAACAGCCAGGTTTTAACGGCTTTACGGAAAGCCTGAAGGGAGGTGAGGGTCCGGATCTCCGCGGGGAGATTGTTCCAAAGGGCCGGTTGCAGGAAAAGGATAAGTAATCCATAATAGAACAATCCCTTTTAAATCAGTGTTGTAAGTTGAGGATAGAGTTTCATTCTCTGAGCTTGTGGTTTTTTGTTTTTTTTTACAAACGTTTCTTTACCAGGCTAGGTAACCTCTTCAGTGGAATTTAAGGGATGTCAGTGTCAGTGTCCTTATAAGGCCATCATGCAGTCCAGTAGGTCTTGTGAGTAGTGAAGTGTAATAAGGGCCCCAAAATAGTCTGAAAGATTTCAAACTTTTCAGGCTTTTCATCAGTCAGGATGGTAAAAAAAAACGTGTGTGTGTGATATCGTCACACATGTACAAAAGAGCCACATATTTCATCATGATGTTGTAGTGTTCATTGGTCATTTATTCCCCACTCTTCTCTGGATGGCCAAGCCTAGTGATCTACCACAGTGAATCTGACTCAGCAAGAGGCTGGCGCCTATTCAGACTTTTTTTTGGGTTGAACAAATCAACCTTCTTCTAGCATATTTCCTACTTTTTACAGTATTCCTTTCACAGAGAAAAAATCTAAACCGAATAGAAGTCTAATATTTATTCTTTTCCTTATCTGCATAGAACATGAACAGATAGATTATTAATTCAAATAGATGCACCATAGTACATTGATGAAATATTTTCACTGAAACTAGTAATTACTTGAAGTAGAGAATGAATGTAATTTTTTTAAATAATTAACCCTGAGTTTTTATTAGATATTGGCTGACAAACATGACAATGCATTATGGCTGAATGAAAGGGAATGTTCAATTCAGAGAAGAAACCAGAAAGTTATTGAAGAGGCACCAAGGTGAGTGCAACGTACTCTTCAATGAGCATAAAGAAAATTTAATAAAACGCTAAAACAGAATTATATAACTTAATGTTAATAAAAACTAAGGCTCATTGAACTAGTTGCTAAACTGAAGTCCTTTCATGAGCTTGAATTTTTTTAAAAGAAGAGTAAACTACTATATTTTAATGGTTGCAATATTATTTAGTGATAACGCTTTGTTGCCTGAAAATCTTTTGATGAGAGAGAGATTTCTTTATTGTTTCTGATTCCCTGAAAATAAAAATATTATATTTTAGCTCTTCAAATGCTAGAGTACTTTTAACAATAAATAGTAGCAGATAAATTTCCAAAAATATAATACAACCTTACATGATTTTTCCATAGTGTTATATATTAGCTGTGTTTCCTAAAGGCTTCACTGCTGAGAGGAATAAAACCTTAGTGCCTTATTAAATCTCCCCATTGATTTGCAATCTGGCACGGTAATGAACTGAAAAGTCAAAGAAATTCCTGGTTTTTACATACATTTCATAGTTCATACACTATATTCTCTTTCGGTCCAGACCATCATGTTTGCTTCCACTCAGCTATAGACTGCTTCCTTCCAAACGGATTTCTTTCAGAAATGGAAAGAAGTCATGATTCAGAGAACTGCTGATGCATGATAGAATTGCCCTTGTGTGTATGCTCATAAAAGTTTCTCTGGATGTAGGCGTTACATACTAATGAAGAAGGAGGTAAATTTGTCATAAATCCATTCTCTGTGTGTTTATTACACTCACATTAAACTCTGTGTTCACTAAGACGGGTCCCCACCCCCGGGCTGCAGCCCACTACTGGTCCATGGTCCATTTGAAACTGGTCCATGTGAGTGGCTGGGCAGTGCATGCCCGTGCACAGCTTGTGGCAGTAGTGGGCTGGTTTCTCTCTTCCCCCGTTGGGCTGCCAAGGCATAAAGGTTGGGGACCGCTGCACCAAGATATGATATGATTTGTTCTACTTCTTTGAGGTAAAAGTTGAATATGCAACAGTGATGTTTTAGGAAAACAAGAGTGCTGTGAATGTTGCAGATCCTTTTGAAATAATACTCCTTTTATTTATCCAACTGTTATGTCCCTTCTTTGTTTTTCCTTCCTTCCCTAGTGTATTTTATTTTCTTAGTTGATGAGCAGGCACACTGACTTTATTTATCTTTATTCCTGTATGTTGCCTGGCTCCTTTATAGAAACTTAATAAACACAGATTTTAAAACCATTTTGAACACAGGAAATACCTTCTGTTGCAGTTTATTCTTTGATTCTCTTGCTGTTCAGATAATTATTTTTCTTTGATTTACCACGCTAATATAAGAAACACAGTAACATACTTGTTGGTCCTTGCATTGAATAGGGGTAAATGAGAATAGCTACAATTATGAGATTACACTTTTTAAATGGAAAAAAATTCTGCACATCTGATCTGCTTCATGTGTCTTACACATTGTTTTGTAGAAAAATGTGAACGTTTGTAAAGGTAGATAAAAACTTTGAGTGTTTTGAAGTACTATCAGAATACAATGAAAAGACATTGCCAGGGTATATATTTTTCTGAGTTGATATGCCTTTGGCCTCTGGAAGATGATATATTTAGTGTCCTGTAGTGAGGAGACTTGCAGGCTGGGGAGCAGTCTTGAGAGTGAATCCCAAGAGGGCTTCACAACTGTGCTCTAAGGCAGAGGAACAGCTGTGCTCAGGGTGGAACCTGGAGGAACCATGCTGTGTAAACAGATGAATCAAAGTAAGAAAAATAGAAAATTAAAACTTTCAGTTTTGGAGTAAAGTTGAGACAATAATTTAAAATGCAAGCTGTTACTGTCACTGGATGTCAAATACCGTGTTGTAGGCTAAAGTTGAAATGGCAATTCAGTTTGAAGCTTTGGGATTTCATTTCAGATTTCTCTCTGAAACATTCTATAATGCATTACTCATTTGTAAGTACAAAAAGCAAGTAGACTGTAAACGTCTACATAAAATATTGCAAATCGAACTTATTGCATACTTTTATTTACTAAGTCATAAACATAGTACTGTTTTTAAATTCACTAACATCATTTTTAAAATTCTTAGAATGTAAATCATAGTTGTGCCTCATATTTTCTTCTAAATTTATTGTAGTGATTTAGTAAAAGTAGTGAAAGAAAGTTTCGTTGATTTGTCTATCTGGTGCAATAATACTATTGTAAGATTCTTAAAGGAACCGCTGCAGGCCTGACAACTATAGTGTTTGCATTTTAAAGGACTAAAACATTATTTAAGTATAACCAATCCTATTACTAAGCCTGGCACGTAACAGGCATAACTTGTACGCAGCGTGCAGCCTTTCTAGCAATTAAAAGATCAAAAGACAAGAGTTGAAATAATTTCAAATAAAGCCACATTTTGATTGTTTAGCATACAGGTATGTGAATATAGGATTCAGTTCTTTATTTCAACCATTTGTTTCTTTGCTTCAATTTTCTTGGACTTGTTCACTTTGGAAACATCGAATTTTAATCAGAGGCTGCTGGAAACAATTCTATAACTAATCTGTTGATTTTCTTGGCCTCATTTCCAGCCTCTCCCAGAATTCTGCCTGTAGTTTTTAAAATGAGTAAACCTCCTTTCTTTCTGTAAAAAGAAAAAAAAATGGGTGGGGGTATCTGCTGTTGTGTATGTGAAGAAAGCATCTGTCCCTTGGGGGAATGTATACTGTGTAGTCAGCAAATAGTCTATAGCAGTGGTCCCCAACCTTTCTGACTTGGCGGCCTGGTGGAGGGAAGGGAGAGGGGATAGTTCCCTGTGAGAGGCATGCAGGGACGTGAAGACATGTGCAGCTCCATTTGTGTGAGCGGCTGGTGCATGTGCCTCCCTTCGTGCAAATGGAGCTTTATGCACAAGCACAAGACAGCCACAGCTCACCTGAGGAGAGCTTCGTGCATGCACAGCCCAGTTCCAAACAGGTTGTAGCCTGGGAGTTGAGAACCCCTGGTCTATAGAACTGTGAATGTATGTTAAGCAGCATAATTATTATTTTAGCTTTTTCTTTTATATTTCAGTTTCTAAAAGGCATAAAATAGTCAAATGTATTTTTACAGAATTCTTTTTAACCTCCCCCCCCCCTTTTAAAATACATAGCACCTTCTTGGATCCTGGAACTCGTAAAGCTATGGGAGAACAGGCTGTAGCTCTTGCCAGAGCTGTAAAATACTCATCAGCGGGAACAGTGGAATTCCTTGTGGATTCAAAAAAAAATTTCTATTTTTTGGAAATGAATACCAGACTGCAGGTACGTGGAATAAAAAAGATGGAGGAGAGGGGAATGTATTTACGATTCCAGTGGGGTTAAAAATGATTTTGTAATGCTAAAAAAATGTGTTACTGTATTTTAGTTTGTTCCTTCAAATCTAGTGCAAAAAAACACCCAACCATTAAGAAAATACTTTATTCAAGGTAGATTTCCTCTTCTAAATATATATTTATGATAGAAATCTGTTAAAAAAATATTTTTAGTTAATTTTTAAATCTTGGTAGTAGAAAAAAGTAATGGCTAGATAGCTCTGTTTCAGTCCACATGGATTTTTATGTGAAACATGTGTTCTCTCTCATATTTATTGAAACACTAGACAGTAGATAGTTTCTGTTCTGCCAATAACTTTGGAAGGGAGTTACCATGACTTTAGAAACATCCTAAACACCTTGTTGCATTAAGTTGAGACATATAAATGTGCAGTTAAGTTGATAGACCTCTGTTCACAATAATTCTTATTATCAAAACTCTTTTTCAAGTTTGCTTTTACTTGGAGCCCCCTCCCCTCAATTAAATATTCTGAATGGTGTGTTGTAATAATGTGCGGTGACGATGCTTGTGTTCATTAACTTCAGTGGTGGGATTCAATTTTTTTACTACCGGTTCTATGGGTGTGGCTTGGTAGGCATGGCACCGCTTAGTGGGTGTGGCTTAGTGGGTGTGGCAGGGGAAGAATACTGTAAAATCTCCAATCCCTCCCGATCAGCTGGGACTCGGGAGGCAGAGAATAGATGGGGGCTGGGGCCAATCAGAGGTGGTATTTACTAGTTCTCCGAACTGCTCAAAATTTCTGCTACGGACCAGAACTGATCAGAACCTGCTGAATACAACCTGTGATTAACTTCCTTCTTTCTTACTTTGCTAGTGAAGGGGTTGTTCTAACAGTTCTGTTTCTATTAATTAGAAGTTCATAGTTGATTGGAATAGTACAGGTAGTTCTCAATTTATGAAAACAATTTGGACTGAAATTTTTGTTGTTATGCAATGAGGTTGTAAGGGCAATCCCTGAAGTTCCAATTCCGTTTGTAAACTGAATTCTATGGTGATTAGGCAAGGCAATTTCCTTCCGGCTTTCCACAATCAAAGTCAATGGGAATCATGGCAGGAAGTTGTAAGATATGTAAGTGGCTGATGTGGTACAAGCTCAGAGGGACTGGCATGATGGTGTGTTCCGGGAGGTACAGCCCGGTACAGCCGTACTGGTAGTAGCCAGAAGCAGCAGCTACCGTACTGGTACGATGACTTGTTTGGCCCACCTGCCCACCCACGTTCTCTGTTTTTGAAGCAACTGGGCCAATTGCGTTTGCGCACACAGCGTACGGCACCTGCGCAACCTCCGCCGAGCAGCTGGGTGTCGCAGGGCAGTGGCTTGTGCATGCATGCGCACCATGTGTGCCCAATGAGGATGCCTGGCCCCATGTGCAGCGTACCAGTTGCGACAGGAGCCGGAATCCACCACTGGACTGGAGGAGAGGTCATGAATGGGAGACCCTTACTCCAAGACTTGCAAATTTTCCTACCAGCTTCCCCATTAACTTTCTGGGGAAGCCAGCAGGGAAGGTCACAAATGATAATTATATGATCATGGGGTATTACAACTAGCTGTAATTCCAAGCCAATTGTTAAGCACCCAGATTGTGATCATATGATCGTGGAGGTGCTGGGATGGCCGGACACAAAGGATTGGTTGTATTTGTTCAGCAATTAAGATAACTCAAATGGTCACTGAGTGAAAAGTTGTAGAATGAGGACTGCCTGTAAGCAGTGGTTTACTGTAGGGTAATGTTATTGAATTTTATAATATTTTTGCTTGTATTGTGAAAGAAGAGTGTTGGAAAGACGAACAGTTTGATGCTTACTGGTATTTATTTTGCAATGGCAAGGGTTTGTTGCTTTATTTGCTATTTTGAGCTTAGTGTCTTTTTCACTATTTCATTGTGATCACTGAGGAACAATGGAAGCAAAAGCCTTTCCAGATGGAGAAACCACTATAGTTGGAAAGAAAGATTATTTAAATGTTGTTTAGACAATTTGAGAAGATTTGTTCTTTCCAACTTTATCAGAAATATACTAACCTTTAATTAGAATGTTTGTCAAGTACATTTCTCTAATTTTTCTGTCTTGGTTGCATATTGTCTCTAATTAGTGTTTCAGTTTGAAGTTGGTGAGTAGCAATCTTACTGGCCTCAACACCAGTTTTCCCAGTTGATTTGTCACTTTTCTCCAGCCTTCAAGTTTGATAGCAGTTAGCAGACCTATATCTAGTCGTTCTTTTTGTTTTCTTTCACAAAGAATCAAATTTTAAATTGACCCCCCATTTAACTCTACAATTATAACATTGCAGATGTGTTTTTGCTGACAGTCACTTTGAATGGGGTTCTCTCCTCCTCCCACTAGTATCTAAGTTTGTTGTTTTCCTTTTTTTTTTTTTTTGCATTCTGCCTTAACTATGTTATTAGTGGCCGCCTTATAGATGGCTCTCCTTTTTAATCTCCTGTGCAGGAACCCTCTTTTAAAACTAGTTATAATTTTTTTAAAAAAATATTTATTTAAGAGCAAGTTCAACTTATAACTAAAACATGTTGTGTTTCTTTCTTGCTTTTTAATTTAGTTCATTTAACTGATCACCCATTTTTTTCTTACTGGGGAATATTATTTTAATGTTGTGCTGATGCTAGAAAACATCCGATAACAATTCAAATACTGACTTACTATTTATGCACTATTGAATATGTTTCCATTTAGCAGATTTACACACTCCTATTTTTTCTTGCAGGGATGCGGTGGCTCAGTGACTAATATGCTAAGCTTGTTGATCATAAAGGTTGGCAGTTCGGCGGTTCGAATCCCTAGCGCCACATAACAGAGTGAGCTCCTGTTACTTGTCCCAGCTTCTGCCAGCGTAGCAGTTCAAAAGCATATAAAAATGCAAGTAGAAAAATAGGGACTGCTTTGGTCGGAAAGTAACAGCGTTCCGTGCGCCTTCAGTGTTTAGTCATGCTGGCCACATGACCACGGAGACGTCTTCGGACAGTGCTGGCTCTTCGGCTTTGAGATGGAGATGAGCACCGCCCACTAGAGTCAGGAATGACTAGCACATATGTGCGAGGGGAACCTTACCTTTACTTTATTTTTTCTTGCAACATGTCTGGAAGGAATGATAACAGTAAGCTCATTTAAATATCAATAACCTTGCCTCATAGTCTCCCTAAATAAAACAATTACTTGCAATCTTCCAATTAGAATTTCTTAAAATACCAGTTTTTCATATATTATTCACCTAGAATAATGGAAAAGAATCTTTCATTAAATGCCATTTATTCTTCATAAATCTCCACCTCACCACATCTTAGCCCCAACTATCTATAGAAAATGACTACTTTGTTAACATCATGGTAAAATTGTACAGTGAATACATAAAACCTATGTTGTACAGAAACCTACTGTCTGACGTGCATATCTACATGCTTCCACTCAGAAGTCACCAGTAAATCTACTGAGTGAAAAAAGGCTCTATATTTCTACCACATTTGTTCTTACCGACTTGATAAAGATATCAAGATTGAATTCAGGAGATTAAAATACCCATTCAACAAGATCAGTAGGTAAATCAAATAAAGCCAGGAAGGACCCATTAAAAAGAGAACACAAAACCAGAATGGAACACCATGTTGTTACCTTGCTGAATTGTTGAACTCACAATTCAAGCTCCTCAGAGCATTATTAATAAGCTATAATATAATGAATTTGCATTGCTTTAGATTGTAATCACCTAACCTGAAGCATACTTTTATATACACACATAAGTACATATTGGCCAGGAGGCACCCACAAAAAGTGAAAGGGCTGGGGCAAAAAATTAAATACAAGTAGTTAAAGTTAAATGACTGCAAAATAAGATATCCGATTTTAAAAAATGAACTAATTTCCCTACCTGTTGTTGGAAGGAAACTCCATTTGGTTCAGTTCTAAGCTGGGAGAAAGATACTGGAAACATGGAGGCTGATTGGAAAGAAAGGTTTATTGATGAAGCAGAACCACCAACCACATGTGGTTCTGGGCAGCTGACGAAATGGAGTTGAGAGTGGGTGCATTTTTATACCTTCTTTGGGCTTTGTGTTTGAGCTTCCTGTTCCTGTGCAAGAACATGTCCTTTAATATTCTATTGGCTGTTGTCAGATGTTGGGACTATGTAGGGGGTATAGCTGGCTCCATAGGTAAAAGAGAAAATGCAAATCTTAGGTGCTTGTCTGAGCCAATCTGGTCACCCTTTGGCTTATTGTTTATCTAAGTTTCTAGGTTTATGTGACTTTGAAGTTTGGACTGTACGGGGGAGGTGCATTGAAGGGATTTGTGTTCTGAAAGGTTGTTAGGCAATTCCTATTGTGGCTAATGGCTTTCATCCTGTGTTGGATCTTGGGTAAGGGGCTGCTGTCTAAGCCTACCATTTTGCCAAGAAGTTTTGAAATATCCTGTCTTGAATGGATTTCTGCCCGCAGTATTTGCTTTGCTTATGAATAGAGCTATCTAGATACTTCCTCTTTCAATAAGATCTTTATCTCTTAAGTGCTGGCATCTGCTGTGGGCTATTAAGAAAGCTTGGGGGCTGCTTTGTGTCTTTAGGAGCATGCTTCTCCATTTATCCTTTAGGGAAATATAATATTCTGCCTTTTTAATATTTCTCAAAATATTTCATTCGTCTAAGGTGAGGGGCTTCCCACATATAGGTTTCTACCCATTTAATCAGATCCAACTGATTGGGCATACTACAGATCTTGTCAGCCAAAGAGCAGCTTTCAAGTGGTGGGAATGAGAAAAAGAAAGGCTTTTTCTGCTTTAGCTTCTGCCTTATCACTTACTCCAGAGACTTCCAAACTTTATTATCAGATTACAAAGAGAGATTACCTGTTGGCTTTTCACACAGCTTTAAAAATTTCACTATGCAACTGGCCCTAGGGCTAGGAATATGTGAAGGGGTATCCCATTACTTGACTTTACTATTAATTGATTAATTATCACATCTGCTGTTTAAGCTTATTTATTTTGTGGATTTTTTCACGTCTTTTAAATTGTTTAAATTGTTTTTAAATAAACAAACAAATATGCACCTTTGTGGTTTGATAAAATATTAGACTATTAGATATAGCATACACTATATCATGAAGATGATACTGTCAATAATAATCAGAAAATCAGGCTGATTGAATATCTTGGTAGGCATGCCTATTGCAGTGATGCAGAGAAAATTCAATTCAATTCAATTCAATTTATTAGATTTATAGGCCGCTCAATCCCGGAGGACAATATTGCAACATAAAAACTGATATTAGAAGCTGTTGTCATTCCAGTGTCCAATCTGGCAATTAGTAGTGGTCCACGTCTCACTGTCGTTTAGTGATCGATTTCTACCGGTACGCACCGGTATGCCCGGACCGGTTCCAGAAATTGGGCATACGTTTGCAAACTGTTAGAGCTTGAGGCCCCATACCGTATGGTCTCTCCCCTGGCCTGCCCCCCGCTTGATCTGCCCACCTGCCCAGTCGCCACTTGATCTCTCTCTCCCTCTCCCCGCCTGTCCACACCATGCTTGCCCCGCCCACCCACTTCCTTTGCTGGAGCGGAGAACTCTGTAGTTGGAAGAAGCCCCTGCTTCCTTCTCTTTGACAGCCATATTATTTGCAATGGGGTGGGGGGAGAAATCCATGTGTTACAGGGAGGAAAGGCTGTCCCTAGCAGAAGCTCAGCCTTCTCCCCCCCTCTAACCCATGTATTTCTCCCCACCTCATTGCAAACAATACGGCGGTCAAAGTGAAGGAAGAGGGGGGGGAGCCCATGCTGGATCGGGCTTCTGCTCTGGTGTGGGCTCCTTAAAAAGCCTTCCTATGCCGCTTCCTTTGACCTCTTTCAGTGGCGGGTATGAGGGAAATGTGTGTGTGTGTGTGTGTGTGTGTGTGTGCGTGCGCGCGTGCCCCGCCTCCCCACCTCTGGCAGAGCTGTAGTGTTGGAGCTTGGAGGTGAGGTGGGATTTTTTTCCCCCTTGCTGTTCTGGAAGAAAAGAAATCTAGTGCAGCAGCAGGAGGAGGGGCAGCATAAGGCAGCACCACCTTAAACCAAAACCTCTGAGTAACTGGAAAGAAAGCTTTTTGAGTGGAAATTTTTGGCAGGTTCCAAGCATGGCTTTTTTCCCCAGTTATTCAGAGGCTTACTCAGAGGCTTACTCAGATGGCACTGCTTTACGCCTCCCCTCCTCCTCCTCCTGCAAACGACAGGTGTCTCACACTCAGCGGGCAGCTCAGGGGAGACAATGGCCACGATGACTTCACTTTCCAGGAGCTGCCGCCGCCACCACCACCGCCTAAGCCCTCTCAGGAGCAGAGCAGAACAGGAGCCCCGAAAGCGAAATGTCTCTCCTTTCCAGTCATTGCTGCCCGTTGGCCGATTCCCTGATGCAATTTGTGGAGCTGCTTGCCCTCATGAATATGCGGGAGTGGCGTTTTCAGGCTTTCAATGCCTACGGCTATAGGTAGGAAGATGGGGGCGTCTCGGGAGTGAAGACTTCGGTATCAAGGGTCGAATCTCTCTTCTGCCCCCATGAAAATCACCCCCACCCCACTCACTCCAGTTAAATGTGCGTAGGGTGATAGGGTTAGTTTTAAATAGATTGTGAGGCTTCTTTGCCAGCTCCCAGTTGGCAAAACAGAAATTTTTGCCAACTGGAAGGGATGTGTGTGTGAGAGAGAGAGAAAGAGGGGAGGGAGAGAGAGAGAGAAAGAAAGAGAAAGAGTAAGAGAGAAAGAAAAAGAAAGGAAGGGAGAGAGAGAGAAAGAAAAGAGAGAGACAAAGATAGAAAGAGAAAGAAAAGGAAAGAAAGAAAGAGAGAAAGAAGGAAAGAGAAAGAAAGGAAGAAAGTTGGGGAGAGAGACACAAGAAAGAATGAAGGAACGAAGGAAGAAAGAAAGAAAGTGGGAGAGGGAGACATACAAGAAAGAAGGAAGGAAAAAGAAAGAAAGGAAGGAAGGAAAGAAAAAGAGGGAGAGAGACACAAGAAAGATAGAAAGAAAAAGAAAGGAAAGAAGGAAAGAAAGAAAGAGGGAGAATGAGACACAAGAAAGAAAGAAGGAAGAAAGGAAGGAAGGAAAGAAAGAAAGAAAGAGAAATAAAAATAAAAATAAAGAGAACTTACGATAACAATTGAGCCCAAAATTTTGGTTTCTAAGCAAGAGTGATGTTAAGTGAGTTTCACCACATTTTACAAGCTGGCCACTCCCACCCGGTCACATGACTGCCAAGCCACTCCCACCCAGTCACATGACTGCCAAGCCACCCTCACAAAACAGGCTATACTTACAGAATAGGTTCTAAATTTTATTTGAAACCCACCACTGCCATTTAGCCATGTACACACAAATTTTCAGAATTGTTTGATCAGTTGATTCATACTGGAAACATAATGCCAAATTCTAATTTGATCTACATATGAAAATGTATTTTAAAAAAGTATTTTTCTATACAGACCCTTTAGCTAGAAATACTCTCTGAATGTGTATTGAGATTCTTGACTTTGGCTATTTTACCAATTACTATACTCCAAGTTTCCTTTAAAGAGGAGTTTCCTATTGAAAACAATGATTGACACAAATATAAAGAATCAAACTATTCAAATACTTTTTAACAGCTTGAAAAATATGATTCATAAAGATAATGATTACCTACATTTGCCTAAGACTGACTAGAAATGTGAGAAGCCAGGCCATGATTAAGCCTGCTTAGGTCTGGAAATAGATCAGTAAGGACATTGATTTTTATCGAATTGAGAGATGGTAAAGCATTTGGAATTAGGGGGAAAAAGAGAAAAATGTAAGCAGAAGGACTTTATAGGGGAGACAAATGTTTAAAATGCCACAAGCAGTTTCGTCTTCTGTTGATGTAGAGCAGGGGTGTCAAATGCGATCACGTCACGGGCCAGATCAGGACATATCGCGATGTTTTTTGCCTTTGTGAAGCTGAGGTGGGCCGCCTGTTTGACAGGCCTGATGTAGAAGATTACAGAAATGGACTTGAAAAAAATAAGCAATAACTGTTGGGAAGACTTTAACAGGGAAATGGGAAGATGTGAGAAAGAAAGTCAGCTTGTTCTGCCTTGATTTTCTTTGATTTAAGAGAGAGGGAAGGAGCAACACTGTCAGGCTTTAAAGATTTTGTATTTATGGCCTGTATCAATAAAGTGGATTTTTTGTATGTCTTTTGGTGCCTGTTTCTTGATCTGGCGTCCTTCAAAGGGGCTGACACTTGATATGCAAGCTTTAGCAAATATGATCATCTCAGCACCTGAATACTGCGATGGGCTTACATCTTTAGCTGAAGCATTTTTGGCAGACAAACCTCCAAGCGTTTAAGTTTGTTTTGGCAAATTTCTCTCTCTTTGGCGAATGTTTCATTTGAATTGTGATCTTTTTCTTTGTAAGATAATTATGTATCTCTGATTCTCTTGGGGACAATGTTACATAATTTAACACTACTGAAACTGAATGGGCTCTGAGGCAATCTTGGTTTGAAATGGGTAGTCAAGAAGAGTGGATGTTGATTATTTGCTGTATAACAGTTACACCCTTCCACCCGAACATTACAAAGGACAGGATTTCCTTTAAGAGGAGAAAAGATTCTGACAAAGGTATAAGGAAATGTCTTTTCTATTGAATAAGGCTACAAAGAGAATTGCGAAAAGGTTTCATAAATACTTTTCCAATTATAAATGTAGTTTAAGAAGAAATTCTAGTGACAAAAGCATTGTTTTGGTGTTGGCATATGCTTTAATATGATAGATATATTAAATTATATTAACTTCAATCAGATTCAGCATGTCGCTTTGCAGTTAGCATTTCACTTTCATGGTCTATTCAAGTATAGAGAATTTTGAAACAGATTTGAACAATTGCTCCTCTGTTTTTCTGTTCAGAATCAAAACTGAATATTTGCAGTAGATTTAAACCAGATTTTTTTTCTCATGTCAGGCATATACAACTTAGTACAATGTTAAGGTGACCAGACGTCCCGATTTCAGCGTGACAATCACGCTTTAAAACAATTTGTCCTGTTTCCCTCTGCGTTTTAAAAAAGTCCCGATTTTTTTCTGGCTTCATGTTGAAAGCCCAGTGGATTTGCTTAAGAAATCCTAACCGGGGCAAGAAATCCTAACCGGGGCAAGACAAAAGACACCCTGTCTAACTAACTTCTCTCTGTCTCAGTACTTTCATTGAAGATATTAAAACATTAAAGCAAGAAAACGGACCTCCCCTCCCGCACCCCTTTTTTACCTCATTTTATAAGAAAAAATGACCAAGCACCATAGAGCTGCAGGAAACAGAGCTGCCTAGACTAGCAACTGTTCCTTCCTGGATTTCCCGGATGGGAGGGGCACGGAGTTTGGAGGTCTGCTCGTGTGGCTTCTATTTTTCTTTGAAAAATATTTCCCTGGGACTATTTCACCATTTTAATTTGCTCAGTTCTTTGTATTAACATCTATATCATTCTGGGTTGACTTGGAATGTCTGCCTGCTGGTAAGTGACCTGGCTTTTTTATTTTATTTTTTTAATGTATTTTGAAATAATATTTTATTTATTGTGCATAGGATTTTTTAAAATAGTATTATTCTGTGTGGATTTAAGTTAAGAACTCCCTGTTATTAAGCTTTCCTCAATTAATCTCTGAGTAGATTCCCACCAACTTCAAGATCCCAAGGGCACATCTTGGAAGCTACACCTTTGCTTAGTTTATAGATGATGCCTTTCCTTAAATATGAAAATAAATACATTGTTCAAATGTGTACATCTCAATAGAAATGACTCTCAGGGGTGTACAACAATCCACTAAAATAATAATATAAAACAGTAATTACAAAAACAGGAGCAACTATTATGAAAATTATTATTAAAAATAAAGAATAAAAATGGAGTTATTAAGTATATTAATTGCAGCAACCACAATACAATACCTTGGTCCTTCTTTTCATTAAACTAGACATACCCAATTCCAAGGAATTAAAAGACGCTTGCTCCTGGGGAGGAAAGCTATGGCAAATCTAGACAGCATCCTAAAAAGCAGAGACATCACCCTGCCAACAAAAGTGCATCTAGTCAAGGCTGTGGTTTTCCCATTTGCAATGGATGGCTGTAAAGGTTGGACCAAAAGGAAGGCTGAGTACCAAAGAATGTGAAATAGCAATAGCAATAGCAATAGCAGTTAGACTTATATACCGCTTCATAGGGCTTTCAGCCCTCTCTAAGCGGTTTACAGAGTCAGCATATCGCCCCCACAGTCTGGGTACTCATTTTACCCACCTCGGAAGGATGGAAGGCTGAGTCAACCTTGAGCCAGTGAGATTAGAACCGCTGAACTGCAGATAACAGTCAGCTGAAGTGGCCTGCAGTACTGCACCCTAACCACTGCGCCACCTCGGCTCTTCTGATGAAAAATGGTCATCAGTCACTTTTTTCAATGCCATTGTAACTTTGGTCACTATACCACCTTTCTTGCCACAGTTCTTAAGTGAATAACTGCAGCTGATAAGTTAGTAACATAATCTGGTTTCCCCGTTTGACTTTGTCAAAAGGTGATTATATGACCCCAGGACACTGAAACCATCATAAATACGAATCTGTTGCCAAACATCAAAATTTTGATCGTGTGAACATGAGGATGCTGCAGCGGTCGCTAAGTGTGAAAATGGTCGCTAAGTGTGAAAAATGGTCATCAGTCACTTTTTTCAATGCCATTGTAACTTTGGTCACTATACCACCTTTCTTGCCACAGTTCTTAAGTGAATAACTGCAGCTGGTATTTTGTATTTTGGATAGAATCTTTTTTTAAATAGTCTAAGACAATTTAAAAAAAGAATCCACACAGAATAAATTGAAGTAAAACATTTCAAACTATTTCACACAGAATAAATTGAAGTAAAACTATTTTTAAAAATTCTATGCACAATATATTTCAAAGTATTGTGCATAGAATTTTTAAAAATGGTTTCACTTCAATTTATTTTGGATAGAATCTTATCAGCTGCACTTATTCACTTAAGAACTGTGGCAAGAAAGGTGGTCTAGTGACCAAAGTTACAATGGCATTGAAAAAAGTGACTGATAACCATTTTTCACACTTAGCTACCATTTTCACACTTAGCGACCGTTGCAGCATCCTCATGGTCACGTGATCAAAATTTTGATGTTTGGCAACAGTTACAATTTATATTTGTAAATTGTAGTTATGTTGAAATAAAAAAAATTGCAATACTATTTTTGCGTTGTATGAAAATTTTTGTTGCTCCGTATAAAATTTTTAATCAAGCCCCCCCCCCCCCCGGTCAAAGGTGTCCCTCTTTACCAATCTGAAAATCTGGTCACCTTATACAATGTGCAAAAGATGGTAAGCATGGTTTTAACCCAGTCATAGTTTGTTGCTATGAAGAGTAGCTAAAAAGAATGGAGGAAAAGGAAATTGCTAATCTTTTTCCTGACCTGATAGAGGGGCTTTAGTTCTTTTCTCTCTCTTTACTGTAGCCTGGTAGATTAGCTGTTTCATGACAGCTGGTAAAAAGGCAGAATCTGGTGGAGCCTAACTCTTCCAAGTTAAGGGTGGTTTCCAAAATGGCTACTGGAAATAGAAAAATAAAAATGCAAAAATTAATAAATTCACTGTTAAAATAACAAAGAAAGTGTGTATGCTGTTCTTAGTAAGAAAATAAACATAGAATAAAAAGACAATTAACTATTGTTTCAATCAAATGATTTTATTGTTGAAACATCCAACTGTTTTTGCATGTACTTTGCTCTCCCACCCTTTTATAACTGCTTTTTACAAAGAAACCATATTGATGGAACAGGCAATAATGTTTTTATAGACAGTGATTAAATTATATAAATGTTGCTAAATATTAAAGCTGCAGAAATATTTTGCTTTCAGAATGAGTTTGTACCTAGCTTGACCATAAAAAGTGAAACACTACTTTATGGTAACTATGGGGAAGTTACTATATTTCACATTAGAAAGAAAACTTAATTTAAAAAATACAATAAAATGACACAGTTAGAATAATACAGAAGTTTCAGATATATTGAAAAAAATTTCAGTAGTTATAGATATCTTAAAACAGTAAAAAAAGAGTCAGATTTCTTGAGAAAATAAATATGTTTCCCCCAAGTGTGTTGATAATTTCCCTGCGGGGAGGCAGGGAATATTGTGGGCCCCATCCCTGAGGGAGATACACCTGATGGGACCCAGAAGAAGGGCCTTCTCCATGGTGGCTCCCTGTCTCTGGAACATCATTCCCCAGGCGATTAGAATGGCCCCCACTCTAATACTTTTTCAGAAGGAGCTGAAGACCTGGTTCTGCCAGTGGGCCTGGGGAACCCAGGGAGGGATGGAGCCCATTAAATGGCCCGTGTGATCTGTTGTTGCTGGGGCAGGAGGTGGAGGGTGATTTTATTATATTAATTTATTTGATTCTTTTAAAAATAGTTTTACTGTAAGCTACGTTGAGTCACCATGGGCGAATTCAGGTGGCAATATAAATTTAATGATAAATAAATAAAATAGATAAAAATAAAATAATTTACATATTTGACAGGGTAGAACTTCAGTGTAGATGAAGAATTGATTGTCATTTCATCAAGAGTCTTAATAAGATTGATATACCTGTTAAAGTATTACGCATTTGACACTAAGTCCTAAAAGAAGCATCTTAATCATATAATAAAACCTTCATTTTAGTATAATAGTTAGAATGGTGCTTATTTCAGTGATGTCACTGAAACAGCTAAGTTATCTTAAAATATGGTGGTGTAAAATTTTAAATGCACAGAGAGCTAATTATAAGTGCCATCTGTTAATTTTACTCGTTTTTTTGGCAAAGACCATTATGGAGATATTACATCCGACAAAATGTTATCCTTCAATTATGTACTTCAAACAAATACTTCATTTGTTCAGTGACCTTTTTTGTGTCACAAATACATGAAGTATGACAACTCTTAATGGAGAAATGTTTGTGAAATAGTGTTTCTTAAGACAGTATTTCACAGACATAGTATTTCAACTGCAATAACACTTTACAATAAAACAAAATGATTAAATCCTTCCTTCCTTTCCTTCCTCCCTCCCTCCTTCCCTCCCTCCCTCCAGCACCTATTATGCTAACCTGCTCTTTAAATGTACTTATTTTATCATTATTTAAAGTCAAATTTGCAAAGTTAAAATATACATTATATAAATCTGTCTTACTAGTCAGAGCAACTCTTGCACCACTTCTCCTTTTTGGTTTAACTGGGAGTGAGGGTATTCCCATGACAGCATCATCCTGAGTTGTTAGCAGCTATTTGTTGAGAGCATGCAGTGATTCTACTGGTCCAGCTCTGCTATTATGCATGTTAAGCACTACAGAGATAAGTCTGTATGGAAAAAAAAAAGCCAACAACCCTAAAGTATCCATCTGCTCATTTCTGCTACACTGCATTGATGTAAGATTACGCTAATCTCGTTGCTTGTCAGGACAGGTTAGTGAAAGCAGGCGTGTGGGTAAGACTTAGCTAGTCTGATTCTATGGAAGATTGTAGGCTGCTCCTGTACATGCCATGTTAAGTGTAGCAGACCATGTTAAGTGTAGCAGAACGGGCTGATTATCAGCCAGCTTTTTGAGATTCAGTCAAAATGCTTTTGTATTTCTAGATTAAAAGTTGTTCTCTTTTTTAAAGTCACCTCCCCAAAACAAATGTACTCTTATCTGTCCATCCATCTAGCCAGTCTGTTTTAGCCATTATCTGCAATTATTCTTTGCTTGGTTTTGTTGCATATCTATTTTCTGCAATAAATAATAGACATATAGTTTCTGTATGTCTTGTGTAACAAAGAGGATCATCCATAGTCCTTATTGTAAGTTAACATTTCCACCCCCTCCCCCACAATTTTTGTTATCGGGTTGAGATATTAGAAAGTTTAGTTGTGTTGTTACTGACTGACAGTTCTTAACCTTGCAGGTTGAACATCCCATCACAGAATGCATTACCGGTTTGGATCTGGTCCAAGAAATGATCCGTGTTGCTAAGGGATACCCTCTCAAGCACAAGCAGGCTGATATCCCCATCAACGGCTGGGCAGTTGAATGTCGAGTATATGCGGAGGTAAAAAATAACTTAATAGCCAAAGGAGAATTGCTGTAGAAGAAACTTGTTAGGTGTTGGGAGAAGCTAGGATTTCTTTTTATCTTGTTTTTCTTTTTCATTCATTTTATAAAATTCTCTATAGTCTAGAGAATAATATATTGGGGAAAAGATTATAATGGTATTTCAACATTGTGTACAATTTTACTTATTTATGAAAGCAAAGGCAACGTACTAAGTCCTTAAAAAATGGTCTGAAAAGAAAATGTGGTTGCTGTACATTTCCAGTAGATATTATAGACTATGTATCTATAATAGGCTATACAGCTAAGTATTATTTATAACCAATAGTAGTATTTTTAAAACATCCCTTTTTATCTGGAATTGATAAAGTTAAATTTTATAAACTCTGCCACTGGGATTTGAAAGCAAAAGTTGAAGAACTTGTTTTTTATTTTAAAGTCACTGTTAGAATATTTGGTTCACTTTTCTTTATATTGGATAAAATATTATTTTATGTCCCCACCCCCTGTTTATTTTTTTCCTCTGAGTGTTCTTCAAATCCAACTTACATGACTGAGGATTTGAATACAATAATACATACAATAATGTGAAAATTTTATCCACATGTTTGGGTCAAACAGTGCAAATTGCCTTTATACTGGGATGCATGCCTTAAATATAACGTAACAGTATTATTAATTTATACAGAGTGGGATACTAAAAACCCCGAGTCTTGTGTACAATTCCAGAAGTACTTGTCTGCGGAGTATTACTGTGTGTGTGCATGCGTGCGCGTGTGTGTGTGAGTGAATGTGGTGAACGTGTGCTCTTAGCTTGCCCCCTAGTATTGTGCTTTCTTTTAGAAAGGTTGCCCTTGCTTTAATAAAGGCACAGCAGGAAGTTTTTAGCTTTAACAAATCGTCCATGACTTGAATGGAAGAAGCAGTTTCATAACCCTACTAAAATAAGTCATTTTGAGAACAAAATATAGTTGGTCCATATTTAAAGTAGAGGAAATGCTTAGTTTCCCAGTAGCTTAACCTTGCTTCCTGTGCTTTGTCTTACAAAGTTAATACCACTCTGTGTTTTGAATTTCATTTCAGGACCCTTACAAATCTTTTGGTCTGCCCTCTGTTGGCAGATTGTCTCAATACGAAGAGCCCCTGCATGTCCCAAATGTAAGTCATTGTGATGTTTTATTATTTCTTATTTTCAAAGCATGAAGAATTCATAGATTTCGTAGTGTTTTGCAGATTTAGAAGAGATCGGGCTGTCTTAAGGCTAGTTGTCCTAAACTATTTCTATAAACCAAGGAGGAATGTAGTTAATTATATTAATTAATGGTAATTAGAAATGAATTTACTGTACCTAAAACAAACACAAACAAACACACAAACACCATATATCCCGGGATGTACATCTAAATAAACTCAACCATTCTACATAGTCATTCTTTAAAGATTTGGACTAGCCATGATATAATTCTAGCTTTTATAATGGAATGCTTCTATTTCTTTAGATTGGAATCTTTTTAAAAGATGAAAGGCAATTTTCTATACATAGTGAAAAGTGCTTTATTATACTGTACAAAGGGTTTTTAAAAGTTCTTGTTTAATTGGTTGTTATACACAAGGCAAATGCATTTCTGTTCTTCAAGGTAGCCAAAATATGGGTACAACACCAAGCATGGAATGGTGTTGGCTTTGTGAAATGACAACGGGGATACTACTGTGAACAAGATTATTTACCAATATTAGTTACATGGGGAAATCGTTATTCTCTTGAATTTTAAATTTGGTGAAACTGAATGTAGGATTTATTTGATTTCTAAAATTGTTTTTGCTTGTATAATTTCTATAGATGTTTGACCCGGGGGGAGGGGGGGGCTTTAAGAATTCAAGCTGTGTTTAAAAGCAGAAATACAACTTATAAAGGTTTAGTAAATTCTACATGATATTAAATGGAAGAGTTATAAAACACACAAACACACACACACACACACATTACAGAATGTGTCTTAATCACGGTTAATGAAAACCAAATGAACTAAGGAAGAATTTCCAGTAATTACTCTGGGGGTGGGTTGAGGTTTTTCACCATGGTGTAATAGCTAACAGGTTGTCAAATATTTTGCCCTTGCAAGTTTTTGCAATTTGCAATATTCCGAACATGAGACCTGTTGAAAGTACAAGTGATAATGGACAAACTCTACCTCCTATGGTCTTTGTCCCACCAAATCTTTCTTCAATTAATGCTGCAGCAGGAGTTTTATGTAATAACATTTGCACTTATGAGCCATCCAGAGAAAGAAAAAAACAATTAAAATACCTTAAATGTTCTGCTTACTGCTGTTATTTGCTTGTGCGAATGTTGCATGTCAGCTAAATGGATCACAAAATAGATAAAGTGATTGGGTGCAAGAGAGTGCATGCTAAGCTTTGTCTATCATTATTGCTGGGAGCAATCAAATTGATGCCAGCAGGACAGTAGATGCGTTGACAGCTGTAATTATGTATCTCCATGGTGATCACTTTTGGCCTGTCATGGAGGCCTGCAAGTCCCCTCCTTTGCAAGCATTTAATCAGATTGGGCTGTCACTTGTCAGGTAGACATGGTGGGTTGGGAGCTGTGCTTAGGGGAGAGGTGAATTGAAAATGAAGGGTGGGAGATGCCTGATAGATTCACATGCTCCATCATGATACTGAGGGAAGAAATTTTAATTATGTTGGACGCCGAAGAGTAATGATTTTTGAGGATTTCATATGAAGTGCCTGGGCCTTTCCCTTTTGGTGTGCACTCACTGTGTTAAAATAGCACTTCTTCTTTTTTTGCAAATTGTGTTGGTTTATTTTGTTTTTCTTTTTATAAGCAGCAGGGCACATTTGAAATTCAGAGAATATTCTCTCAGTTGCAAGGGTCCTATAAGTCTATGGAAATAGTACAGTAGAGCATTTCTTTGCATTTTCCTTATAAAGATTAAGCATTTCTTCTATTTCCAAAATTGACCAAAACTAAATTATTTGCCAAAAGAGAAAGGTATAGTCAGAGAGATCTAATGATTAAAGGTAAAGGTTCCCCTCGCACATATGTACTGGTCGTTCCTGACTCTAGGGGGTGGCGTTCATCTCTGTTTCAAAGCTGAAGAGCCAGCGCTGTCTGAAGATGTCTCCTTGATCATGTGGCCATTTTGACTAAACACCAAAGGCGCACGGAGCACTGTTACCTTCCCATCGAAGTGGTCCCTATTATTCTACTTGCATTTTTTTTTCACGTGCTTTCAAACTGCTAGATTGGCAGAAGCTGGACAAGCTCACTCCATTACATAGTACTAGGGTTTTGAAGCACCGAATTGCTGACCTTTCTGATCGACAAACTCAGTGTCTTAGCCATTGAGCCACTGCGTCCCCCCGTGATTAAAGTACCAGGCTAGAAAACAAGAAACTGTGAGTTCTAATTCTGCCATAGACAAGAAAGCCAGCCACCCTATCTCAGCCCAACCCACTCACAGGGTTGTTGTGGGGAAAATAGGGAGGAGGATTAGGTATGTTTGCTACCTTGAGCCATTTATAAAAATTATGGCAGGATATAAATAAACACTAAATAAATAAAAATAGTGCAGAAGTACAGTTGCGTTCGTTGATTAAAGCTCCAGACTTGCAATGGTCATGAAATCATTATTATTTGTTTAATATAAGCATAATAGAGTCTACATAAGGGGTCAGACTTGCCACAAATAAAGTAACAAGACATACTCTTGTTTATATGCACTCATTTTTTAAATACCCTTGGCAACAAATACTTAGTTTTCCTCATTACAGGCAATTACCAGCTATGCACATTTAAGAACATAGGCGATGCCCTGCTGGTTTAGACCTCTGGCCCATTTAGTCACCCAGCAAGCTCTTCTCAAAGTGGGCAACCAAATGCACAAGGAAGCCTAGTCTCCCAGTTGAAGCCGCCTGAGGCAGTCAGAATGCCATTAAGGTTGATTCAGCTCTCCGAATTCTCCAGTTATCATGATCATTGTTGAGAATTTTGAGAGTTGAAATCTCCACATCTAGATATTGGTCAGGTTGAGAAGCTTTTGAGGGTTAATGCTTGTGCATGAAACAGAGAACTTGCTTTTAACCTCGGTGTTGTGTTCCTGTGGTAGATTCATACCTTGCCTTCAGGAAAAGAAGGTGACTAGATTTTTAATTTCCTTCCATTTTTCTGTAGTGCTGACCTTTATGTTGATAGGAAACATTCTTTCTTTTATTAGCCTAATAAAATAAACAAGCTTTCTCTGCCCTCACAAATTAAGATGTGATGTGTTAGGAACCCTAAAAGCCGTATTGTCAATACAACAAAAATGTTTGGTAATCAGACCCACTGAAACTCAAAAATAGCTTTTTTAGTGGTTTACTTATAATTTTGCATTTTTTCCATCTCTGGTATGTGTTTATATGTGATATTTGCCTTTAAAATGTCAGAAGTTGCTTGATCCTAAATAGTATTAATTAAAAAGATATGTTTTTCTGGTGCTATGGATAGAGACTTGAAAATCTTGAGGTTAATAACTATAGTTACTGTTACTGTTAAACTTCATTTGAAATAGCCTAGTATTATTTATAACATATTAGATTGTACTTGCATAAATAGTATTGTATTAAAAAAACAAATTACTAACTGAAGGCAATTACAAGAATAAAAATATATGTAGAATATTAAAGAATTACTGGTGCCAAGTTTTACTGAGCTGTTAAAGCTATTTCGTATAGCATTGCCCTAGATATCTAATTTCCTATTTACAGAAGGAAATTATCTGTGTTTCACTATTTTACTGGAAATTAGGATTAAAATCTAATCTGTTCACTCAAGACTATATGCCATCACATTGAAAATTGACCATAACTTTTCTTTTAAATTTTAAAATTTGATTCTCTTTGTCGGTTTATTTCCATGTGTTCTGCAGCCAAGCAAGAACCACTAGTCCAGGAAACATTAATAACATTATCAACTTCCTATTTTTAAGATGTAGAGATTAACATAGGAAGCCCTTAAGAAGACGACTGCACCATAAAATTCATTAGGATTTTTGCAAAAATAGAAACAATCAGTAAATAAAAATCCTCTTTTACCTGTGTAAGAGCACTGTTTTACTATCCGTTAACGTATATAAGTTGCAGTATCCTATGCGATCCATATGGAATCTTAAATAGAATGTAACATACTCAATGGCATTAAAAGTGCTTTTTCCAAAAGGTAATTGGACTTCGTTGACTTTTTTCTCTGAAAACATTTTGCTTCTCATCCAAGAACCTTCAATGACCTGGATGAATAAAAATCTCTATAGACATTCAGCCATGATGAACAACCTTTTCCCCTTTACAAATTTCAGAAGTTTTCATTTACCTTGCAATTTAATATTTGCAATTTTTTAATCGTCACAGCCCTGCTATGTTAGCTTGCAAATAATAGTGCATGTTTGAAACGTCAAAGGCATAACAAATTCGAATGATTACTGCCACTTTGTTGCATAACAAATCTTGTTTCATGAGGAAATATATTCCCTTCTTTTTGGGTTACTGTGGCTTCCTTTTTAATTCTTTAGCTTAGAATTTTCTGAAGAGATATGTTTATATTGGAAAATTACTTTGTACCCTTCCTTGCTTTGTTCTTAAAATTTTAATTTTTAGGTATGTATTTTGTGGTGATGCAGAATTTTGAAAGTTAGTTTCCGTTCAAACTTCAATAATTGTGCTTGCATATTTTCTCTTCTGTGGAATGAGGATAGCTAGCATCATTGTTTTGATGACTGGGCATTTCTAAGGTATCTTGTTTGTTTTCTAAAGAAGGTGCTTGACAGTTGCTGTTTGAATTAAGAAGCCTGTATTAGTAAATGTGTAATTATAAAGCACAATTCATCTTTTTTTTTCATCATGAAAGAATGTGATGCAGTTTTCATAGAGTAAAGCCTATTAGGACATGTCATTTGGATAATAAAGTCATCAGTGTGACCTCATGTGGATATTGTAGACAAGAGGTTCTACATCTGGTCCCTTGATAATTGCCTAAATTAAAATCTAAAAGCCTAACAGCCGTTGGGTTGACCTCTTTCTGCCTTGTTGCAGACAGATGAACTGCTGTTTTATTACAAAAAATTCTTTTCCCCAGGTGAAGATTGAAGGGAGTTTCTAAGCTTCTTCTTTCCCTCAGCCGTCCAAACCCAAATGCAATATTTTGTGTTATATCTCTTTCACCTCATCAGGTTTAGTTTTTCTTCTCAAAATTATCAGAGACTATTATATTATATTATTATTTTTTAAAGAAAAGTCTATTTGTTTCAGTTAACATGCTTTACAAATTTCAAAAACATCAAGGACTTATTCTGGAATTAGTTATTCAATAATTAAGATTTATTTTTAATGTTCATCCTGGTAAAAAGTAAATAGATTAAAATTATATTAATTAATAACACTAAGTTTTGTGGGTTAATTAACAGTTACCAGATACTTCAAACAGTTCAATAGTTAGCAGAGTCTTGTATGTGTGTGTGCGCGCGCCCGCACACATGCCTTTATATGTTGATGTATTCATTTTCCCCATCCAGTCTATGAAATTTTAAAGAAACCTCTTTAAAACTGTAACCTTGCAGAATATAACTTTGCAAAAAAACTCTCTGAATGTCATTAGAGTTGCATATTTGAGAAAAATAGTTTCAGATGAAAGTGAAACCGAAAGGAAATGGTTGCATTTATGAAAGTTAGACACCAAGAATTAATAGAAGCTAGCTTATCAGGTCTAAAGTTTCTTTTTGGTATACCTGAGTATTCTTCTAGCCTGGGTGTCGTAAGATATACATGGTGTCATTACAAAACACTGATACTTTTTGTGCATGTTGTTGGAAAAATCAATAACTACAAACATGTTTTATGGCAGTGGTGAATTCCCAAGTGGAGGATTTAAGACTTAAATATCAAAATACAGAGATAAGATTTGTGGAAACGGTCTATGGTCCATTACAATAAATGCAACATTCAAAGAAAAGAGTAATGGTCACACTTACTATTATTAATAATAACTAACCCCAACCTCCTCCTATTATAAAATTAATTTATCTCATTTTGTTCTAGGTTCGTGTTGACAGTGGCATACAACAAGGAAGTGAAATTAGTATTTATTATGACCCCATGATTTCAAAAGTAAGTCAATTTTTATCTATTGAAATACACATGCTATTTTTGAAAATGTGTGCATATTGAAAAGTGTAATTTCCTCAGCTAAAGAGATTCTTTCTTTTGATAAAATCTTTGCTATAGTGATCCATTGAAAGTATATAATTATTTCATCTCTCTTGAAATGTACTTTTGTTTTATTCTGTATGGTAACAGGATACCATTTCAGTAGAATAT
The DNA here is from genome assembly GCF_051295495.1 of Thamnophis sirtalis. Lineage (NCBI taxonomy): Eukaryota > Metazoa > Chordata > Lepidosauria > Squamata > Natricidae > Thamnophis > Thamnophis sirtalis. The sequence continues at coordinate 24,857,807 of NW_028261392.1, read as the reverse complement.
GTATGTCATGATATAACATTGTTACAGGAATGTCATTATTTAAGAAATAGTTTTATTTTGGAATACAAAAATCTTATGTTTGTGTAACTACAAATTTTTAAAATATCCTCCTGAAAAGATGAGAATTAAAATTAGGCAATTCATCACAGTGTTTTGTGAGCATAAATCTTTTTCTTTTAGCTTTCAGCTTTAATAGGGACAATAGTGACATCTGAGTTAACTGAAGTATAAACAAGTCTTTACTATCCCCTTTTCTTTATGTCTTTGACCAAGACACAATTAAACCTGAACATTTCTAATAAACTATTAATTCCTATTTATCTAGATTGGGACATTATGATAACAAGGTTCTGAAAAGTCATAATATTGAATCGTGATTGTTTTCATAACTAGTTTGCTTTGTAATAATAATTGAAGTTTGCTGCTTTGTAAGAGCACTAGTTAGAGCTGCCCATTCTTAAATAAATAAATAAATAAATAAATAAATAAATAAATTGAAAGGTGCAAAAAACTAATTCTTATTCTGATTAATTATCTCGAGTTGTGGCATCCTGAGCTTAGATGTTTAACCTGAAGACGTTTAAGCTATAGTAGAATGAACTACTAATACTTGTAGACTCTCATAAACCTCATGGCTTCTAGTTTATCTTAAAAAGATTAAAATCTGTCTTGTTTTTGTTAATGACAAAGTGCGCAAAGCGCTTGCAAAGCAAACCAGCAGTAACGCTGGCAGCAACTCATCCCTGGTACTGTGTAAGAAAGTTCAATATTTCCTTCCAGCTAGTTTAATTGAATGACTCTTGGTTCTTATATTGTGAGACAGGAAGAAAAGTTCTCTGTCCACTTTCAATTCTTTGCATTATTTCATATGCTTCAAATGCTTTCCTTTTTTTTGTTCTTTTCCTAAGCTAAATGATGTCAGCTTTTCTAGCCTTTTCTCCCAGGAATTAGAGTTTTCTAATTATTTTGGCTACTCTTTTCAGCACTTTTTTCATTATATGTATTTTACTGTAATATCATTTTTCAGATGTGGCAAGGAGAACTGCACATGGTATTCCAAGTGCAGACATATCGTAACTTCATAGAAGGTATATTGTAGGCAGTTTCATTTCAATCCCTTCTCTAGTAATCAATAGCATCAGATCTGGCTTTTGAACAACTACTGAAAACTGAGTGAAGGTTTCAGTGCAGTTAGCCACTATAGTTCAAATGAGATTTTCCTAATTAGTGATACAGATCATTAGAATAAATGTGAAATCCTCTTGCCTCAGTGTGCATCCATTTATACTTATTTAAGTGCATGTTCAACATTTCTCTAGCTTAAAAAGAGCCTTCGTTATATTGTCATAATCACTTTTTGTTTCATATCCTTAATTACTTGGTATTATTTCCAGTCTGTCCAGCTTTCTGGTCACTTAAGTCAATATCTTGTATGAATAACTTAAAAAATATTGGTTCCAGTGTAGGTACTTGAAGTCCTTGCTTGCACTGAAAATATTGATTACTTATCTGTATTCTTTGGTTTCTAATTATTTCATGCACACAAACTAGAATAGACCCTTGTTGTATGCTACTGATTGTAAATTCTCTGAAGAATCCTTCCTGAGAAACTTTGTGAAAGGTCTTTTGAGAATCCAGGATACTGTATGGACAGCACACTTATATTCACACACCTGTTGACACCTGTCTCTCAAAAAAGAATGCAAAAGGTGACAAGGCAAGATTTACCTTTGCAAAATCCACGCTGCTTCGCCTTCATCTGTTTTGTTATGCTATTTCCCCAAAATTTATATTAAGGGAAGAGGCATTAAACATGTTCCTCAAGGTATCCTACACTACCACTTATTACTGCAATTTGGTTTAATTGTTCCAATTTATGTCCTGAAAAGGTCAGTACACATTTAGGGGTATGCTTTGTATAATTTGTTGTGAAGACATATGTAAAGAATTCATTCAGGTTTCCCTTAATGTTTCTTTCCATTTGCTCTTTAAATTCTTTTTGCTGCCAGAGTTAATTTTCCTCTTTTTTCTTGTTGTAATAGATTTTCTACTTTCCAGCAGAAAACTTTGCAGGAGTTATTCTGTAACACAAAACTGTAATAGAAGATTTTCCAGAGAGTTATGTTGGTCTTTTCTTTAGTATGGTTCATACTTCTTTGTATTGTAGAATTCATTTCAGCTGAACCTCATTACCTTATTTTTCAATTGTCCTCTAGCCATTATAATTCAAAGAATCTCTCTCTTTTGTTTTTGGTTTCTTTTATTTTAATCATCTCTATTTTGAGAAGTTTCACCATTTTTATTCAAATATGATTGTGTTTGCACCTAGTTAACAACTTCCATTACACACTAAAACTAGCTATAACACCATTGTGATCGGGATTCCTTATTGGTTTTACCATATCTTGCAGTAGTCCACAAACACCAGTTAAGATTTAATTTAGAATTGCATCTTCTTTGGCTGTTTCCAAGATCAATTATCCTAAGGCACAGAATTTGATATTTGCTAATTTTATTATTTTTATACTAGAGCTACATACATTGAAGACATCTGTAATTGAGCAGCAAATTATCAATTTCTTTGGAAGTATTGAAAAGGAAGTAATCTCTTAGAAGAAGATAATAGAACTAGCAAAACTTTTGAACTGCCAAGAAATTAGTGGAGACAATATAATATATGAAAGTAGGGCAAATCCTGATAGATTTCCAGTTGAATGGAACAGAAATTTTATAGATATATTAACAGCTATATTGTTAGAGATATATAATAAATAATGTAATCTTTCTATATTTCTCCTGTTATTTTATGTGTCCTATATTACACTATAGGGAAGACCTTCCTAGATGTGCAAGCTACAGATTAGAACGTTGGCTCACAGTGGATGTTTAATTGCAATACTATCCAGGAAGCCACAAAAAGTAATACCATTGATCATTCCCATCTTGATTTGGATTTATAAAAAATAGACAAGCATCTGAATAATAACCATTCTAGGATTGATATTTTAGACACTGCAGCAGATAAATGAGAACCAATAGAAAAGAATATTTATAGCTCAGAGTTGAACTTTGGGGTTCTTGGTGCTCTCTGAGTTTGGTGGTTTTCTTGCAGATATTTCATAGTATATAAAAATAAGAGGAAACCTCACTCCCTTCTAGCACTGATGATGTTACCTTGCTTGATAATTAAATGTCTACAAGAAAATCCCCAAAGCTCAGAAAGCACCTGTATGTCGTGTCCCTTTTCAAATGTGATTCAGCCACATTAAAATAATAATAATTAAAAATGTCTTAATTTCCCATATGATATTCCCAGTGTTTATTGGTAGGATGGAATCAATGGGTGCAGCCTAATTTTATTTTAAGCACACACACAAATAAAAAAAACCTTTCACTTCCAGTCTGAACCTAACAGCATCAGTATCACTGCCAGTCCATTTTGTTTTTGTCAGAAATCATGTAACTATCGATTCTATAGATGCCAGTTTGTCAAAAGTTAATAAATGGTCTCATAAAATTACCAGATGTAGAGTGTGATGTAGGAGTCTGCTTGAATGGCACCCTGCCAGTGCTGAGAGAAAAAGCTAGAAACATGTATATAACTTACGTTTTGGATATCCGATTCCTAATTTAGAATAAGATTTATGGACACCATATGCAGTGAGGTTTGTATGTTGTCATGCCTTCATTTGGCAAAGATACTAAACAAAATTCTGACTTAACAGAAATCATAAAGGTTGAGGAGTGAACTTATGTATTAAAACTTAATAATATTAAAAAGGAATTGTAAAATAGGCAGCATGTTTGAGACAAAAATATTTTGGTTGTTATAGAGTTCATTTTTTTTAATGTTTTAGCTGATCACCTATGGATCCAACCGAAATGAAGCTTTGCAAAGAATGGAAGAAGCCTTGGATAATTATGTTATAAGAGGTAAATTACAAATATTTTTTTTCTAGGTATCATGGCTTATTTAACTGTCTTAAATCTTTTAGTTTAGATCTATTTTAAGCTAACTTTATACAGTTATGTTATATACTACCTATATTGGTTCTAGTGTTTTATAATATTATATGATATTTATTATCATTCTGGTCAATGGTTTTCTTCCTTCCAAAATGGAACAATTTGATAGCTGAATACAAATGTGTTTAAATGAAGCATTAATCTCATTGCATCTGCAGTAACACAGTTATTCAGATATTTTCTATATAAGGACAATTGAGTCTAGTAAGCTTGAAATATTTTTTTGTCAAATAAAGCATTATTTAAAATATATTTTTATTGATAAATGTATCTTCCTGTTGTCTACAAGAATTCAAATCTAATTCTTTGAGTATCAAAGAATTAGATTTGAGTATCAAATTATTTCACCACTAACAATATTTTATCAAGCATAATGGGAAGGAAGTTTCAATAGAATTTATTAATTGCCTGTAGTAGATTAGGTATTTCTAAGATTCAAAATGTTGCAAGCCAGGCTGGGATGTTAGTAGGTGTTGTAAATACTGCTGTTGATCCATATGAAGCAAACAACATTTGCACTGAAGTGAAAAATGATTTAAAAATGGAATTTTCTTCTATTAGTTAATCTAAAGTATAAATCCCAGTTTACAACAACATTTTTCATATAATTATTTCATAGTATCAAAGCATGAGAAAAAGGACCAAAATAATCACTTTCCAGGATAATATACCATAATGTTTGAATTGATCTAATAGTGAATAAGATTTTTAGATCAAGAGAGTCCAGCTAGGTCAATTTTGCAAATATTTCACAACAATATTTTTAATTAAAGTATAAGATGAAGAACAGTTTGCAGTCCTTCTAATTTAGTTTATTTAATGAGTTTTACTATTTTCCTGTCAACTTGTAAAGCTTAATTAGGGCATCTTTCAGAAATCTGACATTTCCATTTTAATATTATAAATTTAGAACAAGAAATGAAATGCAAGAATTTTTTTACTAAAGAAATATATTATTATGTCTTTATATAGTAATTGAATTAGATATTTGAGAGGAAGGTTCAAATCAGGAGAAAAAAATATACTGCATGCTAGCATCTCCGAATTTTGGCTAGGTGTCCTAAAAGTGATATTCCTCATTCATCTAGTTTGAGCTGGATGGAGTCTTTCTATCTTGTTAGTATTGTATAAAGTCTTTCTTCAATTGCTATTTTTATTGGGCCATTTTTTTCCCTTAAAACATCATTCTTTTCTGAAATTGAAGCTGTCAGATTGCTTTGAGGAAACCCTCAGTTTGTCTTCTGTCACTTGTGGAAAAGATTTGGTTCTAGATTGCTATCATGAATGAAAATTATAAGTTTGGGAAGATGTCCTTTTTAATAAAATGTTTACATAATGCAGAGGTAACATAGCAGATCGCATGGTTTACTCTCTGCATCTAACTACACGCAGAAGCAATAGTAATATCTGCAGGTATTTAATCAAGCCTACATAATTCTTTTTATGGACAGTTATTATTATTTGAATACTAGTAGGTAAAGATTTGATGTGATAATATTTAGAAACAGAATTCCAGTGGAGCTGTTTGATTTTTTTTTCATCTCCCCAAATAAGTTATCTGCTTTTAACTTTTTTTTCCATTAGAGATAACTGTAATTCCAACACTGCTGGATTTCAAGGTTTTGACATCTTTCTTCCTAACCCCCATTGCTGAACTCCGATAAATCAGTGCATTAAAAGAAAGAAATGTAGAAAGCTTTCCCTCCTACTTTTCCCCTGCTTATGTGACCTTTACTTCCAAGAAAGAGAAGTCTAGTAACTTGAGAGCTTTAGCACATGTTTCCTTCTTTTATAAAAAAACCCAGCTGTGGAAAAATCTTGAAAGTATATGAAATTGTGCTTTTATTTGATAATTGTACATAGCTAATTTTTCATCAGAATCATCAGTAATATAGAGTTTTAATTTGGCCATTTCTTTCTAGCTGTTCAGGTCCACATCTGAGAAAGATGTAGCATTGGCAAATGGTTACAAAAGAGGAAATATAATGGAGCACAATATAAAATACAGCTACCTTTAAACATTTAGATAGTACTTATAGAGTTTTGGCACGTTTAAATAACTCCACAGTTGTATATTCATACCACTTTCTGATATCTCCGCCCACTGAATTAACCTATTAGTACTTGTTGTGACTCAGCAGAAACCTGTGAGTTGTTTCAGGATGCAGGATAATGAGCAGCTGTTGGTCGTTAGGGTCTTCTCCTGCAGGTAAAAGACTGATGGTGCCACGCCTTAGTGGCAGAAGTCAACGTCGTTCGTTGTTTGTTTGTTCGTGAGTTCAGTTCCGTTCCTGTTTGAGTTAGTGATTCAAAGAGGCACTTGGATAAGTGATTTGTTTTCTGTAAACCTGGTTCGCTGTAAGAGTTTTGTTTTTGCATTTGCTGTGTAACTTTTTGCCAGAGACTTTATCTATGTTTATTTTGGGCTCGCAGCCAGCTTGAGCCGGGACTGATAAAGATATTTCCTTTGAAGTTCTGTCTGGCTGTCGTTTGTGAATGAGCGAAGAGCGGGGTCAGAACAGTACTTGATGTTAATATGAACAAGGAAATTCCTATCTGTTTATTACTTGCAGAATTCTTGTTTTAGGAAATGTTCAGGATTTGCGTTCAGAGTTGTAGCCTGAAAGTTATCTTGTGTATAATATAAATTCTTGTTTGGAATGAAATATTTCAGTGTACTTACAGGTACATTAAACATTTGTTTAGTGATCGTTTGACGTTACAATGGTACTGAAAAAAATGACTTATGACCATTTTTCACACTTATGGTCATGGAGCACCTGTTGCTTAGCAATGAAATTTTCAGCTCAGTTATGGTCAAAAGTTGAAGACTTACTTATGTAAACATATGTACTTACTTACATATGTTTACATACTAACCAGCTTCCAAGACTGAGCTGTTTATAGGTTCTATTATTATTATATTGACTACTTCTGTTAATTTTGTATCTTTTTTAATTTCAAAAACAGTTAATATCACTGTGGAACTTCTAGCAATTAATGTTATTGAATATATTATTAAATGAATACCTTGGTCCACCTGCCATCAGTTGTTCAGCCCATTTCCATTCTTTTACTCTCTTGATGGCATCCTTTAATCAATGTGCAGGTCTTTCTGTCTTGCCTTGTGATGTCGAGTGTGTATCTTTCCATGACTCTTTGCGGCACTCGTAGCTTTTGTATCGATTGTGAGATTAGTGTCCATGGTTCACAGGCATATGTTAGAGTAGGTAGCACAGACTGATCAAAAACTTTTCAGGCATAGTGGGAGGTTGTTCTTGAAAATTATGCTTAGCTTGCCGAATACCTGCCAACCACATTTAACACGCTGTTCAATTGATGGTCCACCTGATGGTAGGTGGACCAAGGCAGTCATAGAATGGATTCCACTTGATTAAAAGCATCCACAAAAGACAAGATGGAGTGATGACATCAGCAAGTACTGCGAGCCCAATTGGCAAAAGAAAACTCAAGACTGTATTGGTTGGAAACCTACGGAAGAGGTCTCCATCCCTTAATGGATAGACAATGGCTAAAATGATGAATAATGATATTATTAAATAAATTATTATAATAATTAATATTATTTTGAGATTTTTATAAGCTACATGGCTTGTGAAGCTCTCTATTTCTTTTCCCTCCTTTTTCTTCATATATCTATACATACACACACACTACACACACACACACACACACAATTTTAAAAAGAACAAAGAGAAAAGCTGAGTAACTAATAAATATTTCCTAGAGAGGAGATATCTAATGTCAATAACCAACCCATATTAAAAATGACACCTGTACCACATATCGTTTCAAATAAGTAAATTGGAAAAATCATGTTAAAAATGTCTGTTTAACAATTTTCAGGGATAAGAAGTTGTTATGGAGACAGATTACTGTTGTGTCTTTGGTCCCTTGATTTGCAGAGACAGGACTGCAAGCATTCCTTCCTTACATATTTTCACAGACAGAGAAGATTCCATTTGGAGTTCATTCCTAAGGTATATAGGGTTTTAGGGAGTTCATCCTACAGAAAAACCCAATCTGTTTCCTTGGTTTTTTACAAAATCCCATGAGCCCTTGATAACTATTGCCAGATGTTACACCATTGGAACAATATTACTATCCCTAAGTTGAGATGATCACTGCAGCAATTGTTGCTACTTCCATTCCTGACCTTCGATCATATCTGTTGGAGGGTCTGAAATTCCAACTGAAAAATTTCCAACAATCTACATCCTTGTTCTCACCCAACCAGTTCTCAGTAATACCTATTATCCACAACCATATTGTTTATAGATGAGATTGTATATCAGATGTACCTGGAAGCAACCTGAATCCAAAGCAGCAAGCATTAGCCATTAGGTCCTTAAAGAAAAGAAAGACTAGAAGTTTATTTATTGAATTGAATTTGAATTTGAATTTAATAACATTTATATGCCGCCCAATCCCGACGGACTCCAGGCGGCTTACAATACAAAGTAAAATCGAAACAAAAATATAAGGAAAAGAAAAGATAGATTTAAAAACAACACTCCATGCACTCAGTTCTAGATGGGGCTGGACCGTATTTCGGGGTCAACAGCCCCAGGCCTGCCGGAACAGCCAGGTTTTAGTGGCTTTTCGGAAGGCCGAGAGAGTGGGAAGGGTCCAGATCTCTGCGGGGAGATCGTTCCACAGGGCCGGAGCAGCTACAGAGAAAGACCTCCCCCGAGTGGTTGCAAACCGGCATTGCCCGGTCGACGGGACCCGCAGGAGGCCCAGCCTGTGAGATCTTATGGGTCGTTGGGAGGTATGTGACAGGAGGCAGTCCCGCAGGTATCCAGGTCCCAAGCCATGTAGGGCTTTAAAGGTCACGACCAGCACCTTGAAGTGCGTCCGGAGACTGATGGGAAGCCAGTGCAGCTCGCTGAGGATAGGTGTAACATGGGTGTATCTAGGTACACCCGATATTGCTTGCGCGGCTGCATTCTGGACCAACTGTAGTCTCCGAACACTCTTTAAGGGCAGCCCCATGTAAAGCGCATTGCAGTAATCAAGCCTAGAGGTGACAAGAGCATGAGTGACCATTTGAAGTGCCTCCCGGTCCAGGTAAGGTCGCAACTGGTGCACCAGGAGAACCTGGGCAAAAGCCCCCCTGGTCACACACGACAAGTGATGTTCTAATGTCAGCTGTGAATCCAGGAGGACACCCAAGTTGTGGACCCTCTCTGAGGGGTGTATAGTTTCACCCCCCAGGCTGAGAGATGGAATATCTGGACCGTCTTTGAGGGGCAACATCAATAGCCACTCGGTCTTGTCTGGATTGAGTGCCACCTTGTTTACTTGTTTAACATTTCTATTTCCACCATAAATATACTAAGAACTCTTAGTGGCCTAGAAATTCAATAAGTAGCAAATGCCCCTCACTGCCTGTTATTGTGAAAAATGATCATCCCCTCTTTTCTCATTATTTCAGTTGTCAGAAGAAAAAAATATAGGATGCACCTTTGGGCATAAATTAATTAATATAATTGTAGTCTATTAGAAAACTAACTACTGATTCTGCTAACAAGGAATAGCGGTTATGTTTTTTATTTTAATTAGGACTGTTTTTCACAGGGCTCAAGGTTGAACATTAATTCTGAAAAACCCCAATTGAGGAAAAGCCTTAATCCTTAATCAGAATAAATGGCATAGGAATTATTAACATATGTAATAATGTTTAGCAGTAGCATCAGCCCTTCTGCTTTATTTTAAACCTGATACAACTTAATTTGTAGGGATTTTGCATGTAATCCATGCAAGGAAATGAATAATAAATAATTTCTTCATCATACAACCTATTAGAAATAGTGGACCTGAATTTTGAGTATCTTGAGCATTATCATAACTACATGAAGTTGAGATGGATAGGAATTTTTACTCTCCTGGAATAAAAAGGAAAATGAAAACATACTAGTCTAACTCTTTTGAAAGAGCATATTTATACTTTGCTCATGCTTTCTCCATATGATTTGCTGTTAGGGAGTTAGATTTGACGAGCATAAGGAGATGGGCCTTTTCAGGCAGGGCGCTGGGTTTATGGAACATTCTCCATGGTGGGTCAAGTCCATCCCATTTCAGAAGTCCCACAAGACTTCCTAATTTTAGTACTGGAATTTTATATTTGTAAGGTGTTTGGAGTCATTAAAAGTCAGTTGGGCAGCAGCTTCTTGGGTGAGAAGTGAAACATCTTCAAAGGAAAAACTAGAAAGTATAATTGCCTTTGAAAAAGTACCTTTGGGACAACCATGATCTGGATGACTGAGAATCTCCATAGGCATGTATTTTTTTGCTTGTTTGGGCATATAATTCATGTTTTCCCTGTAACAAATTATTTGAATGATCAGTTATATTTGATTAAATATTTTAGCTGCAGTTACCTGTATGTCACCTGCCTCGCTGTTCGTACCAGCAAAATGTTCTTTCCAGCATTCATGGAAGAAAATAAAAGAACTTTTAATTGGGAAGTACTTGTATATCTAAAGCACTATTTCTTTGAAATCTGTCACTCTTCCATTCCTTTTTCGAGCACTTTATGAAAGAGGTTCAAAATGTTTCAGCCTTTTTCCTTCCTGTGTTCTCCAAATGTGTCGGGAATCTCCTGCTAGGCCAAAGTTGGCTTGTGACATTTGCTTAAAGTGATTTAGGAGTGTAATTGATCACAGTTCCATCCTACAACAACCTGACTTATTAATGCCATATGCATCTACAAGAAGATTACAAAGATGAACAGAGTTAAAAAGCTGTTGAAGTTATTAAGTCAAATCTTCTGCTCAGTGGCAAACATGCTGTTCTGCAAATACTGTATTGCAGTTGAGATGGATAATTAGAATTGAAAAATGTGTACGTATGTGAAAAACTGGGAAAAATGTGAAGAAATGAAATGAAGTAAAATTGTAGATGTTTGTCTAGATACAATTCAATAACAGCCTGGTTTAAGAATTTAGCATACTGCAATATTTATGTACTTTAATATATTGTTAGCAATAGCAATAGTACATAATACACATTTATTCTAAGGTGCTGAAGATAATGTACATGTTTCTTGCATCTTTATTGTTCTCTCTCTATAGGACTATGAAATTGAAAAAAATAATATAAATAAGTTTTATTATTGTAGTAATAGATCATAACGAAGTGTCATAACATAGCATGTAACAGAACAATTAGGTTTCCTGTGTAAATATTGTCCGGTCCAAGGTTACACCATAAAATGCAACACCCTCCAGCCTGCCAAGCCAGGGACTGTTACCAAAACAATTTGCTTAGATGTAATTGGACAAGGGGGGACATCCATAAGGAAAGGTGGAGAAATGGGAAGAGTTAACCAGATGCTTTGGGCATGAAAAATCAGATTCGGCTTTGCTACGTTGTAATCACTTGGCTTTAGTAAACTATTGTTTCACTAGGAATGGAGTCAAGAATCTTCCTTTTCTGATTGACTAAGTTGGGATGGCTGACACATGCAGTGTTTGCAAGAACTGTTTTTTAATATTGTTTGGAATAAGTATTTTCCTTGTATTTTTCATAATAGTTTTCAGGAAATGTTATGTAGTAGTTGTCTGCCTTCTGCCTTTAATGCTATTTAAATAAAATTAAAATACCTATTAAATGTGCATTTCTAAGATAGTCTTGCAAAGTAGCAGTCCTCAATTATCATTATACTATTTAAGTTGCTCTGAAAACTTGATGTTTTTACAACTAAAAACTATGTGAATGAAGTTCCTTTAATTTCACTTAACTCAATTAAAATTCTCAGCAAGTTAAATATATTGAATTGTTTATCTACGGCAAGACATAGGACACCAATTAAGTTTACATGGAAAAATGCAAATTTGTGTTTTGCGAATGTCAAGTTGACAGAAGCTGAATAATGTAAAAAGGACTAATCAACGCAGAATATGTTTAGTGTCAGTAAATATTTATATTGAAGAATGTTTCCCATGAATGATGAAGTGCCACAGGCAGTTTATTCTCAATTTTACTAATTAAATTCTATGACTCGGATCACCATGTTCTTGCAATTTCTGTATCTTTTTGTACAATATACATAAGCCATTATGTAGACTATGGTGATAAATGGCATATGAGATTCCCATTCAAAATATTTTTACTCCAATATTTAAAGCTGATAATAAATTACAAATTTTAATTTATTAAGAATTAATTTATTAAAAATTGCAGTTGATCTGTTCCAATTTTGTCTTAAAGAGTAGAATTTGATAGTTCTTTAACTGAACACAAACAGTTTATACTTTTGACTTTTCTGCTTTTCATTTTTATTTTACTGTATTCCACAAAGCCTGAAGTGATGAGGCATTTTTGCTTACAATTGCAATTATCAATTTAAGCTGCAGGGTTGTCAAAAGAACTGCAAAAGGAGGAACAGCTAGGAATACTACTGGCCTTTCTTTCTTTGATTTACGATGTGCTAGAGGGTTGCTTGGCTTTCCTGTTTAATATGAAATAACTGGAGGAAAATTATGCAGAACTTCGGAGTTTGCTATTGTTAGGCAGTTGATATGTCACTGGAATTGTGCCTGGAATTAGCTGTGGAATGAATATGAGCAAAGAAAGCGAAGTGTAGTGCCAAAATACTCTTGGTCACGAAGTTGCCTGATCTAAAAATGGATGAAAGTGCCCTGTGTGCTTTTTAAAATTTATTTTTTAGAATTAAGAAATATATATTTAAAAAGAGATAGAAATTTAATTCTAAAAGTGCAATGAAAGATGCACTTTGTTCAGCTAAATCTAACCATGTTTTCCCCTCGGAGCGAAATTAAAAGTGGTAACACTTTTTTGCATCAATGTCTGTTTATCTGTGTTTGTGTGTGTGTGTGTGTGTGTCTGTCTATCTATCTATCTATCTATCTATCTATCTATCTATCTATCTATCTATCTATCTATCTATCTATCTATCTATCTATCTATCTATCTAGTTTTGTGATTTTAGTCTCAGTTACTTGGGTATTAAGTTTATTTCTTTTAAAAAAAGTACAAGAGGAAATATCATTGAAGGATGAATTTATAGTTCAATGTGCATATAGGTTGGCCTTTGCTTGATCCTTTGAGAATGTAGGGATAATGTCTGGCTGATGTTTTTCAAACAGCAGGTAACCAACGGTGAACTCCAATAGGGGTCCATGTTTCTGTAGCCTCATAGTTATTCACACAGATGGGGGACATCTTGTGAACTCTCACTGGGGTCAAGCTAAACTGCAAATCATGCACTGAAATTTCTGAAGTCTTGGGTATGAAAACACGCTGGTTGAGAATTGAAGCTCTAACTTTGCTTAGTTGGTTAAGCATCCAAATTTGGGCAAAAGAAAAACATATGCTCGGAGAATTAATTTATATTATGGAAGCATTTTTATAATACAGGTAGTGACCGTTCAAAGTTACAAGGGCAATTTAAAAAGTGATTTATGACTGTTTTTCACAGTTATGACCTTTTCAGCCTCCCCATGATCACGTGATTAAAATTAAAATTAAGATGCTTGGCAATTGGTTCATACCATTGCTATGCCAAAGTCCCAAAGTCATGTGATCACCTTTTGCAACCTTCTGACCAACAAAGTCAAGGGGTAAGCCAAATTCACTTTAACAACCGGGTTACTAACTTATCAACAGCAGTGATTTACTTAACTTAGCTGTGATCAGAAGGGTAATAAAATGGAGCAAATCTCTTTAAACATGTCTCACTTAACAACAGAAATATTGGGCTCAATTGTGGTCATAGGTCAAGGACTACCTGTACTGCTGTTGCAAGTCATCTTGTAACTTCATTCATTGAATGAGTAGCCATTAAGTAAGCAGCATGTCAATCAGAAGGTTGGCAGTTCAGTGGTTCGAATCCCTAGCGCCGCATAACGGAGTGAGCTCTCGTTACTTGCCCCAGCTTCTGCCAACCTAGCAGTTCCAAAGCACATAAAAAATGCAAGTAGAAAAATAGGGACCACTTTGGTGGGAAGGTAACAGCACTCTGTGCGCCTTTGGCATTGAGTCATACCGGCCACATAACTATGGAGAACGTCTTTGGACAGCACTGGCTTAGAAACGGAGATGAATACCGCCCCTAGAGTCGGAAATGACTAGCACACACGTTCGTGGGAACCTTTACCTTATCAGTAATTGCCCTAAATTCCAAAAAGCATTAACATTAGCACATTTCAGTGTCCTCTCAACAGACGTTCTTGAGGATAAATATAAAATATTTCCTCACAAACTTAAGATTGGGCTCTAGTTCAGCAATCCTCAAGCTTTTCCTCACCATGGACCATTTTCTGGAAAAGTTTTTCCCCACAGACCAGACGGGGATGAGGGGGATGGTTTTGCGTGTGACCTAGATCCTGCCCAAGTGCAGTTGCTGCTTTACTTGCTTCCAGGTCTGGTTTCTAAGAGGTTGCAGACCCCTGCCATAGTTCACACCCTGCTATGTTGTGCCTTCTAAAAGGAGAGCCTATTTTATAATGTTCTACTTGGCAAAATTCGTGAACTATTCTGATTTATTTTATGTGAAATTATTTTTTACGAGACTAATACCACTTTGCATTCTTGAACGTGGATACATTTTCTTATACTCCCTTTAAAACTAGAAATGCTCTGGTCACATCAATGATTTATTTCTTATGTTACATTGCTTTAATTTATTTGTTTAAACTGTTTAATTATTTTATTAAATCAGTGTTCCGATTAATGACTCTAATAAAGGCTACTACATACTGCCACCTGGAGGCCAGCCAGGAGACAACAGGTTGTTTGGAATTCTAAAGATGATTAATTGGGCTAGGGCAGTGTTTCTCAACCTTGGCGACTTTAAGTCCTGTGGAAGTCCTGTGGAAGTCCACAGGATTTAAAGTCACCAAGGTTGAGAAACACTGGGCTAGGGTGTGACATTCCCTTAAGCGTGTTCTTGATAAGTATTAAGAGAGAAATATATACCTATTCAGATTTTATCAGAAACTCTATTTACCAGAAACTAACAAAAGTAGTAGCAGATATGCTTCTGAGCTGACCAGTAATCATAGAACACTTCTTGCTGGGGGTTGTAGGTCTACTCTGTGATTACGTTTTTTGAAGGATTTTGCCACCTTTTAATACTTTTTAAAGAGACGAGTATAATTACATTGGGAGATGGCTTCATGCCATATCTTATCGTGGCATATCTTATCAGTGACTTGGTCAAAACCTCAAACAGTGGACACGATGCTAGAGGTATTTTATAGTTCTAACAGGCACTTATTGGGGAATATCTCATCACATCTCCAATAAACAATAGTGTGTAATTTGAGCGGGAACTCAAATAAGTGACCTTGTGATAAAACTAAGATATCACTTCTAGCAGGCAACACCTATATATAGTCTGCTAACATCCGATTAGTAAAAGACCCTTGCTGGAAGTCCTTTTATAGGAAACAAGCATTATAGGAAATACTGCTTCTAATATGTAGCCATTGCCTGTCAGCCTTCAGCAGACGTTAGAGTAAGGAGTTCATGCATTCTGTTTAGTTTTTAAAAGTACAAACATAGATGAGAGGCTCACAGGAAAGATTCTGTATCATGCAATCTGCTGAGTGACTTTTTACAAGCATGTGTGGAAAAATTTGCACACATAGCTCAGCTGGTAAAGAAATCTTTCCCACAATTATTTATTACATTTACAAAAAGAAAAAAGGGTCCACACTCATATCTCCTCAACAGGCTTCCATGGTAGGGATAGCAATAGCATTTAGACATATATCGCTTCACAGTGTTTTACAGTCCTCTCTTAAGTGGTTTACAGAGTCAGCATTTTGCCCCCAACAATCTGGGTCCTCATTTTAACGACCTCAGAAGGATGGAAGGCTGAGTCAACCTTGAGCCGGTGAGATTTGAACTATCGAACTCTGGCAGTCGGCAGTCAGCAGAATTTGCCTGCAACACTGCATTCTAACCGCTGTGCCACCACATCCTACTATGTTGAGGATGAAATCTTTTATCCCAGTTTATTCCAACTGAGGTGGGAATTATGAAATGGAAACTTGGAGTGCCAGACTTGGCTTTTCTTCTTTTGTGCAAAAAGAAAATGGCTTTTCTTCTTTTGTGCAAAAAGAAAATGAAGTAATAATACATTTTATTATGGGCTATAAGAATAAGGAATTATCTGTAGCAATTCTGATTAGGTAAATTACTCTTATTCCCAGGTAATCATATTTAGGACTTCAAACAGGATTAGAAGTCCTAAATATACTTACCTGGGAATAAGAAGCTAGTTTCCTAGCTTCTTATTCTTCTCCATGTGTGAGTTACCTCTTCAATAAATCTCCTATATCTATGGGGACTGTCTGTCCACTTCTGATTTTCCAGAATCCTCAATTAGATGATAATCTTTCATGAATAAAGAAGATATCCATTGAAGGCATCACATTTTTCATATTGAATCCCCCCCTTTTTAAAAAAAGAAGTGAAGCAGTAACAGTTTCTTCTCCATCTTGTCTACTTCCATTTCAGCTTTGAATTTTCATTGTTTACAACTCTGTTGCCTGTTTGCTATATGGAACTTGTATTTCCATCCAAATCTTGACACCTGGATTTTTTTTTTAATGTAGATTTTCTGTTACTGGTCAAACAAAGGCTGATAAAGATTATTAGTGCATGAAGCAAATCCATGTGCAGGGCTGGTTTTCCACACAAAAAAATGAAATACCAGTTTTAATGTTTTATAATATTAATATTTCTATTGGAAAAAAAAGCAAAGCCAATTGCTTTGCTCAAATATTCGGATTATTCCTGAGTGATTGCTGTGCTTCACAATTTTGGGAGCGGAGGTTGCTTTCAAGTTACTTTTTGACTCCTGGCAAAGTTCCTGAAGTTTTCTTGTCAAGGTTTTCCAGAAGCGGTGTGCCATTGTCTCCTACTTAGGAATGAGAGTGATGGTCCAATATCACCCAATTTGGGTGTACCTAATGTGCCGGTAAACCTCATAGTTTCCTGGTTTCTAGCCTGATGTCTAATCCACTACACCAAATTTGTTCTATTAAATAGTAAACACTATAGACGTTAAAACTCATTTATTCAGGAATTTCTCATCTAGAGCTTTTTTGTGGGGGGATGGTTTGACTTGTCAATTCAAATATCATTAAGCATATGTTCTCTGGCTGCTAATCTAATGGGAATATATATTTTATTTTCAGGTGTTACTCATAATATAGCATTGCTACGTGAAGTAATAAAGCATCCACGCTTTATCCAGGGAGACATCAGCACGAAGTTTCTTCCTGAGGTGTTTACCGAAGGCTTCAAAGGTGAAGGAAAACTCTCTCTTAGAAATAATTATGTGAAATAGCCTTTCTTTCATTCTTCCTTCCTTCCTTCCTTCCTTCCTTCCTTCCTTCCTTCCTTCCTTCCTTCCTTCCTTTGTCTCTCTTTCTCTTTTTCTTTCTTCTCAAAAAATTTCTAATTTTATAAATATTTCTTTCCTAAATTCTAATTTTTGAGTTTTAATCTGGTTAATTTAAAGTTTTGTTAACATTCAAGGAGGTTCAAATAAATATTAAGGGTCTAATTACTTGACAATGTCGTAAAATGAAACACATTTGGGAAAGGCCTGATTTTTGCATAACAATGTCTGTGTGTTTGTTTAGTCAAAGGGAGGAAGAAAATTCTTTATTTTACTCATTTTAACAAACTATTTGTGACATACTACTGCTTGAAATGGATTCATGCTATGTTCTATGAGTCCAAAAACTTGATTCTGAAAAATAAAATTTATATCATTGAATTTCCAAATAATATAGCCTTTTATGTCTAGTGAGCATTTAGTGTGATTCCATTTAATTCTTCCACTAATCATGGGAATAAAGGAATATGAGAAACCATAAAGTACTTGCATTCAGTTTTGAGCAAGGGAGATCCAATTTCCCATTTAGACAAACTGAATTTGTCAATTTAAGAAATAATTTTATAATCCTTTGCTTTTTTATTGTTAAGAACTTTGAAGTCAACTATTCCTTTTATGATTGAAATACAATTCCTGCTTATGGTAGTTAAGCTGATAAGCTTGGATAATACAAAGTGCACATGTGTTGGGAGGGAAATAAGATTTTTGCAATTCAAGGTTCAATGAAATAAACATTGTTTTTTAACAATGTATTTTAATTCTATGAAATGTCTTGACAGCTTTCCTATTAACCTCTGCTAGCAATTTTTAATTACATTTTTTACTTGGAGTGAAATACTTGACACATATTCAGGCTAATTTTCAAGTAAACATGTTCCTTTTTATTAGTACAAAACACTTACATAGAGAAAGGGAGTGAATAGAATTATTTACTTGTTAACCATCAAAGAATGAGAGAGAATTTTCTACAGCTATAGAATTTCTTACCTAGAAGCAATAAAATTCCATATACTTGAAGCAAATGAAGACTTTATCTTCCTTTTTTCTTTTTCTGAAATGTTCAACTAGTCCAAAATATTGTACTAGTATTGATAAGGAGAGATTTTTTTTTTGTAAGACAGCTTATTTTGGAGTAAATATGCAGAAGAGGCCTTCATCCTGCAGTGGATAGACAATGGCTAAAATGGTGATGATGATGACATCAGTATATTTATTTCAAAATATGCTGGCTTAAACAAAATTATCTTTAGGTATCAAGGCTGTTGAGTCCAACTTTGTTAAATCAGGCTTTTCTCCATCCTCAAAATTCGAAATCTTCAGGCAAAACAAACCCAGAGGTAGAGGACATAGAGAGGCAAGCAGACTTCAAGTTCTGCTCCCAGATATACTATCACCCCTGCCTGTTATCATAGCCAGTTAGAGACAGTGAATCATTGCAAAACCTTCTCACTTGTATGATGTCCTGCACTTCCATCAGCCATCCTGGTTGAAAGGGTTTGTTCCTGTAATTCTGGAGAGGTGGAGAAAACTGGGCATATCCTTCTTTGCTTTCTTTTTAAAGAGACATTCAAACAAAATTTATTTTCCAGATCAATAGGCATCCTGTCCATTCAGACAGCGTTTATCTTCAGTGGCTGTTTAAAGACGGATGGATTGTAGTCACAGCACAGGTAGCTAGATTCTGTGCAGCAGCACTAAAGATTCTTCGGAACCTGATAAATAATCCATTATAGCTAATTTAAACAATGTACCAAATCTTTTGGTGTTATTGCCTTGTTGCATTTTAGTGTCTTAACAACAGGCCTTCACAATTTAGGGACTAATATTATATTATAGCTTAGGCTGTGTTCTTTATGTACAGTTGACAGACGGGATGCTAAATTATAATTTTAACATAGATTTTATTTCTTATTATTTTATTTTAGAATTTTTAACTAGATACCCATTGAATATTTTTAATTGTACTGTTTTTTGACTTTAATAAACATTTGACATGACATGACAGCTATTAAGGAATCAAAAATTATGCATATAAGATATATTATATGTATACTTTGTAACTTAGAAATTGGACTAAATAGTGCCATAACTGAATAAAACCATTTTGCCGTTTTTTAATTCAGTATCACTTAGTATCTTATGTAATAAATAGTATATAAAACGGCTTACAACCAAATTTACATCAACTGAAGTTTTTTATATTTAATATTGAAGAAGGAGTATTCTATGTGGTGCTGATCACGAGGACCATGTTGCATTTAGAATATTTACTAAGTTTCAAAAGAGGATTGATTAAACAATCAGTTATCTTCACTGACAAAAGCATAAGTGGATTAAACAAGTATTCTTTTCAGGGAATAGGAGAACCAGGTAAAAATGCTTGTATTTATGTTTTTTTTTTAAATCTCATTTTTGAAATAATAGTGAAGAGAATATAAGAATATTGATGATTCCAATATAAAAAGAATATTCTCTTTTTAATCTATTTGCAGCAATGTATTTGTTTATTTATTTAAACCAATCCATATAGAGACATTGCTCAACTGTAATTTGATTTAAATATATTTTATGCATTGATAGACTAACAAATTAACTTTGAAAATCATGTGCTATTTTCATTAATATTGTCAAAGAAATATTACTAGATTTTACATTACTCCATGTAGATTAAGAACTAATGATTACAAAGAGTCAGAACCAATTACAAAATAAAACCATGATTCTCTTCCACTCATGATTAAAAAAATAAAGGAATGGCAACCAATATTTTTCATTACTGCTTGGCATAAAGAAGTTAAAATGCCTGTTTTGCCAAAAAAGGCTGTTCTGGTTTTAATCTCTTTATTTCAGTTGCTTATTGTTTGGTTTTGTATAGGGAAACATTTTTTCTTCACTTCTCTATAATTATAAAAAACCTCTACTCAGGCGAACTATACAACATAAACATGAAGGATGTCTCAGCATGCCAACTTGGAAAATTATTTTGAATTTTTTCAATTAGTTCATTTTATTAGAAACTGAAATTTTCAGTAAGTACAAAGTTAATCATTCAACAACCATGTGATTCAAGGACTTCCTGTAATTTTTTTTCAAAATCACTTAATTAGATTTCTTTTTTAATATTCTCTTTTTAAAAATCTTTTAATATTCTATATTGCTACTGCTATTTTTCCAACATGTTTTGACTTGTAAAATAAATGAAAAACAGTCCAGTGAAAACAAAGCCTTAAACCATCACAGGCTACTTGCATGAGATGAAACACACAAGAATTCTGTTTCCCTATTCGTGTATGGGATAAACTTTGATTAGCAAATTCATACTAACATGTTGCAAATCAAACTCCTGAAATCCTTTGAAATTTTTCATAATTGTTATAAAGGGGGCATGATGGCTCAGTGGTTAATGTGGACCCCCATGCAGCGGGTCACATGCTCGACCTCGTATTCCTCTCGGAGCAGTGGATGTGTGATCTTGGTCTGAGGGGTAATGAGATCATACCCCTGTCGTGGTCAGACCATTGCCTACTGAGGCTTGACTTCCGGAGGCCAAACCCCCACCGTAGGGAGGAGGAACCGACCAGGTGGTTCCGCCCCAGGCGACTTATGGACCCTCAGAGGTTCCAGACGGAGCTTGGGGTTATTCCTGATACCCTCGCCCACAGTTCGGCGGAGACTCTGGCTGCCGCCTGGTACTCGGCGGCGTCGGAGTCTCTCGACCGGATTGCGCCACTACGGCCCCTCCGGGTCAGTGGATCCCGGAGAGTTCCCTGGTTCACCGAGGAACTCCGGGAGAAGAAACGCCGGAGGAGATGCCTAGAGCACCAGTGGAGGTCCGATAAGTCCGAGGTAAACCGAGCACTCTTAACCACCTGCACCAAGGACTATGTCCGAGCATTAAGAACCGCAAAAAGATCATATATTTCTTCCTTGGTTGCGTCCGCCGAGTCACGCCCAGCCGCCCTGTTCAGGATAACCCGCTCCCTCCTTAATAGGAGGGATGCGGGAGACCCCTTGCAGGGTAGGGCTGAGGATTATGCTCAATTCTTGGCGGACAAAGTAGCTCGGTTTCGATCGGACTTGGACTCCACCGCAGTAGATCCAGCTGAGACACAGGAGGATCATCTACCACATCAACTCTGGGTTGAGTTCCAGGAAGTTGCCTCTGGGGATGTGGACAAGGCCATCCGAGCTGTAAGTGCCTCCACTTGTATTCTGGACCCGTGTCCCTCCTGGCTGGTGGCTAACAGCAGGGAGGTGACACATGGCTGGATCCAGGCGGTTGTCACCGCCTCCCTTCGGGAGGGGCACTTCCCCGCCGTACTCAAAACGGCGGTGGTGAGACCCCTCCTAAAGAAACCATCGTTAGATCCAGCCATCTTAAACAACTTTCGTCCTGTCTCCAACCTTCCCTTTATCGGGAAGGTTGTTGAGAAGGTGGTGGCCTTTCAGCTTCGACGGGCCTTGGAGGAAGCTAGCTATCTTGACCCCTTCCAGTCCGGCTTCAGACCTGGTTACAGCACAGAAACCGCTTTGGTCGCATTGACCGATGATCTCTGGAGGGCCAGAGATGGAGGCCATGCGTCCATCCTGGTTCTCCTTGACCTCTCAGCGGCTTTCGATACCATCGACCATGGTATCCTTCTGCGACGACTGCGGGAGGTGGGAGTGGGAGGCACTGTTCTGCGGTGGTTCTCCTCCTACCTCTCGGACAGGTCGCAGTCGGTGTTAGTCGGGGGGCAGAGATCGTCCCTGAGGCCCCTAACATGTGGGGTACCCCAGGGTTTGGTCTTATCCCCCCCTACTATTTAACATATACATGAAACCGCTGGGCGAGATCATTCGGAGGCACGGGATAAAATACCATCAATATGCGGACGATACGCAATTGTATCTGTCCGCCCCGTGCCAACTCAATGAAGCGGTGGACGTGATGAACCAGGGTCTGGAGGCCGTTAAGAACTGGATGAGTGCTAACAAACTGGTGCTCAACCCGGATAAAACCGAGTGGCTGTTGTGTTTCCCCCCCAATAATTTGGCTAATACACCAACGCTTAGGCTGGGGGGTCAAATTTTATACCCCTCAGATAGGGTCCGCAACTTAGGAGTCCTCCTGGATCCACAGCTGACTTTTGACCACCAGCTGTCAGCTGTGACCAGGGGGGCATTTGCCCAGGTTCGCCTGGTCCGCCAGTTGCGGCCCTACCTAGATCGGGGGGCCCTCACAACAGTCACTCGAGCCCTTGTGATCTCTAGACTGGAATACTGCAATGGGCTCTACATGGGGTTGCCCCTGAAGTGCATCCGGCGACTACAGCTAGTCCAAAATGCTGCCGCGCGAGTGATAGTGGGCGCACCTCGGTTCGCCCACGTTACACCTGTCCTCCGCGAGCTGCATTGGCTACCTGTTGGTCTCCGGGTGCGCTTCAGGATACTAATGACCACCTTTAAAGCACTCCATGGTAGTGGATCTGGGTACTTGAGAGACCGCCTTCTGCCGATTACCTCCCTAAATCGACCAATTAGATCGCACAGACTAGGCCTCCTCCGAATTCCATCAGCCAGTCAATGCCGACTGGCGACCACACGGAGGAGAGCCTTCTCTGTTGCTGCCCCGACCCTATGGAACGAGCTCCCCATGGAGATCCGCACCCTCACCACGATCCAGACCTTCCGCGCAGCCCTCAAGATCTGGCTCTCCCAGCAGGCCTGGGAATAGGTTTCCAATCACCCGCCCGAGTGTTTGATTGCTGAATGAAAGTTGTGTTTTATTATTTTTCTTTTGTTCACAAATTGTTTTGTTTTGACCTTGCACTTCCCCTCCCCTGTGGTTGTAAGCCGCCCTGAGTCCCCTCAGGGAAAAGGGCGGCATATAAATCCCAATAAACCTCTAAACCTCTAAATGTTGAGCTTGTCAGCTGGAAGGCCAGGTTCAAGAACCAAGGGCTGCGCAATGGAGTGAACTCCGTTACCTGCCCCAACTCCTGCCTACCTAGCAGTTCAAAAACATGCAAATGTGAGTAGATAAATAGGTAGCACTTCGGTGGGAAGGTAACAGCATCCGGTGCTCCTTGGCGTATAGTCATGCTAGCAACGTGACCATGGAAAATCTCTTTGGACAGCACTGTCTCCCTTGGCTAAGAAACTGAGTTGATCATTGCACCCTAGAGTCGGACATGACTTGACAGGGGAAACCTTTACCTTTACCTTACCTTGCTATATGACTAATAGATGTTATGATTCTTAGAATTGCTGTGGTCAGAATGTCAGAATTGTCAGAATGTGTCAAAACTAATAATAGTTTTAGAAAATTCAGCAAAGTATTTAACATTACTTGAATGCTGATAGATAAACTAGTTGTACCAGAGCTAATAGGCAACTCTTTATAGAGAAGACAAGGGGGAAGTAAATAAGTCTTGTCTTCATCCTAATGATGCAACTGTATTCTTGCATCAGATGCCATGAAATATTACATAATCATCTCATTTGCCCAAATATACTGTGACACAGGTGCCATCGTTTTGACATTACAATGGCCAATTCTTGACACCTAGGTTGGTACATTACTATTATAGGAAATGAAGATCTGAATGGGACTAATACAAGAGTCTCCAAACTTGAAACTCTTAAGACTTGTGGACTTCACCTCCCAGAATTCCTCAGCTAGCCATGCTGGCTGGAGATTTCTAGGAGTTGAAGTCCACAAGTCTTAAAGTTGCCAAGTTTGGAGACCTTTGGACTAATATGATCAAGTGATAGCATAAAGGCAACATCATTCTTACTATTTATGGATAGTGAGATGGGCAGCGTATAAATATAATAAAGTAATAAAATAAATCCTCTATACTGAATATGGACATAGGTTACTGGGATTAATTTATAAAACTCTCAAATATATTAGTTGAGCGATAGCTTTTGAAAAATGACTTCACAGAGATTATGCTGCACAAAGGAGTCTTGGATACTATATATGACTTGGAACATCTATGCACATCAAGTCAAAGCCCATGAGGGACAAAGCATGTATGCATAAGCAAGAGAATTATGCATACATGCTTAATTTTTGCATCCTCCTTCTCGCCATTAACCTGTACAGAGAAAATCAGGAAGTTCATTTAATCATAGATCTATAGGCTAGACCGGTAGTATTAAAATAAATAAAAACTATGTCAAAAATTTTTTTAGCTAAAAGAAAGTAATTAAAAATTATTAAGATTAAGATTGTAAAAATGTAACATTTCAAATGTAACATTTCAAGTAACATTTCAAATAACATTGAAATGGATGCCACCAAATAAAAACAATAAAACCAGCTGAAAAGAATTTAAACACCTGACAAACCAGCAAGTATATGAGATGAATAGAAAAAAAAAATCAGTTTTATGCAGAATACTGGGAATAAACCATATCCAGCTGATCATGCTTGATACTTGCTGACCAGATTAGTTACCGCATGATTTATTTTATATGCACCTGCATAGAACCTAATTGTTGCACATTGTTTCAGGATTAATATTAGAAATATCACTCTGAGTCAGGAAATAAAAATTGAAACATGTGCTGCTAAAAGCAAATTCAATAAAAAAACAAATAAATAAATGAAACCAGCAGAATAGAGCCCTTAACTTCTCTGGTTAATTACTCTTGAACTGATATTACTGTTAGGAAGTTATTCCCACTCTCTCTCCTCACTACTAATAAATTTATTAGTCCACAATTTCTACTTTGGAAGGAAAAGACACTTGTGTTGGCTTTATTTCTATGTGATAGTCTTCCATTTGCCCTAACCCATACCCTAATCTAATCCTAACCTCTCAGTTACCTGTTTTAATTTCTTTAAATTCTTCTTGAGCCTAATCCTAACTCTTTAAATCATGATGCTCAGAAATAGCGAGAATATTTTAAGTGGGATCTGATCAAAGCAGAAAAGAATGGAATATTTTATTCCAGTGGCTTGGAAATTAAATCTGTTGATGTAGTCCAAAATTGTACAAGCCTTCTTTGCAGCCATATCATACTGCTAACTTCTATTCCATTTTCAATCAACTGCTGTTCTAAGATCTATTTCAGGTTCTATTTTCATACGATGAGTTCCCCATTTTATAAATAATTTGATCTTTTCTTCCCCGAGTAAAGAACATTACATGCCTCCATTAAATTTTATTTTGTTACTTTCAGCTGATATTCCGGCCTATGAATTTTGTTTTATTTTTAAGATATTAACTGTCACATCTAGTTTATTGATTTTAACCTCTATAGGGGAAAACATTGAGAGGTTTTGTTACTCGGTGAACTGTCAAAGAAGTCTGTTGCATAACACAATCAAATGAATATTTTGAGGTCCTTTTACACATAGGCTAATATCCCTATCAATTTAGCCACGATTGAGAATTTATGGATTTAGGATTATTTACAGCAATTAAAAGCTAGTGTGTTTATTAGCCCTTTTGGCAAAAAGAGTCTATCTTGGCTTTCTTTGGGGAGGGTGAGGAACACAACCTATCACAAATCCTATTGTGCCTTAATATGAAGTATGATCCCAATCTAGAACTTGCATTAATGAATATGTTTAATGTCATGTTCATGTAACATTTGTCATAGTTTGCATAACTGATTTGCTCAAAATAGTCAAATTTATTGATTTTGCCAAGCCAAAAAATCCGTTTATGACTTAGAGTGCTATGAGACTTGTAGTTGTACATATTTACAAATTACATCAAGATTCAGGTGTGACTTTACCACAGTAGCCAAACTAAGTCAGTTAATTCAGGATCTGGCCAAGTGAGGGCTATCTACGGTCCTGTCTGACGAGCCCACAACCTCGGTGCTGCCTGTCCTCCACGGAGAAAGGTTCCGGTACTTTCTAACCAAGCACTTCACGTTAGTCTTTCCTTGCTTCTTTTCTTCCGAAAGTGGAGGGCTCAAGAAGGGATTGGGGCAGCCCCAGTGGTATCAGGTATCTTCCGGGGTAGCCTAAGGGGAGGGGTCTTCGCCCTGGCAGAAAGTGAGGGGGGAGAGAAGAGTCTGACGGTGCTGGAGCTGCAGAAACAGAGGCCAAACATCGGTCTCTGGTTCTGCAGTTCCAGCTCCGTCAGGGTCTTCTCTTCTCCCCCCTCCATTTTCTGCCAGGGCAAGGACCCGCCCTCTAGGCTTCCCTGCAAGATGCCTGATCCCACCAGGGCTGCCCCAATTGGAGAAGTGTGGTGAACTCTGTGCTGGGGCTAAGATGCACATGCCCATAGAGAGGGCTCTGACTACGCCCTCTGGCACATGTGCCATAGGTTCGCCACCACTGTCCTAGGCACTCCTAGAAAACAAAACAGTATATGGCTACAAACAAGATATTTCGAATTGTGCACTCTGCCCAAAGAAGAGACAAGATAACCTGGAATGGTAGTCATCATCTTGTGAGACTAAAGTTGGATGAGGGATCATCTTTCTTGTGCCTTCTATTCAGTGTGTACCTTATTTGAAGAAGTCTCATTTTGCAATTGGGAAATCTTCTGGCAAGAAGTTATGATAAATGTTGCAATGTGCTTTAAAATTTCTTATGCGCCCATTGACTGCAAACACATAGCAATTCCTGTTCTAACTAAAATGAATATAAATAAGATGGTGATACATATAATTTATTTGAAATTTGATTTTGAAATCTAGGGCACAGATTGAAAGACTCTGAAAAAATGGAGCTACTAGTAATAGCAGTGTCTCTATATATGGCTCAACGACTTAGATCACAGAGATTTCTGGGAACTCCAAGGTAAGTTTGATTCTAGAACATTTTGTTAGTTAATGGTGTCATAGAGAGCTGTTGAAAATTGACAAGATTATTATTTGTTCCCTTTAAACATTTTAAATATGAATGTTACCTATTAAAGGTCATCTGGACATAGATTGTAGATAAACAATCTAAAACTTCAGACTACCTCAGACATTTGGGTGAAACTCTTTAAAAATCCAGGAGAGGGAGAAAATGAATAAATATCTTATTAACTGTAATAATTTAATTTCATTTGAAATAAAATGAATTTATTTTTGTGCTGACTGCTATGTAATTTTTGATTATGACCTCATGAGTCAAAGTATACTATGTATAAATGAATGAATGAATGAATAAGAAAAGAAAGAAAGAAAGAAAAGAAAAGAAAGAGAAAGAAAGAAAGAAAGAAGAAATTCTGTTTGTTAAACAGACTGTGCTGTTTCAAACAACATGTATGTATGTATGTATGTATATATGTATGTATGTATGTATGTATGACATTTATTTGCTACCTATCTGCTATCCAATGAGCAATGAACAATCATAAAACACAGTGGATAAAATCATTAATAAATACAAACCATTAACACCAGATGGGAAAGAAGGGAGTCAGACATACTGGGTGTGGGTGTGGAGATGGGATTAAGTTTTAGTTAGTCAACTACCTCCAGTATGAAAATCATCCATTGTATGAATGGAATGGAATGTTGGAATGTTTATTTAATTTGTATGCCGCCCCACTCCCGAGGGACTCGGGGTGGCTAACAACCAAAAGGGGGGGAAGGGGATACAAATAGGACAAAAGACAGACAGAGTAAAAACAACAACAATCATAACATTTCAAGTGGGGCTGGAAATTCATCAGCCCCAGGCCTGCCGGAACAACCAGGTCTTTGTGGCTTTGCGGAAAGCCTGGAGGGTGGTGAGGGTCCGGATCTCCACGGGGAGATCGTTCCAGAGGGCCGGAGCAGCCACAGAGAAGGCCCTCCCCCGGGGATTTGCCAGGCGGCACTGGCTGGTGGATGGAATTCGGAGGAGGCCTAATCTGTGGGATCTGATCGGTCTTTAAAAGTAACGACCAGCACCTTGAAGCGTGTCCGGAGCCCAATAGGCAGCCAGTGCAGCTCGTGGAATATAGGTGTAACATCGAATGTCTAAGTTTTGGGAGAAGTACTAAGTTTTATATAAATTACCAAAATGGTACAGGATAAGTTGCTAATTTTAAATTTTATGAAGCATTCAGTCATATGTCATTTTCCTCTAAATAGAAATAGCTTCTCCATTGCTTTCATCCATATATTTAGGAATATGCATTCAATATATTTAAATTATAATTATGTGATATAAATCTCATGAAATTAATAGTTAATACTCAATATGTTGCCTGAATTTTCTGTCTCCTGGTTAGTACTATCACTTTAAGCCTATTTTTATAACTTAGGCATATGTATGCTAGTTATGGCTGGACATTTCATTTTTGGGTGCTTTAAATCATATTTGATCATTAAAATTGTTTTCATTGAGCTACTTTTTATACAGAGGGTAGCCTTTTTAAGTAGACATCTGCTCACACAATGGGAAGTTCCCTTCTGCTCTTCCTCTCTGCATCCTCTGTGCTTGCCGAATTTGCTCTAATTGAAATAAGATAGTAATTTCTTGGTTCTTTTTTAAGGAATAAAGACTCTAAAATGTAAAGTTATAGATGCAGCATTGTTTTTAAAAATGCAACAATTTGACATCTAAATTCTCAAAATCTCATGGATTTATTGTGCTGGTTCATATTCCATATCTATATCAATTGTTGTCTTAAATGCATCTATTGAATGTCCTGTTTGCAAATAAATTCTCATGAACCTTCACAGTTGGCCATAGGCATTTATGGGAATTAGAATAGCACAGGTAGTCCTCGATTTACAACAGTTCATTTAATGATCATTGAAAAAAGTGACTTATGACCATTTTTCACAGTTAACGACCATTACAACATCCCATGATTATGTGATCAAAGTTCAGATCAGTGGTGGGTTGCTCCCGATTCGGCCAGGTTCAGCTGAACTGGTAGTATCGATGGCGGGAGGCCCCACCCACCTGCCCACATGTGCAGAAGCATTGCGTGAGCGAATGCGGGAGCACACCTGAACCAGTAGTAAAAATATTTGCAACCCACCACTGGTTCAGATGCTTGGCAACTGGTTCATTTGCGACCTCCTCACAAGCAGAGTCAATGGGGAAGGCAATTCACTTAACAACTAGGTTACTAACTTATCAACTGAGGCAAGAAAGATCATAAAACTCACAAGAAATGTCTCACTTAACAACAGAAATTTTGGATTTCAATTGTGGGGTTGTGAAGACTACCTGTGCAATATTTGGAATCTTGCTTATTGCTAATCAAAGACACATCTCTGTGTTATACTTTTTGTGATGAAAAAGTAGTGTGAACTATTAGCATATGTAATAACTCAAGTTTCTCTAAGATCATCTGAAGTGCTCTCATGATATTAGCTTTTGGGAGTGGTATTATTATATTCAGTGGATGACATTCTGACAGCAAATGGTCACAGTGTGCTTATGTTTGTAAAACTTGCTACTGTGGTTGATTTCTGTATCCCTCATTATCATGGTGAGCCTCTTCTGAAGGTGTTTCTCACTGCTGTTTTTGAGCAGTGGTCTACAGAAGTGGAACTCCAAATGGGTCTGACCAAGACAAGATAGATTGCAGCACTAACCACCCATGATTTGGTGCATTCTCTTATTAGCATTTTAGTTTATGTCATCTTTAACTTGTGGCTTGCAAGGATTCCCAGATTACCTTTGCAGGTATGAGATGTGTTGTTTCTGACAGTGTACCTCCCCATCCCATCCCCAAATACCATATTTTTCGGACTATAAGACGCACCGGAGTATAAGATGCACCTAGATTTCTAAGAGGAAAACAAGAAAAAAATAGTTTTTGGCCTCCGCGCCCCCAGGAGCACTTTGCAGGCCTCCCAAACCCTTCACGGGTCCCGTTTGTGCCAAAAACGAGCCCATTTTTGATGAAAACAGGATGCAGAGGAGGGTTTTAGGAGGCCAAAAACAGGGCTGTATTCAGTCTATAAGATGCACAGATATTTCCAGCTACTTTTTTGGTGGGAGGAAGGGAAAAGTTCATCTTATAGTCCAAAAAATTCAGTAACTAGATATATTCCTACCACAAGTTTGCATTTTCCACTTTTTAGCTTGGAATTTTAAAACTTACTGTTCATTCAGTTATTTTTCCCCTAAGGGCAGTGTCACAGTTATTTCTTCAAACTTGTTATCAAAATGTCCGATATTATAGAAATCTAGTTGACAGACGATATGCAGATAATAGAGCTAGCCATTATGCAAAGGAGTTATGAACAATTAATGTATTTAAGTGCTTTATATACTTTGCTTAGGTTTTACTCGGTTTACTTAACATCCTGATTTATTATATAGCGGGTACCACTTTTTGATAAAGATCAAGTTTATATTATGCAGTGAAATAAAAGTCTTGCAATTGTCATGTTACGAATACTGTTTCAAGTGGAAAACCTTTGGCTTAAGTGAAAGTAGATTGTTTGAATACCCCCTCCCCCAATTTAAAGTGTTGTTCATCCCCTATATTTGGCTGGAATTCTAATTTATGTAGGAGATTAGGAGAATAAATGCTCCAGGTGGGACATTTCATGGGTCTATCAGTGTTATGTTTGTATTTCTAAACTCAAAACATCTACTGCACTTCCTATGTGTTGCTTGTATTGGCTACTAATATTTTCCTATTATCACTGTTAGTTTTGGCGTCCCCTAACATGGAAAAACCCACTGTATTACCAACAATGGCATATTGTACTTAAAATGTGACAAATTCTTTTTAAAATCCCCAACAAATTATTTGTTTAATCTGTTAAACAATTTACCTACTATTGAAGGTAGTAGGATACATTTCTTGCAAATTAGTGTCCTCCGGATGCCCTTGATTTTAATTATAGCAGCTGGAAATTATAGAAGGTGAAATCAATACAGTTAGAGGATATCAGATGATAACAGAAGCAGCCATTTGAAGACCTTGTCTAGGTAGACTGGTCCCATTTTTCTTTCCTTTTGTTGGGTTCTTGTTCTGTTTCATTTAAATCAGACTTTCCTTTTGTGCATAATGAACGTGACCCGTCAAAAGCGCGGACGACAAAAGCGCGATCGACAAAATCGCGCCTTTGACGTCATCACAGCGCGACGAAAAAGATCGAAAAATTCAAATAAAAATTAATAAAAATTAAATTAAAGCAAGCCGATTCACATAAAGGTAAGGGTTAGGGTTAGGGTTAGGGTTAGGGTAAGGGTAAGGGTTAGGGTTAGCTTTAGAGCGTTAGCGTTAGCGTTAGGGTTAGGATAAGGGTTAGCGTTACGTTTTTCGTTACTTTAACGGTTAGGTTTAGGGTTAGGTTTAGGGTTAGGTTAAGAGTTAGGGTTAGGGTTAGGTTTAGGGTTAGGTTTGGGGGGGTTAGGGGAAGGTTTTAGCTTTATTTTTACATTTTTTCGATCTTTTTCGTCGCGCTGTGATGACGTCACAGCGCGCTTTTGTCGAGCGCGATTTTGTCCTACGCGCTTTTGTGGTGGAACCCATAATGAAATGGAGGCAACAGATTGTTGAAAGATGTAAGGATTGTAAAATTTCAGGGCTTAATTGAGACACTTTAGAAATGAAAAGAAATATAAGTACATACTGTACTTGAAACAGCTACATGTACATTGTTATTTCAAAGAAATAAAGTGATTTGGAGTCCAAATCCTCTTGTGATTCTCTAAAACAATGTTTTGTACAAAATACTGTTCATTTAGATGTAATTATTCAATATAGTGGATGAATGATACAGAAGACCAGGGACATATATTGTCTTACAGCATCTTGATATGAGTGCCTTTGCAACATAGGCTTTAACAATATATTAATAGTTTTTGGATTAGTTTGTATATTCACTAGTGGCTGTTAAATCAAGATGAGACATGAAGCTCTGTCTCTTGATTTTTTGAAATCGCAATGATGTAAAAAAAAAAACCTGGTGAATTTGAACAGCATTACTAGGAGTGCTGAATTACTAGTTATCTGGGAATAATCTACTAAATGAGCCATTTTCTGGTAGCAATAACTATACATATAGAATTCTTACAACACACAGTTGTCTGCATGTAAAATCTGTGGCTACGCATACACACCATATCACATTATGCAAGCATATGCATTATGCACATATATATAATTTCAGACACACAGTATGAGTGGATACACTTCCCACAATTTTCTGGAGATACTTGGTTTAGTCAAGAATGCAAACCGTATGTAACAAACTCTCGGTCAGAACAGTTGATCCCATGTGATTTTAAGTGCGTTTGGAACTTTCCAAAGCAGTTGGCCACGAGAGAAAAATGAAACGAGTTGGAAGAAAAAGACATCCAAAGGACTCTAACTGCTTGTGGAACTAGTTTGGGGGTATCCTGTTAGGAAAGTGTATGTTTGTTCATACACATATTTGTGAGCCGGGATTTTTGATTTGAAGATGAATCTTCCCTTTGATTCTCCTGCTGCAAAAGATGGGTAAGACCAAGTGGCATAATTATTGTTAGTATACTCCTCTGTTCCCTGTGATGATTCCAAAAGCTCTTGCACAGTTCACTGGTATTATTGTAGTTCTTTGGCTGCAGGATACTTGGCAGCTGTTGCACCCCACTGGCAAATCCTATTCATACTTCTTTTCTATTCACCATTGCTGTTGGAGAATTGATTTCTCCCTCCTCTGCTCTAACCTTTCCCAATTCATTTTGGATTGTTCAGTGTGAAACATTTTAATTTCATATCATAAAGCCATTCAGCTTTCACCCGTTTCCTTTTTGTTTTTTTAACTTGTCACTAGGGTAACAGCAGAGCATGCTTCCTCTAGGCAATCAGCTTTATATTTTGCATGCTTAATGTTGCATTAAGTGCTTGCATTTTTGTTTAACCTTCTTAAATAATCTAAGATCAATCTCATGAAGAACTAATGTGATGTCTCTTCTAAAACTCTCTTAAAATGTCAGAGATGATTGGTAAAAACCTGAAAGAGTGAAATAGAATATAAAAATCTTCTCTACATAAGTAATGATCTCCTCCAACAGATAGACACAAATGTAATGTTACCCAACATAATTATTCATATAGCCTGTAATGCACATTACCTTTCTAGCATTTATAATTGGAAATAAAAATGTTTACACATCACCACGTTAAGGATGAATGTTAAAAAGACTTTTTTTTAATATTTATTATATTTATGAAAAGTACGTTTTTGTGATCCTGGTATGAAATGATTGACTTCTTTCTCTTCTTCACATTTGCTCTCATCCTATTTTTCATTTCTTACATGAATTTATGAAACTCTCTTTGGATACTTCTAAGAGTAACATTAAATCAATTTTTATGCCTCATAGACAAAAGTTGCAATCTCCATTGTTTTCTCTGTCTCTAACTTCAAATATAAACAAGTAGATCTTTTATTATGCTTAGATAGAAGTGCATTAAATGAAAACACTAAAGTGATTTTTAGGATGTTAGACAATGCAATTGATACTGTTATTTTCTAAAGTTTTTATGCTATATATTTTAGAAAGTGTCTTAAAAATAATATAGCTGATATTGTTATATTTGTTTGCTGTAGTTACTCACACCCTAATGTTATTTTTTTTCCCTTTGGTCTTTTCCGTTAGCTTACAAAAACAATTTCTTGGGCTAATTTTATAAGCCTTTATTCTAGTTCCTTGTTTAAATTAGAGGGAAAGCTACTTTGTTATCATGTCTGCCAAAAAGTGGTTTGGCAAGGTTTGTGACAGAATTTAGCCCAAAAAACCTAACATATGTAGCAGTTAATTTACTGGTAGCTTGACCCTCATGACAGAGCTGTTCTTACCAAAAAAGAATTGATTTGCAATATGATATTTAAGATAGAAGTAGGCTTTTAAATGAAGCTTATGTCCATCACAGTCAACCATATTAATCAAAGAAATAATATGATTGAACTCAAACAATCCCAATCTGTTATCAGATGACTAGGAGCCTCCATAAATCCAAATTATTATTATTTAATTATTACAACAGGAAGCTGTAAATCACACCACTCGGTGTTTGTGTATGTGGGGGTGCTCTGCATAAATGGACAAACACAGGTCTACATCTTTATTAAATGTGAGCTCTTCGATCTGTTTTCATTTCATTAGTGATTGTTTGCATTTTTCTCTCTCCCTCTTTTATACTGTACCCAGGCATGCTCATATGATACACATGTGGTTTGCACTCATGCTGCTTTTCAGCTTGGTTAGAATTTTGTTAGTAACAAGCACTTACGTATATTGGGGAAAAAATACATTACATATATTGTGCCAAGAAGCACAGGGCAAGTGGAGAGATGGAGAACAGTGTGACAAAATGATGAGTTGCTAACAAATATTTGCACTGGTTGTAACCAGCTCTTCCTTGCTGTTGTTCAGTCATCTTGTATCTCCAAAGCCATTTCAACCACCCACCCACCCCCAGCCCTTTTTAATGAATGTGTAGCTACTGATATTTAGAAAATTGTTTAAAGAAACAGTGCAGATTACAGCAAATGACCCAGTTCCTCTTCATTAAGATTGTTGGTACAGATAGAAAGTTTATTTAAAATGTCCTTAACATTAGTATCGCAATATTTTGACACTTTCTTTTTATCTTTGTTGATTACCTTTTTTTCAAATTACACCCCCCCCCCCAGTCAGCTATGCCTTCCTTTTTATACTTCTTGACCAATCATGAAAGGTGAATAGGTCTCCAAGTTACAAAAAAGGTAGGGATTTTAAAAGCAGTTAAAATCAGCTTTTGAAAGGCAGTTATTTGTATCAGTTTGAATGAATCAAATCATATCAGTCTCATGTTGAAAAATCATTTTAAAATGCTTAACTCCTCTCCATCTGAAAAATATACAGTACACTTACAGATACCAAATTCCAGTGATTCCAGCAATTACTCATTTATGAATCTTTGCTTTCTCTGAAAAAAGGAGGAATTTTACGCTTTCTTTTTATTTTGTATTAATGTTATCTCACATCCTTCATCAGTATTTGCTTTATAGAAGTTTAATTTAATTACCCTTTGTCTTTAGCAGCAGTACATCATCTCTAAGAGGAATGCACATAATTTGTATAATAAATACTGCCATAAAATATATTACAGAAAACTCTGGGGCATAGATAAGTACAGTGACACATCATTATAAACAAATTCAGAATGTTCCCTAACAAACCTAATTCTTTCTTATTTTGAATTGATAGACTAAATTATTCCATTGTTGCTAATGTTTTCATGAAACATCTCCAAATGAGATAAACTTGTTTTCCGACAAGAAGACAAAATCCAGTTCTTAAGATAGGCAGTTGTAATTCTGGCCCCAAGGACATCTTGAAGTAGATTATTTTGGATGGGTTGCTGTCTAGACAAGAAATAAAGTCAATCCCACAATTCAAGACCAGGTGAAGAACTGATTGAGTGGCAGACTGCTGGAAAAGACTCTGAAAAAGACTTTGAAGCTCGATAAGCAGGTGATTTTAAAGTGTTTGAAAGAATTTAATTGCAACTTCCATTTAGCGAATTGAATCATTTGTTGAGTCTCCATATGAACTATACCTATTAGCTAGACAGGCAATCCTTAGAATGCAGACATTCAACCACAATATGTACTTGATAGCAGACCATTGTTATCATTACAGAAACCATCACATTGAACGTAGCAGTTATAAGCTGATAAAAAAGCTAAAATTTAAAACTCTCTCCAGCCAGTATCACCTCCTTACCCACCCCCATTAATTTTTAGCTCACCTTGCATTTGTTTTGGGAATGATTTATTTTGAAAAATGGCTGATTCTTTTTGAGGGAGAGAGGAAAGCTGTACCTGCTTTAAACTTTAAACGTTCTCTGAAACGGTGGCATGGTTCATTAAGGCTAACAGAGAGTAGAGAAAATACTTTGGCCACCTAATGACAAGGAAGGACTCACTGGAGAAGAGGCTAATGCTGGGAACGATTGAGGGCAAAAGAAGGAGGAGATGACAGAGAATGAGAAGGTGGATGGAGTTACCGAAGCAGTAAGTGTGAGCTTAAATGGACTCCAAAGGGTGGTAGAGGACAGGAAGGCTTGGAGGAACGTTGTTTATGGGGTCAGAAATAACTTCGCAACTAATAAAAACAACAAAAGTAAGGAAGCCTTAGCAACTGAGTTATGGGATCTGAAATGATGACCCAAAGGGGCCTGGGTTATCTAGTTCCATCAATTATTCTGAACTGAATGATTATCAAAGAGTAATATCTACAAATGTAGTGAGTGTAGCTTGTTTCTAAAAGTAATGGAATGTATGAACAACCCCAAGGAAAGAGGGGAAGAGATGCTGCCCAGGAAACAATTTGACAAGAGTGGCTTAATGTCAGAGAAAGAAACTCAAGTACAATCCACCTTACCGGATCAAGCAGTTAAAAATGGAGGTGGGAAATTTGTGCCTTCAAACTTACCAGATTCTGTTAAAGCTATTTACAATAAAGTAAAATTGGTTCATCTTGTCATTTTTCCTGTCAGATTTTTTTTGGAGTTGGAGTTGAGTTTATTTATAGGCCGCCCTTTTCCCTGAGGGGACTCAGGGCGGCTAACAACTTGTATGGGAGGGGAAGACATACAATAACATAAAAACACAATGTATAATTAAAACCAAGCAACATTCATACAACATTCGGGTGGGGGCGGACTATGGTCTTTACCCCCAGGCCTGGCGGGATAGCCAGATCTTGAGGGCTGTGCGGAAGGTCTGAAGGGTGGTGAGGGTACGAATCTCCACGGGGAGATCGTTCCAGAGGGTCGGAGCTGCTACTGAAAAGGCTCTCCTCTGCGTAGTTGCCAGCCGGCACTGGCTGGCAGATGGCACTCGGAGGAGGCCTAATCTGTGAGATCTTATGAGTCGAGAGGAGGTGATTGGCAGGAGGCGGTCTCCCAAGTACACAGATCCACTACCATGAAGGGCTTTGTAGGTAGTAAGAAGCACCTTGAAGCGCACACGGAGATCAACAGGTAGCCAGTGCAGCTCGCGGAGGATAGGTGTTATGTGGGTGAACCGAGGTGCACCCACAATCACTCGCGCGGCCGCATTCTGGACTAGCTGAAGCCGCCGGATGCTCTTCAAGGGCAGCCCCATGTAGAGCACATTGCAGTATTCCAGCCTAGAGGTCACGAGGGCGCGAGTGACTGTTGTGAGAGCCTCCCGATTCAGGTAGGGTCGCAACTGGCGCACCAGGCGAACCTGGGCAAATGCCCCCCTGGTCACAGCCGACAGGTGGTAATCAAAGGTCAGCTGTGGATCCAGGAGGACTCCCAAGTTGCGAACCCTGTCTGAGGGGTGTAAAATTTGGCCCCCCAGCCTGAGCGATGGAACACCAACCAAATTTTTGGGAGGGAAACACAACAGCCACTCGGTCTTTTCTGAGTCTTTACTGAGATGGCTGACAAATATTTTAGAATTATTTTCCGCATTGTCCAAATGCTATATTTTCTTTTGCCCTTTGTTCTCATTCACCTATTGAGAAACCATCTAATATTGAAAATCTTATAGCAAGCAATGTATGTATGTATGTATGTATATGCATGTAAGTATGTCTTGACAACTTTGAACACTGGGCCTTATCTAACCAAATGAAATTCAGGGTATATCAAAGTAAGGTTTTACACTTAGGGGGGAAAAGCCAACTATATAGATACAGAGTAGGTGAAACTTGGCTTAATGCCAGTAACTGTGATAGAGATCTTGGACTCGTTGTGGACAATTATTTAAATGTGAGGCAGCCACCAAAAAAGCCAATGCAGTCCTTTGCTGCATTAATAGAGGGATAGAATTCAAATCACATGAAGTTCTAGTAACACTTTACAAAACCTTAGTAAGTCTATCCTGAGAACACTACATCAAGTTCTGGTCACCACAATATAAAAAAAAAAACATTGCGATTTTAGAAAGAGTGCAGAGAACAAAAATAAGAATGATTAGGGGACTGGAAACCCCAAATCATTTAAAAATTTAGATTTGCCTGCAGTGTAGAGAGCTCTTATTTCAAAATGAATCCTCAGTTCCCTTCTCTGTAATTAGAAGGGTGCTTGAGCAGGGGATTGGACTAGAAGATATCCAAGACCCTTTCCAACTCTATTTTTCTATATTCTGTGTTCTATTCATCAAAATTAAGCATTCCATGCCATAATTAGAGCTCCCAAATATACAACGATGGTCACCACAGTTCTGCATTTGTTTTCTGTGCCCCGAATACTTCATATAATATTCATGTGAGGTGCTATAATTGTTTTCAATTCAGATATCAAAGCCAAATAATTGTTATTGAATAGTTTCAAACTATTGCTTGACATCCTAATTTGGTAGTCTTTTTACAGATGATATGTGAGTTTATGCAGCATTGGCATTAAAAATTAAATCAATTTTGATACAACTTCAGAGATCTGTGACATTGAGTCTTTATTGATTAGCCCTCGGGCCATATCAAAGTGCAGAGTTTCAGAAACAAATCATTATTAAAATTTGATAAAAGCAATTTAAAATAGAATTTGATAAAATACAATTTAAAATGGAATTGGAATAAAATACAGTCTAAAATGAAATTGGAATATAATACAATAATTTAAGATATAGATAAAATATGATAAAATTATAAAATTATATTAATGTCAATGTCAACTTCAGAGATCTGTGAATGTTGTAAAGAAAATTGCCATGTCATCCAAAATCATACGTTCATAGAGTTGCATATTTTAAAGAATGTATATATGTGTGTATATGTGTGTGTGTGTGTGTGTATGTGTGTATATGTGTGTGTGTGTGTATGTGTGTTGTATTTGTGCTGATAAATATATAAAGGGAGACTAGTATAGATCTATTTCAAGCTATTTAGCTCTCATCAGCTAGCTCTCATCAGCTCTCATATATATATAAAGTTAAACTCAACAGCACAGTTTGGTTCTTCCTTTCCTGCACTCTGTAATGTTCTTTTTGTCTTTGAGCTTGAGAGAATAAAAAAAATGAGAGTCAGTTTTGTACAGAAGGCAAAAGGCTAGAAAAATAGAAACAAAAAGTTCTGCTTTTAAGCTTTCTAAAATGTTTTAAACTGTTTTGTGTGAAAACACTGATAACATTTAAATAGGAGAGCATTTTTTCCTTTGTTTGGCAATCAGCTTCTGTTTAAAATTCTTTTCATCTTTATATCCAAAATTCTGTATTCTGCATAGCTAAAGAC
Organism: Thamnophis sirtalis; assembly: GCF_051295495.1. NCBI lineage: Eukaryota > Metazoa > Chordata > Lepidosauria > Squamata > Natricidae > Thamnophis > Thamnophis sirtalis. Next base: position 24,818,289 of record NW_028261392.1, on the reverse strand, counting down.
ACTGTAAAAGATGTCTCTGGATTTGAACTTTTAAACAAATAATGCTGAAATTGTTTTGTCTTTTCTGCCATAAAATGGGTGGTATGCGAACTGTTAAAAATCTATTTGCCTTTATTCCCCTTGCCCTTCCCTTTAAAAGAAAACCACAATTTTTACGCTAGATCTAAAGTTTCATTAAAATTACTTATGCCCTGTCCCAGGCATTTTAAGTGGGCCATCTGTCTAAACATCTCTCTATTTTTTTTTCTGATCATTTCCTCAACTTATTCATGAGCCATGGGAGGGCTCCTTTGTAGTCTCCATGTAGCTGGTTCAGTCTACCCCCACAGAATACATTGATGTGCTTGCATAACATTTCTTTTCACAGTCCTGGAAATTCTCTGAACTTGATTCAGATGAATGGCCCACTTTCTGAAGTTTTTTTCCTCCCGCCCAAACCCTCCCCTCCTTCCAGTGGTAAAGATTTGTATTTAAAAATTGTCCTCAGAGGCTAAGAAATATAACATATTTATTCTTGATCATTTACAGGCCTCCAACTGTGAAAGTTATGATGAAGGATTTCTTAATTATGATTTGACCGTTGATATTGTTTAAAGTCAATGTATCATTTTTATTTAGTGGCTGAAATAGGTAATTGGGCAGCAGGAAAAAAAATAGCTTCTTAGTTTAGGTGAGTGTCACGCAAAATTGTTTTTCAATGCTGGGGTTGATTTGATCTCTGTGAATGTAGAAAAGACATAATTAATGTAGTTTTATTTTCTTTGTCAACTAATACTTCAAAATTTAATGAGACATATTCTCATAACTCTTAACATCTTTTAAGTATCATCTAGAGCGGTTGCAAATGTAGATGGGACTATCCATTTTTTTTTCTGCAAACCAAATAATTAACTTCATGCATGGAGGTAAATTGGTGACTATCAATGCTTAAATAGAATAAGGTAAAGGTCCCCTCGCACATATGTTCTAGTTGTTCCCGAATCTAGGGGGCGGTGCTAATCTCTGTCTCAAAGCCAAAGAGCCAGCACTGTCTGAAGATGTCTCCGTGATTTTTAGAATTGTTTGTTCACCTTGATCTCTACCTGCCATTTAGTTCTGACCTGTGGTTCCACATAAGCTGTAACACAGAGAGTGTCCATACCTTGGTAAACTGTTTTGGCAAATGGGTCAAACCAGGTGAGAGTTGCTGATGGATCTCCAACCCTTTGTGAGGTAGGGGATTTGTCTATCCTAGCAATAAGAAATCTGGCCCTGATGAAATTGAGCAGAGGAATAATCCAGTGGTCAACAATGCAAGCCCAGCATGTGTTATGGAATGATAAGAGCACAAGAAGACATTTAGACATCCTGGTCATGCACTGCAGCAGGTGAGGACCCCAGCTGTAATCGGTATCCATGCCACTGCATTAAAGTGACTTCTGCCAGGAAAGTGGGATTGCTCCTGTGCCATGGCTTTCCACTTAAAAGTCTCTCACACACAAGTTTTTATTGTGCAATTCAGTTAATTTCAAACATAATTCATTAAGTCTTGTGGCCTTGGGGAGTGTGAAGGAATGGAATGGAATTCTTTATTGTCTAAGTGGGATTTGGTTCACAGAGGAGATATGCGATTCCAAGATGGCCTCCTGGAATAGATGTGTCTCTATAAAAATAAGGGAAGCACATCAGACTGCAGATATTACAGGAATATTTCACTGCTGTCAATTGCAGACAATGCTTCCCCCCCCATTCTCCTGGACATACTTGCCAGAAAAGAACCCCTCAGAGTGTGGCTTTCGGCCAGAATGGGCTACAGCAGCCATGAGGCGAGTCCAGGAGAAATGTAACAAGCAGAACAAACCTCTTTACTCTGTCTTCATTGACATGACAAAGACATTTGTCACTGTATTCAGGATTGTCCTGTTATGGATAACGGAAGAAATTTGTGAAGTTGATTCAGTTGCCCTATGATGAAATGAAGGATAGGTTCTTCACAGTTGTGATAAATCACCTACATTTTCCGCTTCTACTGAGGTGAAGCAGAGTTGTGTGCCAGCTTCACACCTCTTCACTTGTACTTTGTCATGTCCTGACTGAAAGAGGGAGTGTAAAATCAAGTACCAATTGGACAGCTCTCTCTTTAACCTTCACCACTTAAACATATGAAGTGCCTCCATGCGGACATTCAAGAAACCCTTTTTGCTGATAACTGTATGCTCCTGGCACACAATGACAGTGATGTACAGTTGATGCTAAACAAATTCTCAGATGCCAAGCCTATTGAAACAGAACGTTCATTGCTTGCATTTTCTCTCGCACTCATTCATCGATTACTCAGCAGACTCTTGCAACTAAAGTGGACCCAACTTCCAGTACAAGAACATGGCATTTTTCAATCTGGACAAAAGGGACTCCAGCTGGGATCGTTTTTTGTTTTTTTTAATTCAGGTATTTCATAATTTGTTGGTTGTTTAAGTAAACTGCCTGTAGTTTATTTCTCCTGCCAGTAGCTTTATTCTTTTGGAATTGTTTCTTGTTCCCATTTTATCTTGATATGCATGTATCTCATAAAATGAAGATGTGTCTTTCTTACTATTGAGCTGTCCTTTATTGATGATAGCTCTAATTCTTTTGCAGAAGAAAAACTCTTTTATTTTTATCAAACGGGAAGCTCAGAAGTAGGGGAAGATAGCCCAATTATACTCCTTCTCCCTTTCCATCCTATTGCCATAAGAGTAGAAACCAAGAACTCAAGGTAATTTGCACCTCTGAGAGAAAATCCCAGCTAAAACCAGAACAACTGTCTAATCTTCAAAAAGATCTACTTTTCCTAATATTCAAAAGATGAAAAAGTGGGGAGGACTCCCAAACAGCAATAATAATCATGACCCTCAGGTAATTGTTAAACAATGAACCTCTGAAACTAAGTAATACCCAACATATAAATTTTATAAAACATGTTCCAAAGTTTTAGGTTTCACTAAAAACGTATGATAATCACTTTGTCCTATCATCAAGACAGCTTCAGGAAGAGAAACATTGGCTAATTTCAGAGAAATTAAGCCAGTGGCATCCACTGTGAATATCTGATCTTCTTGATCTACTGTCTGAGCTACATTATGGCTAAAAAGAACAGGTAATGAAGAGCTGTTCTAGATCTGAAGCCAGCAAATTAGTCAAGAAAAAAGTTTTACATGCAACATGGAGTAGCTTGAAGCTATTATAGAAGCCTTCTGCAACATGTCCATAGAAAAGCTATACGTACTAGTGAACTGGCTGTGAATATGTGGCCTTTTCTCTCAGCTTGTCCATGGTTCCAGATGGTGGATAACAGCATTACTACTCACACTCTCATGAAGCAGAAGCTGAACCCTGTGATTACTGGTTCAGTCAAACACAAGAGGGAAACTCACTGTTCCATAGCAGGATGGTTCAACTGTATGGATTTAAATCTTGGGAATAGAGCCTGAGCATGGATGTGTTGTGCCAGAATATAATATGGTATGGAAATTTCTCGATGCATCTATTTGCAACCGTTTCTAGCCTTACAATCAAGCATTGTGATTCCAAGTAGAAAGTAGAGTAGAAATTGCAAACTCTCTCTTCAGAAGGCCTTTTCTCTCTAAGATCAAGGGGCTGATCTTCAGACTGACAGCTTTAGAAAGGACAGTCCAGTTTTTATATGTCATATTAATATAGAGCAGTGATGGCAAACCTTTTAGGCACTGAGCGTCCAAACTGCGCATGCACATGCCCAACCTGAAAGGTGCACATGCATGGCATGCATGGATGTGTACAGGCATGCATGGATGTGCGCAGGCATGGATGTCTGCATGTGCGGGCATGCGCAGCAGAGACCCCGACCAGATGGCCGGTGGGAGGCGGGGCATTCCAACACCAGTAGTGTGGCAAGAAGTAAGATCTTTTTCTGTTGTGAGGCTCTGTTTTGTCGTTTGCAGGGAAATAGAAGCTCATGAAAGAAACGTCACAGAGATCTGATCTGGGGCGACGGCGTATGTGCCAGCAGAGAGGGTTCTGCATGCCACCTCTGGCACACATGCCATAGGTTTGCCATCACGGATATAGTCATTTTATCCCCATGCTTTGTGATGATATCTTACTAATAATAGACACGTTGAGTAGAACCTACTAAATTAATACTCAAGTAGTTAAATAGTTTACAGACAATAGGGTGATGGCAAGTCAATAAAAAAATTGTATATCTTTGCAGATGCAAAGCCTGAAAAAAACCAAGGCTGCCTATTAGTATTTTAATGCCAATAATAAGGAAGATACTACAGGTAGTCCTCGACCTATGACCACAATTCAGCCCAGAATTTCTGTTGTTAAGGGAGACATTTGTGAAATGAATTTTGCCCCATCTTACGACCTTTCTTGCCACAGTTGTTAAGTGAATCACTGCAGTTGATAAGATAGTAACCCAGTTGTTAAGTGAATCTGGCTTCCCCATTGACTTTGTTTGTCAGATGGTGACAAAAGGGGAACACATAATGTTGGGACACAGCAACGGTCATAAATACAAATCATTTGCCAAGCATCTGAATTTTGATCACACGACCATGGGGATGCTGGAAAGGTCATAACTATGAAAAACACTCATAAGTCACTTTTTTCAATGCCATTGTAACTGGGAACGGTCACTAAATTGTTGTCAATTGAGGACTATCTCTATTGCTGAATGGTAACAAAACGAAGTTACACAAACATATTTCTGAAATACCATTTAAATAAAAAGAACATTCTTTGCTTTCATTTATTCCAATGTAGCAGTAACAATTACCTTAATACTTGCGATAAAATCAAGCAGATCTAAGAGGAGTATTTTTGCTTGCAGAAAATGTTTTTGATTTCTCCTAGTAACATACTATCATTGCCATTGCTCCTTTTTTTTTAAAAAAAAATCCTCTGTAACTTTATTTTATTGAGAGAACCTTGTCCCTAAGTTTCCTCAAGCAATACATAGAACTATCTAGCTCAGGATTCTCCAGTTTGAACTGACAGTTAAAACAGTTTGACCTGTTCTGAACTTCGAACCCCCACCCTTCCACAGCGATTGCATGTTGGACACTTGGTAACTGGCCTGCATTTATGGTAATTTGCAGCATCCTGCAATCATGTGACTGTGTTTTATGACAGTTTTGCCCAAAAAATGGAGTTTGCTTCCAGTTTTCAGCAAAACTGGTCCATAGTAAACCATTGGCTTGAGGCGCCAAGTTTGCTTAAATGGTTACCACGAATCGACTTGCACATGGGTAACCCACTTTATAGCTGTCATGATTTGTGACCATAATAACAAGCTTCGTTATAGTAAGTTGAGGACTACCTACTGGTCCTACTATAGGTAGTCCTTGTGTTATGACTACAATTGAGCCCAAAATTTATGTTGCTAAGTGAAACATTAAGTGAGTTTGTCCTGCTTTATGACTTTTCTTGCTGCAGTCGTTAAGTGAATCATTGCATTTGTTAAGTTAGTAACATGGTTGTTAAGTGAATCTGGATTCCCCATTGACTTTGCTTGTCAAGATCGCAAAGGCTGATCACATGACCCCGGGACACTTCAACTGTCATAAATACGAACCACTTGCTAAGCAGCTGAATTTTGATCATGTAACCATGGAGATGCTGCAACGGATGTATGAAAAACTTTTTCAGTGCTGTTGTAACTTTGAAATGTCACTAAACAAATGGTTGTAAGTCAAGGACTACCTGTATGCTTTTTAAACTAAAGATATAAGGAATTGTACCTCAGATATGTCATAAATCTACTGTATTGAACAATTAACCTTATAGAATAAATCCAGGATTTATCTAGGATACCGAATCTTTTAAATCTATGAATTTGCTGTTATAGTTTAAGATTGATTGCTTTATATACAGATTATAGTTTTAATTTACATACTGTAGTGTACATCGAGAATTCAGTTCCATTATTAATAATTGTTTGTCGTCTACGTTTCTGGTTGTTAAGAAGTTTCTTGATGATATAACATATCTTCCTAAATGGGCTTAAGTTCACTAGGCTTCCTTTTCTATAGATGTAATTAAGAAAAATAGCGTGGTATAGGATTATTTGTAGTATTTGTAGAGAACTGAAAAGAGATAGGCTTCTGGTGTAATGAAATCACTAAACATATGTTGAGTTATAACAAGAGCATACAATCACAGGAGAGGAACTCAAGGAGAAAAGTGGGCCAATTATGATAATGAACAGGTAGCCACATGAAAAGGATGGAAGAGAGCATAGGGTAACAATGTGAAATTATGATTAGCATGGTAAGCAGCTGGCATAGCCTAAACATTGTCAGATGTCTAGAACATCACAGCTGAATGCAGTTTAAGGACAGTGTGAAAGGACAAACTCCTTGATATGATTGTAAAGGCAGTTATTGAAAGAAATAAAGTTTGCTCTGGGAGATTAGTAATTCCCTGAAATTGTCATTTTAGAAATCTTGTACATTACTGATTGGAATACTGGTCTAAACTCATTTATATGCTTCTTGTTCTTTGAAGTGTTTCTTTCCAGAAATATATTCAAATATTGCTTCTTTCTCTTAAAACTTGTAATTTGATCTGTTTTCAAAGACTCGATGAATTTACAGTAAGGAAATATTATGTATTTTTCTTTGTTTTAACACTAGGATCCTATATTGCAGCTTTGTTGCCATTCTTATTAATAAGAAAATAGTTCAACTTGTTTATGTTTTAAGATAAAGTAGGAGCACAATATTTCTGACATTGCTTATTTACAAAGCAGCCCTAACTCTCAGAGGAGAATTAGAATGTAGATACATCTGCCTCCAAGCTACCATTATGTCATGTCAGACTAAAGTGTTTAGGGTCTTGTTTCAAGACTGAGCTTAAGCCTCCCTCACAAACCCGTAAAACCAAAGACCGTAACATAATTGACACCCTTGTTCCCACCGCAAACTAGCATAAGTTGAGTGGAGTTTGAAGAAGCAGATTCATCACTTTTTTCTTTACAACTAAAAGCTTCTCTTAACCAGCTTAATTAACTTAACTGAAGGTATTTATAATATGTTCCCTTGTTTTGTTTTAGGATTTCCCTTGCTCAACCTGATACAAAAAAATGGGAATTGTATGTCCAGCTTGGAGACACAACTCATTCCGTTGTAGCTTCTCATCAAGGATCCACTTACTTTGTAAGTATTCTCACTATTGTAATAAATAACATTTTGTAATTGTGTGGTATATTTGATTAAGGTGACAAGACTTAGACTGAATAAAACATCTGAATAATTTCCAGAGAGGGATATTTCTGTTTATCTGCTTCTAGGAAATCAACTTCTTGTACCTTAAAGTCTCTCAAATGTATTTTAATTTAATATTTTGGGGGCTTGATTGATTTTATCCAAAGCACCTTATGTAATATAATCATCAAAAACGTATGTCAGAATAAATGTACAGGTTAGTCATGAACAACCAGACCCAAATGTACGGGTGGTCCTTGACTTATAACCGTTCATTTAGTGACCATTCAAAGTTACAATGGCATTGAAAAAAGCCACTTATCATTTTTCACACTTACAACTGTTCCAGCATCTCCAGGATCATATGATCAAAATTCAGATGCTTGACAACTGACTCATATGTATGATGGTTGCAGTGTTCCAGAGTCACATAATCACCTTTTGCGACTTTCCGAGGAGCAAAGTCAATGAGGAAGCTAGATTCACTAAACAACATTTTTACAGATAACTGCAGTAATTATATTAACTGTAGCAAGAAAGCTTGTAAAATGGGGACAAAACTCACTTTAAAAATGTCTCGCTTAGCAACAGAAATTTCAGGATCAATTATTGTCGTAACTCAAGGACTACCTGTATAGAATCCAAACTAGCTACTTTATGGTTCTATACCTACTTCCCAGACTACAGATTTGCCTGGAAAGACTAGATAAGGCTCAATGGCATTTAAAGGGGGGGGGGCAGTCAGACCTTGCCCTCTATACAGCATGTTAATTCCCCATTTGAGCCCTCCTCGCAACTGGGACATATGCTCTCTTAACAGTACAGTTCAGCTTCAAATAGGAAAAGGTGTTTCAGAATGCACATGGGTTCACATCAGGGGTGGATTCCTGCCAGTTCTAACCTCTTCTATAGAAGAGGTTCCACAAATCTACCGTGCCGTTTAGAACCAGTTCCAGCTCCCCCCCTGCCTGTCCACACCACGCTTGCCCTGCCCGCTGCTCACTGATTGGCTGGCTCACCAATTGTCCTGCCCACCTCTAAGAGTCCTATCTAAACCTTAAAGTCTTAAAGCTATAAAGTTTGAACATCCCTGGGGGTGGTTTTTTAAAGGGTTAGGGGTGAAAGGATCTTGTAACTTGACAGCTTTAAGACTTGCATGCTTCAAATGCCAGAGTTTCTGAACCAACATTTTGGTTGCTAAGCAAGAGTGTTGTTAAGTGAGTTTCACCACATTTTACAAGTTCGCCATGCCCACCCAGTCACATGACTGCCAAGTCACTCCCGCTCGGTCACATGGCTGGCAGGCCCTCCCCAATCCTTGCCACATCTCCCTTGCATCCTTGTATGCCCCTTCTGCCCTTCCCCATCTGACAGAACCTATTTGCTTGCTTGCAAGCATCTGGGGCTTGCAACTTCCTGCTGTCTTCCCCACTGACTTGGTTGTGGGGAGGTAGCAGGGGCAACCAGGTATTATTTGGCAACAGTAATCCCAGTCCCAATTGCTGTCTTAAGTCAAGGACTACTTGTATAATGTATGCCCTTCCTCAAAATCAGGTCCTTACTTAGCAATTATTCCATTCATTGTGAGCTACCCTGATCTTTCAAGAAGCTAATTTGTAGAGAATAATTTGGCTTTGAAATGATGTCAACATACTTCCTTCTTGAGATTATTTACAGGACAAAAATACTTTTAAATTTAGAGCAAAACTAATAGTAAAATTTAGAAACATAGATACACATAATAGAATTATACTGTCCTATATTCTGCTCCACAGAGACTGGTGAGGAACAAAAGAATAAATACAAATAATTGTGGAGTGACCCCCTCCTAACTCAGTCCTGCTCTCTCAATATTTGTTTGGTTTATTTTCCTCTCTGCTGTGTATATCTCTCAATTGGAAAACAGGAAACATGCTCATTTTTGATTCCCTCCTGATATTAAATATCTTGGGAATAAATCGAGATTTTTAGCTCTGGAAGTATCATATTTCCAACTGTTTAAATATCAAATATTTTATCTTAGAATTCAGAGTAGTTTTTGCTTTGTGCTTTTGTCTTTTTACTGTCCCTGCAATCACACCTGGTATGTTCTGATATGGAATGCAAAGAAACTATTTCTTCAGTGAGTTCACTTCCAACAAGTCTTTATCTTGCTTTGTGGTTGGAAACCAAAATAAGGAACAGTTATATTTGCAGATTTTCTAGGGAAAAGTTTCATATGCCGTCTTCTCACATCAGGAAATAATTCACTGCTTTTATGAAAGCACCAGCATGAAAAAAAAAAGTAAAGTTGTTAGTTTTAGCTTGAAATAGTTTTATTGTGATGTTTTGGTTCAGATAATGCATTTTGATTAGTTGGCAAACTTGTATTTTCTCCAGCAATATTTAGCATGTTTCTTCCATATAAATATGCATACTGTGTTGAAATATTTTCTTTTGAAGCACATTTTGTTTCTAATTTTTCACACTCATTTTTGTTTTGAAATCTTATGTCCATTGCTTTAGTGACCTTGTTGATTAAATATACCTTCTAACCATAATTGGGTTCCCCCATCATGTTTCTCAACTGCTGTCTTTAAATATGGATGTTAGTCCAACCTTGTATAGGGCCTCTTGTTCACATTAAAGGTAGTAAATGAGTATGAGGAAATAAATATTAAAAGTACTACTGTACAGACAGCCACACACAGAAATTACATATAGAGCCAAGGTGGCGCAGTGGTTAAATGCAGCACTGCAGGCTACTCCAGCTGACTGCAGTTCTGCAGTTCGGCTGTTCAAATCTCACCGGCTCAAGGTTGACTCAGCCTTCCATCCTTCCAAGGTGGGTAAAATGAGGACCCGGATTGTTGGGGGCAATATGCTAACTCTGTAAACCGCTTAGAGAGGGCTGAAAGCCCTATGAAGCGGTATATAAGTCTAACTGCTATTGCTAACTGCTATTTCAGCATCATTATCCTGAATCTATCAAGATATATATGGTAGGTTAGAAGATTATAGTTTTAGTTGGGCAATATGGATATGAGGTCCAAGTCAAAAGACAACACAGCGAAATCAATTGAGTCAAATCTGTTATTTCCTTCCATCTAATGGACAGAATATTATATAATATATACTCTCTCCTCAAGTGTCTGGAAAGGTATTTAAGGGCAATTGTTTTTCTTTATTTCATTTATCCTAACCAGCTCTATTTTCTATTATATCAATTATCTCTTTTTTAAATTGTTGCCCCAAGAGATTTTTTTTTCTGTTTATTTTTCTTATCAATTGTCCTAATGGACATATATTGACATATATTTTAGATGATTTGGCATTGCTTCTAAAATATGGCTTAAAATACTGGAATTCTGGGTTATTCAATGAAAGTGATGGGATATAGCATTCAACTTTTAAAAAGGAAATGCTTCTTTTTTATCTTCTGTACATTTCTGGATTCTACTGTGGAGCTTCAGTTAGGACATTCTAGAACTAACGAGTGCTTGATTCCTTCTTTTCTAGTTCATATGGCCAAGGGACATGTCTCTAGCTCTTTCTTTTACTTCTGCTGCAGGATCATCACGAAGAGTAGACCTCCTAAATAACCAGAGTTCATACAATGAAAATAATCTGTTGCAAAAGTCAATTTTAAAAGTTTTTTTCCGTTACTCTTTCTGTTTTATGTCTTTTGGGGGGTAGTAATATTTATTTTTCTCATTAGAGGGACCAGAATGAGTTCCATTCTATGTCATACCTGGCTTATGGGCATAGATCCATTTTTTAAGGAAAAGCTTTAGCAATAGAAGCAAATAGCTTCTAATGGTTATTCCTAATGTATTTTGAATCTTTCAAGAAGTTATTTGGTAGTCACTGTTTTTATTGCTAGGTCCTTGGTTTCGGGTCCCAGTGTTAGCAAACATCTGAACTCTGCTGTAAGCCCACACTGACTATGCCAGTCCTAATGTTTGGCATCACTGAAATAAATGAGACACACATAATTGCACAGTAGGTAGACTGTGACCAACTGCTTTGAAGTCATAGCTTATAACCGTGAACTCCTGCTGCTGGTTTGCCCATACTCAATTATATCTATTAGCATTTTCACGATAAAGTTGAAGTACCAGATATAAATCTGCCAAAGAAATAGTTAACTCTCTGTATCCCGAATATTAGCTCTTCATTTTTAACTGTTTCATTGATGGGACATGTCTGATGTGCAACTTATTTCATCTGGTTACAGGACCTCTGAAATTCATGCCCAGTGGGGAGATTTCTCAGAATGATGCTGCCAAAGCTTGCATTCTTTGCTCTAAATTTCATTGCCTTTCTCGGGGCAAGACAAGGCTTATTACCATGACTTTAATGTGGCTCTTAAGGCTTTATAGCATGAAAAGAAAATAACACTACTGTACTGACTAGATGTGCATCAGCTGTGACTAACTGTTTTGATGTAGCCTTTTCAAAAGACTAGAGCGGAGCTTTCTTTTTTGAAACGTGTAAAGCAGCGTAGACATAGTTGCTCAGATGGATCTAATTAGTCCTTCCTAGGGAATGGCTGCCTATTTGTTGCAGCTGAATTCTCATTGCGTTCACCCATAACTAGAAACACCTCAGTTCAAACACATTTTTTTTCCCAAACAGAAAGGGGTTTAAGGCTCCATGTTTTACTGCTTTTTGATGTCTGTTTCTCTTTAACAAAGAGAACCTTATGTTTGTACAACTGTTATTATTAAGAAAGCCCAGCTTTGTTGAAGAACTCATCAGTATCTGACGTTGGTAAAAGTAGAAGATGTTGATATATTAGGTAGGGAAGATCAGTTACATGTTTCTCACACAGTAGGCTCATTTATTAAAAATGAAGACAGTCTTATAAGTAGCGGAATGCAAATAACACGCATCTAGTCAGTCATTTATCTCTGTTATGACTGTTGCCAGCTCTAATCCATTCTTTCTCATGGCTGGCTGGGGGAATTCCGGCAATTGAAGTCCACATATCTTAAAAAGTTGCCAAGATCGAGAAATACTGCTCTAATCTCTCACAATGGTCTTTCCCACTCTGGTCACATTTGAACTAAAGATATTGGTGTTTGTTTTGAGGATCTTTTTAATGAATGTGTGTGCTTGTAATGTAACTTTGACTTGACGGCTTACGAATCTGGCCCCTCATGAATTTTAAAAAATGAAGCAGAAACTAGCATGAAGATTCTTCTCAGCTTTTTTACTCCAGTTTTTTTTTATATCATCAGATTGAACCATTTTAAAAGTAGGAGGAATTACTGCTGTAGCAATTGCTTTGGTGAGAGGGAGAAATTGCTGCTGTAGAGCTGATTTGGCAAGAAGTCTGGCAATATAAATAAAAGTAAATACTGAAGGAGGGAAAAGGTCTTCATCTTACGCTCTTCCAATTGCTCCATGTACACTAATTTATGTAGGAATGGGGACTATCATTTAAATTTCTGATTGGTTTTCATCCTGTAATCTAAATCAAAATATCAATGCTCATATCTCAGGTAGACCTTTACCCAAGTTTGTCTTGATTTCTCAGCAAGATCTGAGCATCTTGAACCTAAAGCTTGCAAAAATGCACAAGAAGATGAAAGTTTGTACTTGATTTTTCTAAAAAAAAAAAGGGGGGGGTACTTGAGAGACCGCCTTCTGCCGATCACCTCCCTCCGACCGATTAGATCGCACAGACTGGGCCTCCTCCGAACTCCATCCGCCAGTCAATGTCGACTGGCGACTACACGGAGGAGAGCCTTTTCTGTTGCAGCTCCGACCCTGTGGAACGACCTCCCCGTCGAGATCCGTACCCTCACCACCATCCAGACCTTCTGCACAGCCCTCAAGACCTGACTCTCCCATCAGGCCTGGGGATAGGTTCCCAATTTACCCGCCCGAGTGTTGACTGTTGAATGCAAGTTGTGTTTTATTATTTTCTTTCTTTTGTTCACATATTGTTTGTCTTTGATATTGCACCCCCTTCCCTGTGATTGTAAGCCGCCCTGAGTCCCCTCAGGGAAAAGGGCGGCCTATAAATCTTAATAAAATGACTAAAAAAAAATGACTAAAAAATAGCGCATAGTGTGTGTTGACCATGATAAATCTGACAATTATGAGACAATTTTCATAAAGCATTCTTTTTGTGATTTATTATCACATTATTTTAAAAAAAGAGGACACTGTGGTGATTGAAATTCATTCTTAGCAGTTTCAAAGCCAGAAATCTCACTTTTCTTAGTCATCAAAGCTCATTCTCTTAGAACAATATCTATTTTATGAGTGTAAAAATTTCTTTTTAACAAAGATCTGTGAAATTACAAAAAGGTCAGATATCACTTTTTTAAAAATAGCTTTTAGTACTCAATGGTTTCATTTAGTAGAAGCATTCTTATATTTTCTTCATTCTGTAAATAAAGCATTATCTAAAGTGATGTCAGAAAAGCCATACTTATCAGAGTAGTTCATATAATTTTGTATCTAGTCTTCCAAATTGGCCTGCCAGAAAGGTTTTTTTATAGAAATAAATGATCAGCTTATAATAATACCTTGTTCTCCGATTCATCACCAGATATCAGTATTCAGCATATTACCTTTGAAGTTAAAAAAATACTTAACTACTATAATTAATTGTCATCCATCGAGCTTTTACACGCAGTGCTTTTTTTTAATGATCTGGGACCACAAGAGTGCATTGTAATAATGATGCATAAATTACTTTTATATTATTTTAATTAACTTTTCTCCTTACAAACAAGCCATTTAAGAAAGTGATCATCTCTGGATCATGAACAGTATCAACTCTTATGTTTTATATGAAATACTTTTGTTTTTCCATAAATCTGTAGCCAATTTCATTAGATAATTTTCAGATTAATTATTTTCAATCTTTTCAAATAGATTCAAAGAAGAAAAACAAAAAGCAGTTGATATACTTAATTTAAATGGCCTCTCTCAAAAAAAGCTGCTACCTAATTTTTAACAATATAATCAAATTAATGTTGCATTTATCCTTAAAATAATTTAGGTATAATCATAGACCAAAACACTTAAATACAGCATCCAAGTACTTTTTGCAGTAAAAACTAATCATACCAAGATTACATTGCAGCCTATTCTTTTAAAATGATGTCTGTAACTTTTTGCTCAGTGTGTCCTTTTTTTTTCTCTTCAGGAAATATATTTTGGAACATTAAAAACCAAACCGTTGTCAGGTTGCTGGCATAATCCATTAAATGTAGTTATAGTTGACTGCATTTTGTGCAAGTTCACAAAATCACAGTTTATTTCTTATAATGTCTGACCATGCATAAAAGAGTTTAATGTATGGCAGAATAAAATTCAGGTCTTTTATCTGTTTTATTATGGCATTTAGCAGGTAGCAAAATAATTTTATGCTTAATTTCTTCCTTTTCCTTTTCTTTAAAAATAACCAATACAGTCCCCAACATAACTGTATTGTCTTAGATTTTTCCAATTATTTTTATTCAGTGAAAACAATATACTCTTTACTTACTGGAGAGCTTTGCTTTTGTAAAGGAAAATAATGTAATGTCAGCAACAAGCCATATTGCATGTAGATAGTCCTCACTTACCGACAGCAATTGGGACTGTCCACTCTGTCATTAAGTGTAACATCATGTGACCATGATTTGTGACTTCCTGCCAGCTTCTCCAGTGATTTTGTTAGGAAGATTATAAATAGTGATCATATGACCCGGGGATGGTATGACCATCAAAAATGTACCTGGCTTTCCAAGCACCCAAATTGCACTCTCATGACTGTAGGAATGCTGCAACTTCTGCAACTCTGGGGACTGGTCATAACTCTGCTTTTTTAATGCTTTGATCAGTGTTGAATGAGGCAGTAAGCAAGGATTACTGGTATCTGTATTTAATTTTGGTCAAATATTAACTAGGAAACGTATATAAAGCATTTTAAAGAAGATTCAGTTACATAGTTGTAATAAACACAAGCATTAAAGAAACATCACTCTGTAAGCTATCTTTAATTATCATAATTACAAGTAATCCTCAATTTACAACAGTTCATTTAGTGACCGTTCAAAGTTAAAAGAGCTCTGAAAAAAAATTATTTAGGTCCTTTTTTTACACAACCATTTCAGCATCCCAATGGTCCTGTGATCCAAATTCAGGCACTTGGCAACTGACTCATTTATGGCAGTTTCAATGTCCCTGGAGTCATAAAATCCCCTTTTACAACTTTCTGATAAACAAAGGGAAGTGAGATTCAGTGTTACTAAGTGAAGATCTTCAGTGATTCACTTAACGGTGGCAAGAAAAGTTGTAAAATGGAGTAAAACGATCTTCTCACAAGCAGAGTCAATGGGGAAGGCAATTCACTTAACAACTGAGGCATCCACTGAGGCAAGAAAGATCATAAAACTCACTTAACATATGTCTCACTTCGCAACAGAAATTTTGGGCTCAACTGTGGTCGTACATCGTGAACTACCTGTACTGTAGAAACAAGGAGAAAGAGGCTTCATAAGATACTGTCATGAAAGGTTAGCAATAAGCATGGAGCTGATAGTTCTGTATCAAGAGAACTGGAAAAGAAAAATAACAAATGGGCTAGTTCAAAAGAAGTGTGAGTAATTAGCATATGTGATGAAAGCAAAAGGGTCAAATTATAGAGTAAATACCAAGTGAGTGATTAACATAAATGTAGGAGTTTTATGGTCATTTGAATACAGTTGGGAATATAAATTACACAAAGTGCAGGGTGTGACTTCATAATTGAAACAATGCCTATTTAATGGCCATATTAAATGTTTTTATTAATGCTACTACTTCTACAATAGCATACTTTAATGTGATAACAAAATACTAATGTGTTTCAGTATAATTTTTTAGGAAGTAAAACTTCTGTATCTAGCTTCTTTTACTGGGAAATAATGTACTCCTTTTGGGTGGTAAATATTGTGATCAGGAGTAGGCTTCAAAAATTTTAGCAAGGTCTTCTCTGCCTGGTTGCTAGGCGTGCCTGGCCATGGTCAGTGTGGCTTATTCGGGGTCCTGCACCACAGGGGGGGCATTTTTGCCCTCCCTAGGCTTCGGAGGCGTTCCTCAAACCTCTAGGAGGGCGAAAATGACCTCCCCAGGCTCCAGAGGCCCTCTGGAGGCCGGAAACATCTGTGATAAGGAAACAAGATATTTGTAGGTACACACCTGCTCAATATGAGTCCAATTTATTTCCCAGTTGTTAATTTTACAACAATGCTGGTCAGAAATTAAAATATTAGTTTTCTGATAATTTATTAATAACTTTGCTGTGATCAGAACAGAGCTAGTGCCTAAGACACAGACTGGCAACAAATGCAGCCCGGTATGGCACTGCTGTGGCAGCTTTAAGCTACCAGTATGTGGCTTTTGCCACTAGTTGAATTTTTTATTTGGAAGGTTCTCCTGGTTGCCCCAGAATATAATTTGTAGGAGCAGAGAAAAGCATTTCCTATAGAACACTTAAAAGTGGTACCAGTAACATCATTTGCCAGTTTGTTTTAGTAGCTCAGGATAGAGTCTGTTCTCTGTATTTAATAAAAAATGTTCTTTCTATTTCTCAGAATAATGTAGTGTGAACAATGGGAGTGTTTTGAATGCGTAAATAACCTTAAGCCCTCTACTTTCATGTTTTGACAATGGAAGATTAACCAGATTTAAGTGATTTGCCATAAGTATTTTTCCTTTTCATATCAGATAAAACCAGTCAGCAACTCTTAATTTTATAAAGTATTGTTCCCTCATTGTTTCATGGTAGATACTTTGATGTGTTTTACTTTTTGTGTATTGAATTGATAAAAAGCTAGTGTGAAAACATTTCCATAAACTATTTGGAACATTCAGTTTTCCAATTTACGTAAGTACAGAGGAAAAGGTGTGCACACCCGGGAAAAAATTGGCACCAGATTAGGATTACCTACTTCCTTTACCTTTAGAAAATTACTAATTGGGTTAACCTTGATATGATTGTGGTTTTACTTTTTACAAGATTGCCCTTGACATAAAATCCTTTTAAAACATATTTTAGCCTATCAAGAATGTTCATAACCTTTTTTCTGATGAGAATACTTATTAAGCTTGGTATCTGTGTACGAATTGGAAAATTTAATTGAATAATGGAGTTTTCCATAAAAAGTAATGTTTTTAGTGTTGTTTCACTGAAGTGTTCTTTTTTTCAGAGATTCAACTCCAACATTTATATATTTGATTCTTTAATGTAAGATAGCAAATCCAGATTAAAGTTAATTTATACTAAATAGCAAGGATGGGCAGCATATTCTAGGGAAAGTACAATGACTGTTATTCAGTGTCAAGTGCCCTCCCAAGGCCATTTTAACAGGCCTCAGAATGTAACAGAAAAATAATTATTGAAGAAAAGTATTAAGGCTTTTTAATTTCAATTGCATTTAAATGTAAATAATAAGATTGCCTGAGAAGTCACTACCATCATTGGAAATTGTGAGCCTGTGCAGCATTACAACTTAAAAAAAAACATCAGAATTTTTGGTATTATTTCTAGCATTTTAGCAACAAACGTCTATTCAAAAATGCAAGGCAAAGATAGATTTCTCAAAGTTGAATCTGATATAAAAAGAATGTGTTTAAACCTCAGAGAATATCCTATGGGAAGAATTTGAATTCTGTAAGTTGATATTATCAGAGTGCCAGTCAGAGATGTACAAAAGTAGGTGTTCATAATATATTGTTCTAAAGGGGACTTTAGGGCTGGCCATTACCGGGGAAGGAGGGTTCGCTACATCACAGAGATCCCTCCTTCCGGCCCTATGAGCCCCACTCCAAGACCAGATGGCGCGAGTAGTCAGGACCCTGGTCTCAGGCTGTTGTCGCTAAATGCCAGGTCTGTCGTACACAAAGCTCCTCTCATCCGGGACTTAATTGTTGACGAGAGGGCAGACCTGGCATGTATTACTGAAACCTGGCTGGGCACAGAAGGAGGAGTCCCCCTTGTAGAGATGTGCCCAGAGGGATTTCAGGTGCTT
This sequence comes from Thamnophis sirtalis, assembly GCF_051295495.1. NCBI lineage: Eukaryota > Metazoa > Chordata > Lepidosauria > Squamata > Natricidae > Thamnophis > Thamnophis sirtalis. Next base: position 24,800,084 of record NW_028261392.1, on the reverse strand, counting down.
CATCAGCCGAGAGCCCAGGGAAGGGGTGGCGGTGTGGCTATTGTAATCCGGGAGTCTCTGCTACCTCGTAGGGTCCCTGCTCCGGAGCTTGTCGGGTGTGAGTCCCTGCTGATAAAGTTGGACCTCAAGGGTCAAGTGGGCTTGCTGCTAACGTACCTGCCTCCCAACTGCGTTGCAGCATCCCTCCCCTCGCTCCTCGAGTCAGTAGCCGAGCTGGCAGTTGAGTTCCCCAGGCTTATAGTTCTGGGGGACTTCAATTTGCCATCGCTCGGTGAACGCTCTGATGGGGCGCAGGAGTTCATGGCTTCCATGACAGCCATGGGCTTGACCCAGGTAATTCGGGGCCCAACCCATGCAGCGGGTCACATGCTCGACCTCGTATTCCTCTCGGAGCAGTGGATGTGTGATCTTGGTCTGAGGGGTAATGAGATCATACCCCTGTCGTGGTCAGACCACTGCCTACTGAGGCTTGACTTCCGGAGGCCAAACCCCCACCGTAGGGAGGAGGAACCGACCAGGTGGTTCCGCCCCAGGTGACTTATGGACCCGTTGAGGTTCCAGACGGAGCTTGGGGTCATTCCTGATACTCTCGCCCACAGTTCGGCGGAGACTCTGGCTGCCGCCTGGCATTCGGCGGCGTCGGAGTCTCTTGATCGGATTGCGCCACTACGGCCCCTCCGGGTCAGTGGATCCCGGAGGCCTCCTTGGTTTACCGAGGAGCTCCGGGAGAAGAAACGCCGGAGGAGATGCCTAGAGCACCTGTGGAGGTCCGATAAGTCCGAGGCGAACCGAGCACTTTTAACTACCTGCACCAAGGACTATGTCCGAGCATTAAGAACTGCAAAAAGATCATACATTTCTGCCTTGGTTGCGTCCGCCGAGTCACGCCCAGCCGCCCTGTTTAGGATAACCCGCTCCCTCCTCAATAGGAGGGATGCGGGAGACCCCTTGCAGGGTAGGGCTGAGGACTATGCTCAATTCTTGGCGGACAAAGTAGCTCGGTTTCGGTCGGACTTGGACTCCACCGCAGTAGATCCAGCCGAGACACAGGAGGACCACTTGGCAAACCATCTCTGGGTTGAGTTCCAGGATGTTGCCTCTGGGGATGTGGACAAGGCCATTCGAGCTGTAAGTGCCTCCACCTGTATTCTGGATCCGTGTCCCTCCTGGCTGGTTGCCAACAGCAGGGAGGTGACACATGGCTGGATCCAGGCGGTCGTCACCGCCTCCCTTCGGGAGGGGCACTTCCCCGCCGTACTTAAAACGGCGGTGGTGAGACCCCTCCTGAAGAAACCATCCTTGGATCCAGCCATTTTAAACAACTTTTGTCCTGTCTCCAACCTCCCCTTTATTGGGAAGGTTGTCGAGAAGGTGGTGGCCTTCCAGCTTCAACGGGCCTTGGAGGAAGCTAGTTATCTTGACCCCTTCCAGTCTGGCTTCAGACCTGGTTACAGCACAGAAACCGCTTTGGTCGCATTGACCGATGATCTCTGGAGGGCCAGAGATGGAGGCTATGCGTCCATCCTGGTCCTCCTTGACCTCTCAGCGGCTTTCGATACCATCGACCATGGTATCCTTCTGCGACGACTGCGGGAGGTGGGAGTGGGAGGCACTGTTTTACGGTGGTTCTCCTCCTACCTCTCGGACAGGTCGCAGTCAGTGTTGGTCGGGGGGCAGAGATCGTCCCTGAGGCCCCTAACATGTGGGGTGCCGCAGGGCTCGGTCTTATCCCCCCTACTATTTAACATATACATGAAACCGCTGGGCGAGATCATTCGGAGGCACGGGATAAAATACCACCAATATGCGGACGATACGCAGCTGTATCTGTCCGCCCCGTGCCAACTCAATGAAGCGGTGGACGTGATGAACCAGGGTCTAGAGGCCGTTAAGAACTGGATGAGCGCTAACAAACTGGTATTCAACCCGGACAAGACCGAGTGGCTGTTGTGCTTCCCTCCCAATAATTTGGCTAATGTACCAACGCTTAGGCTGGGGGGTCAAATTTTATACCCCTCAGATAGGGTCCGCAACTTAGGAGTCCTCCTGGACCCACAGCTGACTTTTGACCACCAGCTGTCAGCTGTGACCAGGGGGGCATTTGCCCAGGTTCGCCTGGTCCGCCAGTTGCGGCCCTACCTAGACCGGGAGGCTCTCACAACAGTCACTCGAGCCCTTGTGATCTCTAGGCTGGAATACTGCAATGGGCTCTACATGGGGTTGCCCTTGAAGTGCATCCGGCGACTACAGCTAGTCCAGAATGCAGCCGCGCGAGTGATAGTGGGCGCACCGCGGTTCGCCCACGTTACACCCGTCCTCCGCGAGCTGCACTGGCTACCTGTTGGTCTCCGGGTGCGCTTCAGGGTACTGATGACCACCTTTAAAGCACTCCATGGTAGTGGATCTGGGTACTTGAGAGACCGCCTTCTGCCGATCACCTCCCTACGACCAATTAGATCGCACAGACTGGGCCTCCTCCGAATTCCATCTGCCAGTCAATGCCGACTGGCGACTACACGGAGGAGAGCCTTTTCTGTTGCAGCTCCGACCCTGTGGAACGATCTCCCCGTTGAGATCCGTACCCTCACCACCATCCAGACCTTCCGCGCAGCCCTCAAGATCTGGCTCTCCCAGCAGGCCTGGGGATAGGTTTCCAATTCACCCGCCCGAGTGTTTGATTGCTGAACGAAAGTTGTGTTTTTACTATTTTTCTTTGTTCACATTTTGTTTTTTTGTTTTTTTTGACATTGCACCCCCCTCCCTTGTGGTTGTAAGCCGCCCTGAGTCCCCTCAGGGAAAAGGGCGGCCTATAAATCCCAATAAACTCAAACTCAAACTCAAGTAGTAAAATGCAGTTGGTTTATTTATTATTTCTATTCAATCAAACTATATCAAACTATATTAAGGCCACAAATAGATTTCCAGTATTACATTCTTATTTGCTAAGTCTAACTTCTGGAATGACCTAATACATATCCTGTTCATTTGTTATGGAGTGTTTTCAATGGATGCATTCAGGCTGCTGGTTCGGTCTTCATCTGATTGGCTTCCTATTTTATTTCACTTGGCAATTTCTTCTCCCAAAATCGCCATCCCAGTAGCTGGTCTCATATCATGGTTGGTTAATAAATATTCTACAACATGTACCCACTTCAGTAGCAGATAGTTTCCAAGGATTACAATTCAGTAGTTTGCCAGTTGCTTCCTGTGCTTATTTTTGCAAAAGGTACAGACTTTTTGTTATTTTGTTTTTAAACTACATCATAGGACTTAATTGCTATTGTAGCTTTTAAGATCAATAAATTTTACTCAGCTTATCTAATATTTTAATACAAACATTTGAACAATCAGAAACATGCATATTTTTTTCTGAATAATAGGGAAAATTCTCTAAACCAAAAAGCCTTTCCTGGGAACTGAATGATTAGAGATTTTAGCTCAGAATCAAATGGATCATGCATTAAAAAAACCCCATAATCCACAACAATCCAAGAGTTGAATACATGGGTTACTCAACTGGTTCAAATTTAAACATCGAGACTCAAGGAACAGCAGGAAGTAAACACATAGAAATGGAAATTTTAGGTTGGCATGTGGTTTTCAATGAAGGATAGACCACTGCCAGCTGCTTTTAAGCAGAACAGGTACAGATATGGCTTAGTTTTGGATGCTGGAACCTTTGTTAGGCATAATACTTAACCACATTTTGATGGATAACTTGATGCAAACAGCTTTATGTAGATAATAAATAAGAATGAGAAGAGGACATGAGCAGAGTGCTTTTGCTTGGCTCTCTGAAGCTGTTGACGCATCCTGGAACTAGGTGGTCTGGCAGCTTCAGGCCCCTTATTGCCTGATTCCTCTGTACATGCTGAGTCCATCCCAAGTGGCAATTTTCTGCTAACTCATGGGGCTGGCAGCCTGCTGAATTAAGCTGCTTAGGTTCAGCCTTGGACTCTGAGGACTCCAAGTCCATAACATTTTGTACAAATTATTTAACATTTCCCACAGGCAGCTTCTGTAAATGTGTTTCACTTTTCCTCAGCAATCCTAAAAAGACTTTGTTGACAAGCCCTACCTTTTGGGGCAGAAACTTTGGGCTTCCTCTTTTGTTTGCCGCGATGAACTTGAGTTTTGCTTCTTGTCTGATTTATGGTAAGAATATCCTTATGTTACAACAGGTGGAAGTCAATGGGAGAAAACTTTGTGTGACCGGTGAATGGAATTTGGCATCAGCCGTGTTATCTCTTCAAGTGGATGATGTTCATAGAACTATCCAGGTAAAATATTTTGTTGCTATTGCTTTTTACAATTTCTACACCATTTTAAAATCTGGGAAATTAGTGTTATAAATCCGGGACATTAGATTATAATTGCACATGCTTAATTTGTACCTGGCAATGAAGAAATGCAAAGCTGTGAAGCATCCTTTCCAAGGCCTTCATATCTTCAAATGGTCATTAAATGACCAATCAAGGACTACTTGTAGTTATAACAATTGAATCATCTTAAAGAGCAACGTGATGTGGAGCACATTGTAATAGTTGAAATTGCTAATGCATGAATAACCATGAACGGGGGCCTCAGTCTTGCTAGAGGTTGAGCCTTAGCCTGTTATTTTCCCTACAGACTCTCTTAGTATCTAGAGATGAAACTTTGGTGACAAGTTAGTTGGTCTAAAATTTAGATATGTAACTGGTATCATCAATGTATGATAATGCTTAACCATATTCCGATGGATGACTTCATGCAAACAGCTTCATGTAGATATTAAATATGAATGAAGAGAGAATCAAATCCTGAGGTCCCCTAAAGCTTAGACTTAGATCTAGATCTGTACTTCCATGAACACCAACTGAAAATGTCTTTGAAAGAAGGGAGAAAACTACTGTAAACCTGGCTCTTAGTTCCCTCACATGGTTCAGGATGCTATCCAACATGCTGTCATAATCAATGATATTGAAGGTTACCAAGAAATCAATGACAGCTGTACTTCTCCATCCTAGATAAATCATAAGTCATCAACAAATGTGATCAAGGCTGTCTCAATACAATTTCCAGTATTGAAACTTGCAGACAAGATGCAATTAATAATTTATTTTAAATTTCAGAATTGGAGAAAGTGTACCATAAGTATATATCTCTTTATCTTGTTACCTTTATACCCTCTCCTGTACACTGATAGAGCTTTTTATATATTTCTTGTACAAAGATAAACTTTAGGAAATCTAAGAAACAATGACAAAACAAACATTCTGATGAGATTTTGCCAGTCAAGGCAATGAGATACAATGCTAGACACAATGATTCACAAGATTTCTTGAGGTGTAAGTATTTAACAACAGGAAAGATTTTAAACAATGTTCATATGTGATTAGGCATTTTAGGAGGAAAGCTGCATTGGTCTAGTGTAACAGAGAATCAGGAGGTGCTTCTAACATTTTTTTAAAAAAAGCATATGTTTTGTGAGCTGCAGTTTACTTAATCAAATAATAATGAATAAAACAAGGGAAAATGAGAAGAGCTTTCTTCCTAAATGAAAGCATAAAAGTAACATTTGAATTTTTTCCCCGTTTTAATCATCTTCATTTTAAAGCTGTTTTTTTCTTTTGTGAGCAATTAGTTAAGCTGTAGAGCAGTTAAGTATGGTTAGCTTTACCCAAGCACCATAGTTCTGTATATTTAGGGATTGAGATTGCCCAGGCATATGGCACATCCATAGAGAGTGAAGGCGCTAGTTGGGAATGTGTTCTTGAGAAGAGATATCAAATCCAATTGAATATCTTTAAGTCATTGCCTTAAAGCTGTTTGAGTGCTCATATTCAACTGCACAGAGCTGACTTAAAGAATATAAAAGGATCTCCAATTTTTAATTTAGACCAGAATGAAATAACATTATTGTTGAGGATCTGAGGTGTCAGACTACAGGGTGAAGATATATTGCGGCTTCCCATATAGAAATGTGCAACCAAATGTTGGTCAGAATTCTACTTCAGAGTGAAGTATCATGTTGGAGATACAGCAAGGAGCTTGGAGTACATACCTACGAGAATTTGTCTGAACCTGTACTAAAGGAAAGAAAAAGCTATATAGGCAAACTGGACTCTGAAAAACAGCTCTGCTCTAACTTTGGCTAAGTACGGTTGGCGTGCAGCAGAGATAAGTAAGGCCCCTTTAGTTTAGGATGATTGCAGTGCTACAGCAGCTCTCTGGGCTTTTGTGCTACATATTCCCTGGGCATTTCACATGAAAAGACTATACCTGGGGATTTAAATGATTTAACCTGCTCAATGGAATAATCATCCAAATATGCCTTTTAACTGTTCGGCAAATACCGCCCACTTGGATAAAAATTCTAAGATGGTGTAGCTGCAGCATTGAATATGACAATTCACCATCTCTGTTTCTTTTTCTCTCTTCGCGTCAGTTTCCAAAGAAAAGTTATAATTGCTTTATCTCATTTTTGTCTTAATGTTTAGTTGTTCTATGTACAACAACCTGCACAATGTACAGAAAACAGTTACAACACAATGAGTGACACTTTTTAAAACGTTTGGTTTAATATGGAACTTGTAGAAAGTGATACTTTTCTGAAGTTCTAGAAAATGCACTTTCAAAAATCCATTGAGAGGGTGTAAGACACTTTCAGAATATTCTTCTCAAAAATATTGAGTAACTTCACATAAATGGAGGCTAACTGAAAAAAAATTAAATCTAAATATTTACATGTTTTTATATTTACTGTAAGACTTCTGAACTTATTTCTTTCATACCCTCTATATTGGAAATTAAACCCAAATTTGCTTCTTACTGAAAAGTTGTGTAGCATATTGTGTCATGGTGAGATGGGTTGGCAAACAACATTTAATAAATAATAAATAACATTGTCTATCTGGTTTGCTGAAGAAAGAGAGGTTGTCTTGTGGCCCCTGACCTATAGAGTGTCGCAGAGCTTGGTCTTATCTCCCTGCTTTTTAACATCTTGTGAAACCATAGGGAGGGATCATAGGATGGTTTGGGAGTGGTACCATAAATCTGTTGATGATACCCACTTACACATCATTACTTTGAGCCATGGGGGAGATATGACATTGACACTCTTTCTCAGAGGTTGTGCAGATAAGTCAGTGGTGGGTTGCAGGCGGTACGCCCAGTACAGGTATACTGGAGCCTGCCTGGATCACCGGGTACCGTTCCGATACGGTGCTCCAGAGGGCCCACTTGCCCACCCGTGCTCCTTACCTGTCTTTAAAGTCTTCGGCGCTTCCGTGCAGACGCACGACATGTACAGCTGGAATATCGCGGAGGCATCTCTGACAGTATGATGTGTGCACTGCACACGTCCATGTGGATGCCACCGGGCCTGTTCCAATCGTACCTGTTGGAATGGGATCAGGAACCCACCACTGAGGTAAGCTGTCAGGAGTCTGGATGGGAGGGGACGGAAGTTAGAACCCTTGGAAGTTGGAATTGCTTTTCGTAGTTTGGATTGTTGTTAATGTCTTGATGGGCAAGCATTAACTGTCAGGGAGCAGATTTGTAACTTAGGGGCCCTTCTGGAATTAATGGCTTCTGCAAGAGCAGCGGATGGAAATTGTGGCCAAACTCTAACTGGTGTGCCAGTTGAAGCTTTACCTGGGCCAGGAACACTTGGTAAGAGTAACTCATGCCCTTAGCATCACCTGGCTAGACTGCCTGTAATGAGCTATACTTGGGGCTGCCCTTAAAGAATATGTGTTCCATAATCAGTGGCCTGTATCCTTTTGGGCTCCTCCCTTTGGGAAGCACATAAGTATGATTTTGCTGTCCCTGTATTTGTTACCAATTGGTTTCTGGTTCCAATTTAAGGTGTGGGTTTTGATCTATGAAGTCCTTCGGGGCTTGGCATCTTTCAGTTAGCTAAAACTAAGGGGGCTGAGGCAAGAAGGTGCTGTGTTCCATGGTGACCCCAACACTGGAATAACCTTCTTGTGGAGAGCAGAGTATCTTCTTCCCAAAGCCCTAGTAGACTGAGCTATTTTAGAGAGCCTTTTCCCAATTTGATTTAATATTTCCATAATTTATTCTTTATTGGGTGGTATCACTAGATGTGGTACCCATGTACGTTGGCTCATTGTTTCAGAGATATTTCCTTATCTCAATGCCTTCAACAATTGCAGAGCTTCTAACACACTTTTAAAAATTCAGGGAGATATTCTGCCCTGAAAATAGCCCATGTTGAAGTGTATATCACAGGCAAACATCAGCAGTTGACCACAGGAAATGTTTTATGACATTTTGTATTATATCATAAAATGCTTTATGAGCATTTTTATCAAATATAAATGTTATATTTGCCAAATTTCTATTCCATTGGAGTCATGGATCCTATATTTTTGAGGTATTCTATAAATTAGCTAGTTTGAGGCACCTTTAGTAGTCAGGACCCTGGTCTCAGGCTGTTGCTGCTAAATGCCAGGTCTGTAGTTCATAAAGCTCCTCTCGTCCAGGACTTAATTTTAGACGAGAGGGCAGACCTGGCATGTATTACTGAGACCTGGCTGGGCCCAGAGGGAGGAGTCCCCCTTGTAGAGCTGTGCCCAGAAGGATTTCAGGTGCTGCATCAGCCGAGAGCCCAGGGAAGGGGTGGGGGTGTGGCCGCTGTTATCCGGGAGTCGTTAGTTCCTCGTAGGGTCCCTGCTCTGGAGATTGTCGGGTGTGAGTCTTTGCTGTTAAAGTTGGACCTCAAGGGTCAAGTGGGTTTGCTGCTAACGTACCTGCCTCCCAACAGCGTTGCAGCGGCCCTCCCCTCGCTCCTCGAGTCGGTAGCCGAGCTGGCAATTGAGTTCCCTAGGTTGATGGTCCTGGGGGACTTTAATTTGCCGTCGCTCGGTGAAAACTCTGATGGGGCGCAGGAGTTCATGGCTTCCATGACAGCCATGGGCTTGACCCAAGTAATTCGAGGCCCAACCCATTCAGCGGGACACATGCTTGACCTTGTATTTCTCTCGGAGCAGTGGATTTATGATCTTGGTCTGAGGGGGAACGACATCATACCCCTGTCGTGGTCAGACCACTGCCTACTGAGGCTCGACTTCCGGAGGCCAAACCCCCACTGTAGGGAGGAGGAGCCGACCAGGTGGTTCCGCCCCAGGCGCCTTATGGAGCCGTCAAGGTTCCAGACAGAGCTTGGGGTTATTCCTGACACTTTCGCCCACAGCCCGGTTGAGACTCTGGCTGCTGCGTGGCACTCGGCAGCGTCGGAGGCCCTCGACCGGATTGCGCCACTGCGGCCCCTCCGAGGCGGCGGATCCCGGAGACCTCCTTGGTTCACCGAGGAGCTCCGGGAGATGAAGCGCCGGAGGAGATGCCTAGAGCACCGTTGGAGGTCCGATAAGTCCGAATCGAACCGAGCAATGGTAACCACCTGCACCAGGGAATACACCAGGGCACTTAGGGCAGCAAAAAGATCACATATAGCCACCCTGGTTGCATCCGCTGAGTCCCGTCCAGCCGCCCTGTTCAGGATAACCCGCTCCCTATTGAACAAAAGGGAGGCGGGGGAACCCTTGCAGGGCAGAGCTGAAGAATATGCCCAATTCTTAGCGGACAAAATTGCTCGGTTTCGGTCGGACTTGGACTCCACACCCGCAGCTCCAGCCGAGGCACAGGAGGATCAAGTAGAACAGCTCTGGGTTGAGTTTCAGGATGTTACCCCCGGGGATGTGGACAAGGCCATGAGAGCTGTAAGTACCTCCACCTGTGTTCTGGATCCGTGTCCCTCATGGCTGGTTACTAACTGCAGTGAGGTGACACGAGGCTGGATCCAGGCGGTAGTAACCGCCTCCCTTCGGGAGGGGAACTTCCCCGCCGCACTGAAAGCGGCGGTGGTGAGACCCCTCCTGAAGAAACCATCTTTGGATCCAGCTGTTCTTAATAGCTACCGTCCAGTCTCCAACCTTCCCTTCCTGGGGAAGGTTGTTGAGAAGGTGGTGGCCTTCCAGCTCCAACGGTCCTTGGAGGAAGCAAACTACCTAGACCCCTTCCAGTCAGGCTTCAGACCCGGTTACAGCACAGAAACCGCTTTGGTCGCATTGATTGATGATCTCTGGAGAGCCAGGGATGAAGGACATTCCTCCATCCTGGTCCTCCTTGACCTCTCAGCGGCTTTCGATACCATCGACCATGGTATCCTTCTGCGACGACTGCGGGAGGTGGGGGTGGGAGGCACCGTGTTACGGTGGTTCTCCTCCTACCTCTCGGACAGGTCGCAGTCGGTGTTAGTGGGGGGGCAGAGGTCGTCCCCTAGGCCCCTAAATTTTGGAGTGCCTCAGGGTTCGGTCTTATCCCCCCTACTATTCAACATCTACATGAAACCGCTGGGAGAGATCATCCGCAGGCACGGGATTAGATACCATCAATATGCGGACGATACTCAATTGTATCTGTCCGCCCCGTGCCAACTCAATGAAGCGGTAGACGTGATGAGCCGGGGCCTTGAGGCCGTTATGGACTGGATGAGGGTTAACAAGCTTGTACTCAACCCGGAAAAGACCGAGTGGCTGTTGTGTTTCCCTCCCAAAGATTTGACGGATATTCCACCACTCAGGCTGGGGGGCCAAATCTTATACCCCTCAGAGAGGGTTCGCAACTTGGGAGTCCTCCTGGATCCACAGCTGACATTCGACCACCATTTAACGGCTGTGACCAGGGGGGCATTCGCCCAGGTTCGCCTGGTGCGCCAGTTGCGACCCTACCTGAATCGGGAGGCTCTCACAACAGTCACTCGGGCCCTTGTGACCTCTAGGCTGGAATACTGCAATGTGCTCTACATGGGGCTGCCCTTGAAGAGCATCCGGCGACTTCAGTTAGTGCAGAACGCAGCCGCGCGAGTGATCGCGGGTGCACCTCGATTCACCCGCATAACACCTATCCTCCGCGAGCTGCGCTGGCTACCTGTCGATCTCCGGATGCGCTTCAAGGTGCTATTAGTCACCCATAAAGCCCTACATGGCAGTGGATCTGGATACTTGAGAGACCGCCTCCTGCCAATTACATCCCTGCGACCAATAAGATCTCATAGGTTAGGCCTCCTCCGCATCCCATCGGCCAGCCAGTGTCGGCTGGCAACTACAAGGAGGAGGGCCTTCTCAGCAGTAGCCCCGACCCTTTGGAACGAGCTCCCCGTGGAGATTCGTACCCTCTCCACCGTCCAGGCCTTCCGCATAGCCTTGAAGAACTGGCTCGCCCGTCAGGCCTGGGGTTAAGGATAGTTACCCCGCCCGAATGATGAGTGTATGTTGCCTACTATTTTATTATATGTTGTATCTCAGTGTTTGTATTCCCCCTCCCCGGTTTTATGTGAGCCGCCCTGAGTCCCCTCAGGGAAAAGGGCGGCCTACAAATTCTAATAAAACCATAAAAACCAAACCTTTGTTCCAAAATAATGCAGCGTTTCAGCCGGTTAACAGTTGCAGTCATAAAATTTTAGTAGCGTATAGATTTTTAGTTTTTGTATTGGGTATGTTTTATATTGTATTTTTTCCTATGAAAGTTTACTATTGTGGTGGCATAAAGTATATTTAATAAATGAATATTTTTTATAATTTATTTACCTTTAAAATAAAAGGACTAGATACATTATCTTTTAAAAGAAAAAACATTTACTGTATTTTTCGGAGTATAAGATGCACCGGAGTATAAGACTAATCAAGATTTTGAAGAGGCAAATTAAAAAAAAAAGTTTTTGCACTTTGCAGACCTCCCAAAAACGGGCCCGTTTTTTGTCAAAAAAAGGACATGCATAGCCTTTAGGAGGCTTGTAGAGTGTTCCTGGGGGCTGGGGGGGGAATGAACAAAAAACAGGCCTGGGGGACGGGGTTTCGGGAGGCCAAAAATGCTGTATTCAGTGTATAAGACGCACCAAGATTTTCACCCTCTTTTTTGAGGGAAAAAGGTGTGTCTTATACTCACCTTTATACGGTACATTCAGATGCATTTTGCAATCTATGTCCTACTATATCATGTATACTATTTCTTCTGGATAAAAATAATAAAGATTGGTCCTAATTAAAAATATGTAAGATTCATCCTTTTAGATTAAAAAGTTTGGAATTTGGACCCTCATACACACAATGTTTCATCTTGATGGAAACTGAGTCAGAAAATATCACGCTATGGTACTTACATACAATATTCTGGTTCTGCCTTTAAAAAAAAATATACTGATAAATAAAACACCTGCCTGATCTTGATATCCCTTTTATCATTTTCCCATATCAACTACTTACTCATGTAGTGGACTTTTTTTCCCAGATAATGAAATTTGTTGTAATTCCAATATAAAAGATATAAAGATGAAGAGCACTCAATTTTTAAAAAAATTAAAGAATATTCTTCAGTTAACTAGTTTTGACAACCTCCTGATTAATTTGTATCTGTTTGTTTTGGCACATAAATTCTTCATTGTAGGCCCTGGTACTTTGTTCTTCTTTACAGTTTCCGAAGTGTGATTGTGTTTCCTCTCCTCCAGCAGTTGGGAAAACTGTATATTCCTGTTTCCTTTACAAATGTAAATGTCAGGTTTTTTGTATGATTTTTCCCATATTTTTCATTTTGTTAATCATTTTTGTTGAAATATATCCAGACTTGTTTCATTCTGCTTTGTTTTCCTATGAAACAAACTAGAGGGCTAAAACACGATGTATTAATTGAAAGTAAAAAGAAAAGGCAATATTATTGTTCTTATTTAAAATGCATCCATAATTGTTTAAAAGGGAAATGCTTCCAATAATTATTCCTTTCATGAAGCTTTTAAAAATTAGATAATATGACAAAAGTTATCTTAAAGTACATACTATATGTATTTCTATGTATGTGTGTTATTAAATACTTATGTTATCCTACTATTCCTTCTATATCCCTTATTCCACTGAATGTAAAATAGACATTTTGACCAAACAAAGGGTAAACCTGATTACTTTGATTGATTGTTTATTTGTTGTGCCTTCAAGTTAGTGGCAGGTGATTCTTGGCAAATGCTTGAACAAGATCTGATAGTTTTCTTAGCAAGATTTGTGGAAGTGGTTTGCCTTTGCCTTCTTCCTAAGGCTGAGAAAAGGTGGTGGCCCAAGGTGCTCACCTGACTTTTGTGCCTAAGGCAGAACTAGAACTCACAGTTTCCTGATTTTAATTTGGTTCCCAATTTTAATCTTCTCTTTGGTAGTTCTTTCATTAGGGAATTGTTTCCTATCTTGATTCTTTGTCATTGTATGTTGTAAATTACTCTTCTTAAGAATGAGAAGAAAAACAAAAGTAATTTACAAGGCTACTTATCCCAAGACTAAGGAGTCATCTTTAACAGAAGTCTCCAACCTTGGCAACTTTACAACTTTACGACTTGTGGACTTCAACTCCCAGAATTCCTCAGCCAGCTGGTTGAGGAATACTGGGAGTTGAAGTCCACAAGCCACTTACCCCAAAACTGTGCATCTGCTGAGGGTAAGCAGCAGCTCTCCAAAGCATATGCCTTTTAATTAAATTTGGGAGTTGGAAAAGATGCTACCAGATGCTTTCTGATTTTTTTTTTACCACCATAGAATAACATGGATCTTCTCATACAATGTCCCAAATCATTAAGTACATTTTATGGTTGAATGGAGATTAAGATCTATTGCATAGGCCAAAAATTAACCCACTGTATTGAGCTCAAATTAATTTGTTGCAGAGCTCTGTGTAAGTGGAAACAAGACAAATAGACAAAATTTACAAAAATGCAAGACAAATAGAAAAAAAAATTAGTAGTGGTCTCTGACAATATATGTGGACATTTAAGATTTCTATCTTATTTGATCAGTGATTGATGGAAAGAGAATTGATTATAGTCAATTCTGATTGTTTGGCTGATTATAGTCCATTTTTGAAAGATAGTGAATCCAGTGTCCATTCCATTCAGCTGTGAAAACTAAATACTGTCAAACATTAATATAACTCTTATTTTCTTGCATCACATACATTTCTGCTTTAACCATGAGTTTCATTGAAAGTGACAAATGTCTCTGGTTTCATAAGCAATTTGTTAGAATTCTTAGGGAGAAAATTTCTTGTTGATAAGACTATAATTGTTATTCTGTTCCTTCCAGTGCCTTTCTCGAGATGCTGGTGGAAATCTTAGCATTCAGTTTCTTGGAACAGTGGTGAGTAATGCTAAACTTTACCAGGTATTCGTAGACATTTTTATAAAAAAATAACATACAGTTTTCATTTTACATTTTATACACATTTAATATACGGTGTTCATTTCACATTTCTGTATTATTTAATTATGTATGAGTACTTGTATTTTGATTAAAAGGAGGAAAAACGTCCCCCCCCCATATTTTGAGCTTTTATTGTTTAGAAATAAAGACAGCTAGGACAATCAGTGGAATAGCTTGCCTCCAGAAGTTATGGATACTCCATCACTGGAGGTTTTGAAGAAGAGATTGGAAAGGCAGTTGTCTGAAATGGTATAGGTTCTCCTGCTTGAACACGGATTGGATTTAGAACCTCCAATGGCCTTCCATTATTCTGAATTTCAACTGGCCTTTGACTGACTTGAATTCTCAGCTGAGAGGAAGCACATTCATATTTTTCAACAGAATCACAATCAAACAATAGACTTTTTTTGTGCATACTTTTAGTCATTGACATTGAGTCTTTATTGATTAGCCCTTGGGCCATATCAAAGTCCAAAGTTCCAGAAACAATTGTTACTAACATTTGATAAAGCAATTTAAATTGACATTTGATAAAATATGATTTAAAATGGAATTGGAATAAAATACAACAATTAAAAGCAAGAGACATAGAAGATTCTGCTAGAAATAATAAATACATTTGAGGCCTTGCAGATAAAATGGGCTGTGATCATTTAAGGAAAGAAAAGAAACACTGCAAAACAGAAAACATAACAGTAGTAGATCCTTCAAGACAAGACAGGATGCATCTTTGCCCTCTTAAGAAGAGAAAGAAAAGAGTCGTGATAATTGGTGACTCACTATTATGTGAAATTCAGACAAATGTATGCTGTCTAGCCATGTCAGCTTGCAAAGTGGCTGTCTGCCAGAAACAAGGATCAAAGATGTGACAGAACAAATTTCAAGATTTTAAGTTCAATAACATACAATTTTGCTAATATCTGCAAGAACAGATTGTCATGCATAATAACCTCCTCCTCCTCCTCCTCCTCCTCCTCCTCCTCCTCCTCCTCCTCCTCCTCCTCCTCCAGCAGCACTGGATGGAGTGGATACCCATAGAACCCACTAAAGAACTGGCCCAAATCCAAACAGACATAATTGTAAATTAAATGAAAAACTATGACATCATTTCTAAAGGACTGAGAATGAAGAATCCTCTACAATTTACCTAATTGCACTTTCTACAGGGTTGTAGCTCAGGGTTGAAATGAGGGGTCCTTGGTGCTCTATGACTTGGTTGTTTTTTGCACATGTTTCATTACCCAAACTAGGTAACACCAACCCAACATAAGGCTAGTCTAGGACGACATTATATTGTAATCTTCCTAAGCACTAAATCCCAACATACCCCACAAACATAGACCTAAAGCCATTGCTTCTGACAAAACATCATTCTCTGCCATCACACTGTATATCTTTCTATCCACCAATAATTATATCATCATTGGCAATAACATGTAGCTGCAAATCACTGGCTTGGCCGTGCACACACACACACACACACACACGCACACACACACACACACACACACACACACAAAATGTTAAGCATTATTAAAATAGCAGATACATTTAGTGAACTTACCTAATATGATTCAAATCAACAGTCTGTAACATATATAATAATTTAAAGAATATGAGATAGTTGCTTTTTGTAGGATTGTTATAGTCTTTGTCAGGAACAAGAAGCAGATGGAAAATGAATTCATCAGCTTAGCAATACTCAAAACTCTGGTTTCAGATAGGGAGCCACAACCTTCAGTTGTGAATTCCTGATGTTCCAATTTGCCACTTTTTCCCTGCAGTTCTCTTCAAATGAGGTAGAAGGCTTTTTATGGGGTGCCTCTGAAAACAGGCTGGGAATAAATAGTTTGGAAGAATTTCAGGAAGAAAACAGGGAAATGACTGGTTGCTTTTTGCTCCTGTATTCTGCATCCAATTAATCTAGAAGTGATAATCAGGCTTTGTCACATTTACTTGTATGTCATATAAAATACAAGACAGATTGGCTGGCTGTGTGTATGTTGAAGCTATACATGATTCTATTATTACATAATATATATGTAATATTATGTTTAAGAGTATATTTGAATTTCAACTTCTGTTTGTTGGGTATGATGAAATAAATGGTGCATTTGGAATGTAACTGGTGGATTCCCTTTTATATTTATACGGTTCTACTATGAATCTCAGTGATACAAAATCAAATGAGGTTAATGTAATTTAAATCTCATTTTAAATTAAATTTTCTTTCTATTGACAATATTTTTTTAAAAAATTAAAAGATGAGATTTTATTTCTCATTACTCTTAAGTGCTTCAATGTACAAGTAAAATAAGCAGGTTTTTTATAATATTTGAACAACTTGAATGCTATTAATATGACCCTTGACACCACATCACAATTAGATTTCAAAGGAAGCATTTCAGATGTAACAGCGATTAATGACAACCATTGGAAACAATTTTGAACTCCATCAGTTTAACTCAGGAGGGCAAACTTAATATGATAATTTATCTAGTTGAATTGTATCATCTTAGCAGGGAAATATGCAAATATGTGACCCTTACCTAGCATGTAAAATAGCTGCTGTGCTGGTAAATTTATCAGTTCCATTAATGAACTTTGGGGAACTTTGGAATTTTCAGCATTTGTTCCCTTGGAGGCTGGAAACCAAACCTGAACTCATACTGGGACCATTCTGGTCTGCATATTTCCATAATTTGCTGCTGCTACTAATATGACAGCAAGACGCAAATAACTGTTTCTAATAATATCTGATGGAGTTGTGGAGGACAGCATTTTAATGTAGTAAAAGACCTCCCTGTGGGATTGTTATTGGCACTATAGAACAGCAGTTACACAGTTGCAACAATAGTCCCTTAATTGATTCGTTTAATTAGCAAGAGATGAAGCTTGTGCTACGTTTTGTCATCTGAGATCATGGAAAATTATACACCAAGTCTCTGTTTGTACCACGCATTTTCCTATTTTTATTATGTATGAGGAATGAAAGTAACTAGCCCTGCAAAGCAGATGTTTGAAGGTACAGTATATGTTAGAATACTTAAAAGTTTCATTGGTTTTCAGTGTAGATAAATTGTTGGAAGCCACTGATAATGATGGATTTGTCTGATATTTCTGTTACAAGGTTTGTGGACAATTCTGCTGGTCTGTTTTTGGCCTTTATATTTTTTAATTTTACTAATAAGTACTAGTCATGTAGTACTAGTTACATATTTATGTTTTACCAACCTTTATCACACTGAACTTTTATATCTTGAATTCTAATTCGGGTAATTTCATCTAACCTATTTATGGTACTAGCGACTTCCTTATTTAACAGAAGGCCATTATACAGCCTAGATCTGGATGGCAAACCTATGGCACACGTCACAGAGGTGGCACGCAGAGCCCTCTCTGTGGGCACGTGCACCATTGCCCGCTGGTCTTCGCGGGCACCGGAGCACCGGAAATGGCCCAAAACCAGGCCGTTTTCAGACAGTTTTTGGAGTGTTTTCAGGCCATTTTCAGGCAATTTCCAGGCCATTTTTGCCCAAAAAACGGCCAAGAAACAGGCATGCATGTGCTGACCAGCTTGTGATTTTCCAATAATTCCTGATATATCAACCATTTGTCTTTGCTTCCTGTTTCTCTTCTATGGAATCCTTGTGCAGAGATCCACAGAGGTGTTTTGGGGCACAACTTGGGTTTATATCTATTCCATAGTCTCAATATGGCACATTTAATAAAATTATTTTAAAATCCACACTAATTTTAACTTTATCGTGCTGTAACTATCAACACCATCCAAACCTAAGGTGTGGCTTTATATTTATAAAAGTATTTTATTTGGATTAGAAGAACTGATTAGAGAATGGATTAGAAGGTAAATTTCCATTGTTCTTCCCGATCCTTATATAAGCTCTTCTAGTTTAGACTAGTATTTATTACTCAATGAATTGCTAAATTTTATGGGAATCCATGTAAGATCATTTATGCAATTTCATGAAAAGCTGTCTTTATGATACTTACATCCTAGTATCTTTTATGATCCAAAAAAAGACTTTAGCAAAAGTTGTACTTATTCTTGGACAAAGCTGGACCAAAATACTTAAAATAATAGATTACAATTTATACTTCCAAGTTATGTCTGTCAATAAATGCATGTACAAAAAATTGCGTTACCTAGAGATTTCCAAAAGAAAATTTAAAAGCAGAAAAATTTATTAGGTCTTGATTAGCGTAGGATATCATACACATGTAGTCCCTCTCCTAATTTAGCAAAGATTAACACAACAGATTGTGGTATGAGTAATAGATTTGTACAGTGTCCTTCCTGTTTCTCTTACTCTGTGCTTGATTATTTGAGTGGAAGAGGGCTAATGAGGAACTAATGAAAATGCAGCAAAGAAATTCAATAATAAGAAAGATAATGTACAAAAGTGTGCTTTAGTACAATTAGTAAGTTAGTGCCTAAAGCAATAAATATTCAAGCTTTTAGCAGGGCTAACTTTCCAGCAATCACCTTTAAATTATATATAGTGAGAGGGTGAGAAAAAGAGTAGTGAATTGGGTTATTGGTTATCCTTGGATGTTTGTGAGTTGTATGTGACAAATTTTCTCTGTTTTAATCCTTGTAACTGCCACTTGTTGAGATAGGCAACTATATAAATCATATAAATAAACAATAAATACTTCAGAAGAGAAATAAAATTATGTAAATACAGTTCTGAAAATATTTGTAGCCTTAATCTGTGATAAACTCTGTTTTTTCTATTCACTAAGGCATGCCATAACAGCCACATTCTATGTGACATGTTGGCATTTGTATGCAGTAAACTAGGAATAGTAATTTAAAATGTGTACAAAAGAGAGGAAACCACTCTCTTAAACCATTCTAGAATGTGAACTGATAAGAGCATCAGAGTCTCCGTAGTGCAGTGATCATCAGTTGATTTCTTTGGTCCTTTGGCAGTAATCAGACAAAAAAAATAGCTTGGAGAATCGGACATTTTACATATTTGTCCACATTCTTGAGTAAAACATCTTATAGGCTTACCTTATTTCAATACAGTATGGTTTGATTTTCTACATTTAAGCTTAATGGATTTGCTGCTGTTTCCTTTCTCAAACCTGGCAGCCTTGTTAATTGAGGAAACAGGTAATGGAAAAGCCAATGCATGATTTGTCCTACCTTGGCATATGATCAGGAAAACACAGAAAGGCTGGATGGCACAGTTCCTGGTTAATTTTATGATATCACAAATTAGTATAAGGTTTTTTTCCCCCCTGTGTCTTGCCTTAACTTAGTATTTTGTAAGAATACTGATCATAAGTCCTTGCCCTCAGTCATTGAAGCCTTGGTCATTTCACGCTTGAGCTACTGCAATGTGCTCTGCATCAGGCTACCCTTGAAGATCATGCAGAAGCGTAAACTGATGCAGAGGGCAGTGGTGTGGGCAGTCTTTGGGTCCCTAGAATGGCCCATGTTATACCACTGTTCCATAAGCTGCACTGGCTGCCAGTCTGCTTACAGGTCAATTCAAGGTGTTGTTTGTTACCTACGATGCTCTGCACGGCATGGATCCAGGTTACTTGAGGAACTGTCTCACCCCAATGGGATAGGCAGAGGAGCCAGGCTGTGGATTCTATTTGTCAAGGAATTTCAGATGGCGGATCCAGAAGAGCCTTTCTGCCGAGGCCTCAACCCTTTGGAATATCTTGCTCTGAAATGAGATTGGTTCTCGCCCTCTTGACTTTCCGCAAAGGCCTGAAGACCTGGCTCTGCCAGTTGGCCTGGGGCCTTAATGGGGGAATTTCACAGTGGAGGTGGATGATTGGCTAATAGTGACTCCCACCTCCCCCTCAAACATTCTGCTCTTTTCCTCCCCATCTTTTAGTTATGATTTGTATTTTTTTATGATTTTATTACAATTTTATACACTTGTATGTGTATGTTTATGTGTATGTGTATGTGTGTATGTGTGTGTGTGTGTATATACATATATACATATATACATATATACATATATACATATATACATATATACATATATACATATATACATATATACATATATACATATATACATATATACATATATACATATATACATATATACATATATACATATATACATATATACATATATACATATATACATATATACATATATACATATATACATATATACATATATACATATATACATACACACACACACACACACACACACACACACACACACACACACACACAAACACACACACACAGTTTTATTTTGATGATGTAACCCACCCCCAGAGAGTGAACAGGCCTTGCAGCAAGATGGGCAGCGAACAAATTAAATGAATAAATAAAATATAATTCAGTAGGATATGTAATATATATTACATGCTGAGTAGGAGATACACCTCACATCCCCAACAAAGAAGCATCTATTGATCTTAAACGGGCTTTGGTTCATTAAATATGTTAATACAAATAGATTTAATTGTGGGGTGAAAAATGTCCCATTTGTTGACCTACTATTCATGTGCAGACTTTGGTAATATTTATGAGAAAGTAAACCCTAAAATACAGGTTCTTTTTGGTTAAATTTCTTACATTATTTAAAACACATAATTTCAGATTTTTTTCTTTTGTAAATGTATCTTGTTCTTCCATCTTCTATTTATTTAATAGTTGTTTTAAATGGTCCCTACCAGCTTAGCTGACATAGATGCTGAACATTTTACTACAATGAGCAATGTATCACTGAGGTAATTTTCTTAGCACTGCGCTTGTTCATCTGTATACTGAAATTACAAAGATGTTTAGTGCCCATGTATGCTAGAACCCAAAACTGTATTACTAGACTTAATATGTTAGTAATTTTGCACCTGCTTTAAAAGCATTCAAAAATAAAAGGCCATCAGGAATCATCTGATGATGATCTATTGAGTACCTTAAATTTATAGGTGTTCTCCAGATTAAAAAGATTACAGCTTCCATCATCATCAGAATATGTGAGTTGTGACCATTACCAGTATGATCATAAATATAGGGGGGAAATTGGTCAGATGAGTCTGCATTCATGTCTAGGAATTCTCTTTTTCCTGCTCAAGCACACATGGACGCATAAGTATCACCAATCTTCCTCTTTAGTATAATGGATTAGGTACTAATTTATCAGTACCTGAATTTTTTAATGTGGAATTAAGTCAGATGTTGAATGCCAAATACTGCTAGAATTCTATGTATTCTATAGAATGTGGCTAGCCATATTCTGAACCTTACATTGTGTATTTTACAGGGGACGCTTCTGGTTTGATTACAGAACATGTAAATTCAGCCATTAGAAAGTGTTGACAAAATCATATAAACTAGGCATCGAAGGCTTTATTTTCAGTAGTCAGTAAGCTAAGAGGATTTCCTATTTATTATATATTTGTGACAGTACAATGAAAAGCTCAATTATGTTTCCAGCCTAACTTTTAATATCTGCAAAATGTACTCTATTTTTTTGGCATGTTTACTTTTGCCATCTGTTTAGTAATAAATTGGGTTCGATCATTTTTTGTTTTGATTTCCAAAGCTCCTCTGGCTTTGTCTTAATTCTCATAGTTACCAGGCAAAAGTATCTGAAACCCTCCCTCCCTTTTTTGTAATACAATTGTTTTTTCCCCCCTTTTTTGTTTTTGTAATACGAAAGAATATTAGGAGCGTCCTGCATTTCCAGCCTAACTTTCAAACATTTTCTGTGCTAACCTTTTTTTAGTCTATGAAGCTATAGCTGATATTTAGGGTATTAAAAAAAAATCTTGGACAAGTTTATTTGAACAATGTAAAGTCAAAGAATCAGCAGCAAAAGCAAATATTTCTAATTCTTCTGCTTTTTTCTTTGGTGTTTACCCTGGAGTCACTGTCTTCCTTAGATAAAACGATTTGATATTAAACAGTTCCTCTAATTTTACAAAGCTCTGTTTCTTTTTATGGCAACACACACTGTGCAGGAAGGTCATTATGCCGAATGGGGCGGGGCGGGGGAAGCTGTCAGCATAAAAGGGAAAGTTAATGCTGCACATGTTGGCTTTGTTTATGGGGTTCCTGGAATGTGTTGAGAGTCATTCCAAGCAAGGGCTTGAAATAATTTGTTGCAATATGCTGGAATACCTACTTCACGGGGTACTTCAACAAGAAGAATCGTTTTTGTTTAAAAGTAGAGTTGTATAAATACATTAGCCCAAAGGGTGTAGAATATTTAATAGCGTTTGCGACACAAGAAAACATACTGCATAGCTGCATCTATTTATATTTGTTCAACTTCTTATTCCTTACGGTTAAAAGGAGCATATTGATATTGCATATAATCAGCTCCAGCTGTAAAAATAGAAAGGCAGTGCTCATACCCATTTATTCTGCACTTCGACATAGTTGGGATTGTAGTCAAATGCTATAGTGCATGCATAATATACAGGTGCTGTTTTTTCTAATTTCCTGTGAGGACCAATGAATATATGCAGAGATTTTCTTGGCAAGATAGGGAAATATTCCATGATGAACATTCCACCTATTGAATTGTAAACACGTGGATGACATTCATGAATTGTGAAGAATTCATAATGGAACTTTTGCACAGGAATAAGGCGTTAGACTTAAAAAGTTCTGCATTTGGTTATTAAATTTTGAATGACATGTAGAAGAGATAAAAGGAAGGCGACCACCCAGGAAACATTAGAAAGGGCCATCAAAAACAAATTCCTCAGACAAATGAAGCACCTGCTTGAAGAATTGAACTCAAGAAGATGAGTTTTCTTTTTCTTTCTATGATTGAATCTGGAAGACCAAATTCCCTTTCTGTGACTTTAAAAAAAGCCCACTGAGTCAGACTAAGGAAAGTCCTCAATTAATTAATTTCTTTCCATTAAGAGCTGACTAAAGTGGTATATGATTTATGTCTCGTGAAGAATAAAGGGCCAGGCAGTCTTACATTTCTACTGTGCCAGAAGATAGTTTAGGGTGACTTAAATTCATACAGGTTTTTTTTTTCATTCCTGTGAATCCCTGGCATGAAAAGGAAATTAGAAAATTACAAATCATGAAAACCTACCACTCTTACGTCACATTGCCTAGCATCCTTGACAACATGGATGATTCAGTGAGTTTGCCTTCCTTTGTCTTTAATAATTGCAGCTTGTGAATGAGTGACAGAGTTTTTGATAAATGTAAGATCTTTAGCTTGCATTTTCTCTGTTGAAGTGTATAAAGACTGGGACCAGATATCTCCTCTCCAGAGAAGTGCACTGTCAGGCTTCCAAGTAACACCCCCAGCGAAAGAAGACTCTGAGGCTTGAAGTTCCTCAAAGTTCCACTTTATTACAGATGTCATATTGGCACACCTGGGCAAACCCGAATCTGAAAGCTTCCAGGTTTTCCCCACCCAAGTGAAAGTCCTAGCCCTTGCCCAGAAGCCACATGTCCATCACATGGCCCAATCAGGCACCATTCCAATTGAAGATGCCTTCCAGTCATACTCC